>NC_141152.1:68096848-68435598 GCF_053477565.2 Lygodium microphyllum
CTATGCATGTCAAAACCATCTTTTTTGCCTAAATTTGTAAAGAAAAATAGAAAAGAAAGAAAATTATTTAGTGTTTAATGTTTAAAATCTATATTATCTTTATAAAAAATAGAAAAAATATACTTTTAACATGACTCCAATAATCCAAAAAATGATACTTGATTCACCTTCTGTTTCTTCATCCAATGAAACAACTTTGTCTTTGTGTTCAGACCTTCGCTTCATTGTACCAACCTCATTTGATTCACTTATATTACCTAGGCAATATACAACCAATAAAATAATACTTTAATAAATTGGCTCGTCAAATGAAAACCCTAAACTCTATTATTCATCCAAATTGGCTTACCCTTGCCATGCTCCATCATATCATCTATCGTGGGGATATCCTTTCATTTTCTTATGGACTTTTTCTTTACTATAGTATCAACAATTGCATCACTAATGGTACCTAAGTAGTGTGAAGTCAACAAAATACAATATTATATTCATGAAAATTAGAAACAAGGCAACTTGGATCAAACTAAAACTTTGCACTCCATCCAATGCCATGCTACCACCACAAGTCGCCTTTATCCCCACAACATGAGGAGGAACCATGTTTATTGTATTGGACATTTCTAATTTGCAAAAACAAAAAAGTTAAGAAAACACACAAGTCTAAAAAGTTATGATCACTTTCATGTTAAAAAAATACATTTTTAGAAAGTACCATTTCTTTCATCCTCTTCTTTGTGCATAGAAATTACGCTATTTTGTTCCAGGAACCTTGCATATAAGGCAAATATTACTAAAACAAATAGCTAAGAGCAAGAGTTACCACATATTTACTATGTTTGGCTCTCAAAGTACTTACTCCCTCTTAATTCAATCTCTTGCCGTGCAATGTCATCCAATGGATAGTCTATCAACCATGGACAATCATGCATTTTCCATACCAACAGACCCCTCTCAACTAATGGTTTTGAGAACATACAATTTTCACATCCCAAGTCCATCCACTCCTCCACTAGAGGAGGGGGATTTCTAGCACCCCACTTTCTTGTAGACTACGCAACCATCTTTTCCAAAAACATAAGAACAAACAACAAAAGCACTCTTAAATTAGAATACATTTGTACATATGCTATTTAGAAAATATGATTTCTTTATATTAGAAATACTTGTACACCACCCTCTTGTTTGATTTTCTGAGCTCTGGAACCTTCTCAGAGTCTCCAACATTCTTCATCTCGCCAAAAATATTTGCAAATGCTTTTGAAATATGTAAACGTCTTTGGCCTTTTAAAAAAACATCAAAGCCTCTTGGAATCTCAGTGCCATCAACTTGTAAGCTTGTGATCAATAAGGAGTATTCTCCAATCATATGAAACCAATATACCTCTTGCTTCATGTAGCTACGAAATCTCCTTACATCCACAAAGTGTGACATAGTGGAGTCCTTTGCCTTTGTGATAGTCATAAGAAGTAAAATCTCCCTTTTCCTAACATATTGTTTATTGAACAAAAAATAACTTCAATATTGTTGAACCAAATTAAGTTCAATTCCAAAAAATATGAGAACATTAGTCCATGAGGAAAACATACCTCTCCGTAGCAATATTAGCACTACAAATGGCATACAATTTGTCCTTGGTAATAGCCATCATGTTCTTTTCATCCCAACTCAATGCAAACAAAACAGAAAGGAAATCCTCTCCATGCGCAGGATTAGCTATTCCAAGGTACTTGTATCCTTTGTCCCTTAATGTATCTTGCTCTTTGTTTATGAATTGTTTTCTTTTTGCCTCATAATTTTCCTCTAGCAATGCAAGCTCCTTGAGGCGGGCCTCCTCTTTAAGTATGGCAGAGTTAAAGTCATCCTAAACAAAAAACCAATACACTATTCTTAGTTATGGTTAAATTCAAGATACCACAATTTGTTATGTTGAAAACTAAAATACTATACTAAATTTTTTACCTTCCACACCAAAAGCGATATTAGCAAACATGGGTTCTTGTACCATGGATCATTGGCATGGTTACTTTTGCCTTCAATTTCATACTCTATTTCAGCCCACTGTCTTTGAGAAGGGCTCATCCTTTCTAAAATGCTTTGTTTATCGACGATGCCAAACTTTTGGAACATGAAAATTTCATGGCTTAGGTTGGGTTTTACATGTGCTCTTGTTACACTACAACATTGAAAATTGTCTTTAAATTTTAAGATTCACACATAAATTAAACCTATTCACATTCACATAACTAATAAATGAAACCTATTGGTATAAATAAAATCTCTTGAAATTTACAATAAATTATTTTTATATTTTGAGATTCACACATAAATAAAAACTATTGGCATTCACACATAATTGATAATATATTAACCCATTCGAAAAAGTTAATAGTGACAAGTATACTTACGCATTTGATGTATCCAATGCTAACAATAGTTCTCCTTCTTTCTTCTTCTCCACTTGAATGAATTGACATAGAACTCTAACATGTTGTGAAATATCTTCACTGTAAACTACATACATCAAAGAATAAAATAAATAATTAGTCAAAGAATGAAGTGTCATCACAATAAACAAGAGAAAACAAGACAATGCATAGTTACCTTCCTTTATCCTCTTCATCCATGTCTTCAATCTATGATTACCATCCCATACCAAAAACTTGCGCCCTCTTAAATAATCCCACTCATCAGCCAATTCATCTTCAAAACTTTGGTTAACTTCTCTCCAAAGGGGGGCCCATTCTTCCAAATTTTGGGGAGATGCATCCATTAGCTCATCAATGGACCTTCTCAAAGAAACCAAAAATTTGCGCGTTGTTTCCATATATGAAGCATTATCGAAAGATGAAATCAACCATGTAGTAGAACTAGATGCAAGCCTTATAGCCTCATAGGGCACAAGTCTACACATATGTCATAATCCCAAAGTTGACATTCTCTCCAATGTGTCTATCATGCTCACTCACCTCATTCTTTTCTTCATTAGCAACATCCTCATTCACCTCTTCATTTTCCTCATGTACAGTTTGCAAATTTAAAGACCTCCCTTGTGTTGTTTCACCACACTCCATAGTGGTAGTATGGGTGCTCATAGGATGAGCATGAATATCATTGCTTGCTTCATCCATGCTATCCTCAAGCACTTCATCATCAATGAAATGACATTTTTTCCTTGGTTTTACACTCTTGTTATTTGGAGATTTAGAGAATGCATGGGAGGATGCTTCTTGATCGATACTTACTAGTCTATTGCATAGACCAGATCTTAACCTTGTAATTGGAGTATCTAAAAAAAGAATTTGAAAACAGAATATACCATTTATATGGAATATTAAAAGAGTTGCTTAACCATTAAGAATAGAATATAAAAATTTAAAAGAGTGATTGAATGACTTACCTGGACAGCCCCTTTTACTTTGACCTCTCCTACCACCACCACATCGACCTCTAACCATGCTCAAAAGGACTAAAAAAAATCATAAATGATTTTAAAAATGAAGAGAGCTTAACTAAATCACATGTTGTAGTAATTAATCTCTACAAAAATATGATCTTTTAACACAGACAACACAATTTTATACCATTTATTATTTGGTTTTAATCAACGTATTAAATTTTGTTAATCATTTGAACCTCCTTATAACAATTTCATCTCCACACCCCCTAAAGAGGGGATACTCCCAACCCCTTGTTCCTATCTACGACGTTGACACAAACAATGCTGAGTGTCTGACAATTCCTAATCCATAAAAATCAAATCATGTCACATTTATTTCTTTAAAATAATTTTTTTACAATTTAAAAATGTTTTAATTTTTTATGCCTTGGACTTGTGCAGTTTATACCTACTCTATATGGAGGGGAGTGTAGGGGGGGCATCAGCCCCCCCTACTACTATCGCCGCGGGGTTCCAAGGGGGCCCAAAAATTGTATGTAACTTGGTGCATTGATTTAGGGAGGAGAGGCTGAGAGGGCAGTGGTAGAGATAGAGAACAACGCAACCAAAAACTGCCTAAATCGCACCAACAATGCCCTGCGGACAGACAACTGGGAGGTGCTAAGGGTTACCCCTCCCCGCCTTCTCCCTCTCCTCCTCCTTCCTCCAAAGGGGGCTGCGCCCAATCCCAGATAGTTTTTTGCATTGATGCAGGTAGCCCCAGGTGTCCAAAAGTTCTCCTCCCCTCCCATTTTTCCAGTTTGCTGTCTCCTTCTCTACCTCCCCTCTCCTTCTCTACCTCCCCTTTCATTCTCTCCCCTCCCATTTTTGTCCTTTCATTGTCTACCTCCTCTTCCATTTTTTTAGAGATGGAGAAAAACGAAACTTGAAGTATAGATTTTTAGTCATGGGGATGTAGTGTGGAGCTTACTCGGCGAGTTTGATGGAGAACGTTGGTCTTGTTTGAGCTTTGTTGTAGCGGCTGTTGTCCTTCTTACTTCTTCTTTCTGCCTTCCAACTTGCAATGGGAGAGAAGAAGAGGGAAACAAAAGAGAAGATGATGAAGAAGAAGAAGAATAAGAAGAGTAAAAAGAAGAAGGAAGAGGAGGAGGAAGAGGAGGAGGAAGTAATAAAACGTAAGACAAAAAAGAAGATATGTTTAAACTATTACACACAACTTTCAATGTAAGAGGCAGGTATATATTGAATGTCATCATGAGAGAATGTTTCTCTTAAACACTAAAAACTTATTTATTAAAATACGTAAATGATGACGGTGCTTGACATCTGACAAAATAAAATGTGCTTATAAAAATTTGTACTACATCATGACCTCAAAAACAATTTATAAATACTTGCTAAATTTACTTTCGGAAAGACTTGATTTTTTTAAAAAATATTTTAACCAACTATTATGATTTTTCAATATGTAACCTTTTGTAATGATTTGGTTCATTAATAGATTGATTTGCAACTTCAACTGTTACTAAGAACTTTCCCATGGAGTAAGAGCTCATTTAGTCCATAATTGCTGGGGGTAACGTATTATTATTTCTAGGTTTAAATAAATTGATAAACAATAGGCATGCTATTAGATATAATATTTTGCATTCGTAGCTCCATTGTTTGCTGAGTTTCAAACTATCTTTTGTGAGAGAAGATGGCAGAAGTTACTCTTCAATGGTCAATCGGCTCCCAATCACTAGAATGTATTGTGCCCCTGAGGGATGGAAAGATTCGTGTGAGCTCTTTTTTTCTTCAATCACTTCTACCCCCTGACCAAAAGCGGGTAGGCTTGCATGCTATTTTCCAACTTGGCGCTTACAGTGAAGAGATCGCAATTCATGGCCAGCCGAATATCAATGGTGCAAAGAAAATTTTTCTCGATTCTTCTATTTCATGTCAGTATAAAATTGTACATTGTGATACCACTTTAACAATGGACCACAGTGAAGGACTATACACTATAGAAGAAAATAGCAAACAAGCTCATTCATTTTTGAGACCTATGGTAGACATTTCATCCGATTTCTTCGCAGAGACGTCATCTCAAACTTCTTCGCTACTTATAGCAAATGCTTTTTGTGCACCCGTATCAACTCCAGCTATTGAATTAGAGTTGGATGATGGACTTGATAGTTCTCATTCATTTCCACCAATAAAGAAAGAGATTTTACCTTGGATTGCAAACAACCCCAGAGGAAAGAAGTTGAAGGCTTTATTGCAGATGAGTGAATGCCCTTTTTTTTTAGTGAGATTCCAAGAGAGTACAATGGTTTTGTTGCTTTCATTCTTCTGCCTACATATGGCACATCTTCAAACATGGATGGGATGTAGCAACAGTATGATGGTCATGTCTGGACAAGACCCCATCCAACTAATATCTTCCTTGATGCTACTTCAAGAATTAGCCATTGCCTTGGAGATTTGCAATGTCATCGAGTCAATTGTTGTAACGTGCCACCTGTTCCCATCAGGACACGTCTTAGCAGTCCATCAGAAAGGAGGTCTAGAAAGCTCCGTCTGGCACTCCCATGGAATGTCACAGGGTTTGTGATCTAGGACATTCCACGTCTGCCACGTAGTGGACGTATTCTGGCTATTCCCACTTAGGACTGACTTGAATTAGGGTTTATCCTAATGATCATTTCCTAAATGGCAACTAGCGTCCAACCCCGAGCAATGAACTACTTTATGCAGAAACGCCAGGGCCGAAGCGGATTCACGCTGCACTTGGTTCAAGGAGAATGGGAAACGAGAGGGATGCAAAGCTCGACCTCTCTGCCATAAGGCATAGCCCCATTCCGTTCCTAAAACAGCGTAAACTGGGATTATTATAACCTAGAGTTTAGGTTAGCGCCTTTGCTATTCATTTCCTTTGAGATGATCTTCTTGATATCCATTATGATTGAGAAAAGTTCCCGGCCAACCGGGACCACCCATTCGTAGGACATACCCATGGCCACATCCATCGCACTTTCCTCAAGTTGTTTTAGTTGTCTAATTACCTACCACATTTAGTTGGATATGCATCAAAAAACTTCCTTAATTAGTGCGTTAGGCACCGGTTCCTTCACGTAATCATAGCACTTGAAATAGAAAAGCAATGTCAAACAAGTTTCTTTTCAACAACTTATCATATTTATCTTTGGAATACATTTATAAAGTCCAGCCCGTAGGCTTATCCATAATCCCCCCGAAGGCTATCCAGCAATCCACAGGGATTACTAATCCAAGATTCCGCCCGTAGACTAGTATGCGGCCTCGAGATCCAATCTCTAGTCACGTTGGCCTCTTGTGTAGGGCCCGGAAGGTGAGGGATTTAGGGCCAGAGCCCCCCCTAGCACCCAAACGTCCTTCTGCTCCAAGAAGTGCTCAACGGAGAGACCTCTTGTGGCGGGTTCGGTCCACCTTCCTAGCATGGTTAACAATCCCCTTGGTTAGGGTCAGGCAGATAGTCAGGGGTAACTGCTGAGGCTGCCTCTCCCCTCAGGCCTTCAACTTGAAGCATTAGATATCTTTTCATCCTTTAATTCCTTGAGCAAACAAAGTAAACAATGCTCTTTAAACTGTTACAAGCAGAATCATTTCTAGTGGTCGTTATTTTGGCCACCTGCTAAGGAATGAATCCTTCTCTCTGTATGCATTCAGCATTCAATCCGAGATGAATTGCGACTTGGCAAGATCCCCAAGGGTTTGTTTGTTAACCCATATACCCTTGGGTTAGGGCCGTACCCTATTAACCCAACTTAACCAATACCTTAAGTTCTATTAACAGTAAGTATGTTGCTCCAAATTATTGATTGGTCCTTTGCTTCCAAGCAAATATCTAATGCCCTAGGAGTTAGCACTTGGGATATGTTGCATCGATTTAACCACTCCTAAGTGAGTCCCAAGCAGTTTAGGTGTTTAGGGTAAACCAATTTACTTGTCTATTCTTGAAGATATTTACGATACCATTCTCCTAATCACATGATTCATTGCCTATCTATAATTAGGTTTACAAACCCTAACTTTTTTTGGTTAAGGTCAAAGTGTAGGTTAAGTTATAGCATAATTTCCATTGATCCTTCTAAAACATGCATTCACGATTCATGCTGCTAGGATTTTAGGGTTTATGTTAAAACGAACCATGCAACCTTTCCCTAACTTCATTTCGGAATGAGATATTCGTACGCTGAATGAGCAATACACAACCTTTCGTAACTATTTATGTAGTTGATTGAGATTTATGCCAATTGACTAGAGTTTAATCTACTTCATGCAGCCTAGAACCCTTTCCATGCCTTGCAAATTCCTACAGTTATTAGCAATCTTATTTAATGAATCCTTGCGAAGAAAGAGATGTCTAATGATGCAACATGTGATTTTACCTTTCCATGCATAATCGAAGTGTACAACAATAATTTTGACTTTGTAAAGATGATCATTAGTTGATCTAAATTAGTTACTTTGCAATGCATATAAACAATTTGCTAAGAATGTATAGATGTCTTATGTCCTTCTTTCATTCGTTCCTTTGAAAAATACAAATGACCGATTCCTCGATTGTGAGTTATTTTCCCTAAGATAGCCAATGTTTTTCAATCGTAAAAGTGCATCTTACTTTCGTGAATTAACCATGCATGATTACGATATTCTGACGTAAATCAAAAATAGGAAGAACACCTGGACTTGAGGGTTCAGTGAAATGTCCACATGAATGCTAGGCGATGATCCTCCTGCAGTTGCGCCTTGTGCCTTTTTAGGGGCCATCGCGTATTCAACCTTCTTGTCTTGGCCCTGCAGACATGATCTTGGCCCGTCTCCCTCGCACACGCAATTCCTTTTTGAAATAGGGCTTCCTTAACCAATGCACCTTCTTGCGGAATTTGGGCTTTGGAAATGGAAACTTATGAACAACCCTTCTATTCGTAGAAGTTCCGGGAATACAAATTGATCTTCACGAAAAGGGGGCTTAAGAAAAACCCTGGGGTAAAATGGCTTGTGGGAGTTGAAATAGGAAAGGGGTTAAAACCCGACTAATATGGCTTTATGTGAGACCACGGGAAGGCTTTAAAAGAAAGCCGAGGGATAAAGTGGACTTAAGGAGATTCAGTGGGAAAAGGGGGCTTAAAACCGGCTAGTGTGGGAATCCACAAGAAGGGGAAAAAAATAGCTTTATAGTATGCAAAGGGCTTAAACTCCGAGTTTGAAAAAACCGCTTTGTAGGGCCGATGGAAAAGGGGTTTTGAAACCTAGGAGTAATATGAACTTGAGTGAGGATTTCCACGGGAAGGGTTGCTTTAAACCCCAAGGCAAGGTGAGCTTATAGGGCTTTAGTGGAACCCCATGCGAAGGGGGGTTTAAATGGACCACGAGAAGGGTAAAATAGACTTGGGTGGAATTTGCAATTGGAAAGGGGTCTTAGAGAGCCCCCCCCCTTTAGAAGCTTCTAAGGCTTCTGGCTACAGCAGCACGTGGCGTAGAAATGGGCTTTTGAGGACAGTGGCCAACGTGCCCAGGCGGCGGTGGATCTAGATGGAACTGGCGGCTCAGCAGAAGGCGAAATGACAGCAACACGGCTCATCTACGACAGTAGCATTATGACAGCTTCTTCCTCTTCCACGTTTGATCGCTTCGAATCAGCCTCATGACCCTCCCAGCATCCTCCCTCTTCACCTCATAGAGGAGGGTATTTATAGGAGGGGGGTAAGTCCTCCCTCCCCCACATGGTGCCCGCATGGCTCCTCTTCTTCCACCTCTCCTATTTCCCAACACAGCCCCCATCCTCTTTCCTCAGCCACGCTTCCGCTAGGGGGGAAGAGGAATTTTTTCTTTTTTGCAATAAATCCAATATTATCCTCTTGACCTGCTCCCAAGAAGAGGTTCTCATGAAGATATGTGGTTTTCTTAGTCCTTAGTCTCAATTGGCCAGTGGAGAGTGTACTATTTAAAGACCACACCGTCCATGACCACAATGCTGGCATTGTCATTTGCCTGAGACTTCACACGGCATTGTAATATTTTCAACAGAAATATTACATTCTCTCCCCCTTGGAGGAATCGAGATGTCCTCATCTCGAGATAAACTTGGGATATTGATGGTTGGGAGTGCTTTCATCTATCCAAGTGGCATCCTCCTCGGGATAATCTTTCCACTGGATGAGGCATTCTCTCAAGGTTCTGGATCTCAATTGTCTCTCCCTAACATCTAAGATCTTGTCAGGTCATAGCTCAAGGACTCCTTCGCTAGGTATTACAACTTGTTGGTCATCAAGTACATGGTTAGGATTAGGTACATACTTCTTCAATAGACTGATATGGAATATTATGAACCTTTAGGTTCTCAGGGAGTTGCAGTCTATAAGCATTAGGTCCTAGGCATTTGAGGATCTTGTATGGTCCACAATACCTTTGACTTAGCTTCTTGCAATCTCCTAAGGATAGGGAACTCATCTTTGGGTGTACACAAATGAAGACCATGTCTCCTTCCTCGAAGATTCTATCTTGACGCTTCAAATCCAGGTATGTCTTCTGTCTATCCTTGGCAGCTTGGATGTCCTGTCTTATTGACTTTACTTGGTCATCCATCTCTTCCAACATCTGCCTTGAAGCTTCAACCCTCAAGGTTGGATCTGAGAATTTTAGGGGGACTTCGACAGTCATGACCATACAATGCTTGAAAAGGGGTCATCTGAATGCTTTGTTGGTAAGAAGCATTGTAGGCAAATTCAACCAAGGGCAAGTATTGAATCCACCTTTTTGGTTCACGGTAGCAGTGTGCCCTTAGCATATCCTCGATGACTTGATTTACTCGCTCTGTTTGGACATGGTAAGTTGTACTAAGACAGAGTTGAGTCCCAATGGCTTCAAAGATAGCTCTCCAGAAATGTGATGTGAAGAGAGAATCATGATCACTAATGATTCTCCTGGGTAGCCCAAGTAGCTTGAATATCTCCTTGATAAACAACCTTGCAATGTTTGAGGCTTTATAGTTTGTCTTTACTGGAATAAGGTGTGCAACCTTAGTAAACATGTCAACCACAACCATGATGGAGTTGTATCCTCCCTGAACTTGGGGTAGGCCAACGACAAAGTCCATACTGATGAATTCCCATTTCATTTGGGGAATGTCAAGTGGTTGCAACTTCCTTGGCATTTTGACATGTTCGGCTTTGATATGTTGACAAGACAAACACTCAGTGACATATTTGAGAACGTCACCTTTAAGCCTAGTTTCCCAATAGTAGCTTTTCCTAACTACATTGAGAGTCTTGGCATAGCCAGGATGTCCTGAGAAAGGGGAATCATGAGCTTCCCACAATATCTTCTGCTTAAGTGACTAGCTTGTCGGTATACATACTATTGTTAAATAGTAGACAAGTCCTTTATTGATAGAGAATTCATGATACTTAGCCTGTAGCTTTTGGTCCTAGTCCTTGATAGGGATCTCCCTTAGCATCCTTTGATAGGATGGATCATGGCATGCTTCTTCTCTAGCTAGCTCAAGTATTGGGTTGTTTGGCATGGACACCTTTGTGGCTAGAGATCTAGCTGTTGATGGATTTTGCAAGATTAGAGAATTAAGGAATGCCTTGCGACTGAGTGCATCGGCGGGGCACTTCCCCGTACACATACTTATTCTGATTAACCCTTTGAACTCCGACATGTAGGGTCGCATTTGTGTGAGCCTCAATAAAGACAAACAACTTCACGATCTTTAAGTCCTCCATCTACTTGATTCTCTTCAAGTTAATTCAAAGGTACGCAAGTCGATGGGTAGCTATGTAATAGATCCCTAAAACACCCATCCATCTCTGTTCCGTGTACACACGCACTGGATTATAAATGCGGTCTAGGATGTTCATCATATCGATCCTTCGTCGATAATCCGAAGCATGCATCGTGGTTATAAACATGACCTGGAACACCATGAACCTGTTCCATGCTTCATGACTTTGCAAAACATCATCAACAGTAAGAAAATGTTCTTAACAACAATATTTGCTTTACTTCTTTTTATTAAGTTTTCTTTTTAAAAAATCCTTCATTGGTTCGCTTTGATAGCAACTGTAACGTGTCCACCTGTTCCCATTAGGACATGTCTTAGAAGTCCATCGAAAAGGAGGTTTAGAAAGCTCCGCCCGACACTCCCATGGAATGTCACAGGGTTTGCGATCTAGGACTTTCCGCATCTGCCATGTAGCGGAAGTATTCTGGCCATTCCCACTTAGGACCCGACCTGAAACAGGGTTTACCCTAATGATCATTTCCTAAACGGCAACTAGCATCAAACCCCGAGCGAACTACTTTACGCAGAAATGCCAGGGCCGAAGTGCATTCACGCTGCACTTGGCTCAAGAAGAACGGGAAACGAAAGGGATGCAAAGCTCGACCTCTCTGCATAAGGCATAGCCCCATTCCGTTCCCCTAAAACAGCGTAAACCGGGATTATTATAACCTAGAGTCTAGGTCAGCGCCTTTGCTATTCATTTCCTTTGAGACGATCTTCTTGCTATCCATTATGATTGAGAAAAGTTCTCGGCCAACCGGGACCACCCATCCGTAGGACGGACCCATGGCCACATCCACCACACTTTCCTCAAGTTGTTTTAGTTGTCTGATTACCTATCACATTTAGTTGGACATGCATCAAATAGCTTTTTTAATTAGTCCATTAGGCACCGGTTCCTTCACGTAATCATAGCACTTGACATAGAAAAGCAATGTCAAACAAGTTTCTTTTCAATAGCTTATCATATTTATCTTCGGAATACATTTATAAAGTCCAGCCCGTAGGCTTATCCATAATCTACCCGAAGGCTATCCAACAATCCACAGGGATTACTAATCCAAAATTCTGCCCGTAGACTAGTATGCGGGCCTCGAGATCCAATCCGGAGTCACGTTGGCCTCTTGTGCAAGGCCCGGAAGGTGAGGGATTTATGGCCAAAGCCCCCCTGGCACCCAAGCGTCCTCCTACTCCAAGTAGTGCTCAATAGAGAGACCTCTCATGGCAGGTTCGGTCCACCTTCCTGGTGCGGTTAACAACCCCCTTGGTTAGGGTCAGGCAGATAGTCAGCGGTAACTGAGGCTACCTCTTCCCTCAAACCTTCAAACTGAAGCATTAGATATCTTTTCATCCTTTAATTCCTTGAGCAAACAATGCTCTTTAAACTATTACAAGCAGAATCATTTCTAGTGGTAGTTATTTTGGCCAACTGCTAAGGAATGAATCCTTCTCTCCAAATGCATCCAACATTCGATCCGGGATCAATTGCGACTCGGCAAGATCCCCAAGGGTTTGTTTGTTAACCTGTATATCCTTGGATTAGGGCCATATCCTATTAACCCAACTTAACCAATACCTTAAGTTCTATTAACAGTAGGTATGTTGCTCCAAATTATTGATTGGTCCTTTACTTCCAAGCAAATATCTAATCCCCTTGCCTTGGTCACTTTTCCCAAGAAAGGTACTATATTAGGATGACTACTCATCCTCTTGTAACATAAACTTCCGCAAGAATCTGCCAATCTTATTCCGAGGAATTGGCCATTCTCTTGTGGTCAAACCACAAGATCATGCGACTCTACAACTTGTTGCATAAGCGTTGCATCTAATCCATGGGACTATTTTACCCATCGAATGACGTCTTCTAATCACGGAATCATGATTAGATAGGAAACAAAGTTAGGGTGTCCTCATATCCAATCCATTTCTGATTGCACTAGGCCGACATTGTCAGTCCTAGGGTTCCAATTTAAACCAAGTTTCATCCTTTTAGCAAGTGAACGTTAGGGTAAAAACCCTAGATCATTTCTCGCAAGTATGTCCTATTGTCCCTACATTCTTGCAAATGTTTTCTCGGAAAATGTCACGCTCGGGTTTTCGAATCTTTTTTCTTAGACCAATGTTGCTATTAGCGTCGCTATTTGCATCACAATGTGCATTGCTAAAAGCATCGCTATTACACACATAGCGATGCAAATAGCAATGCTTTTAGTGACACCACTTTTTTGCATCGCAAATGGCCATCACTATTTCCCCATTCCCTTGTAGTGATCCTGTACCAAAGATGTAAAGTTTCAAGCTTTAAATTGACTAGGTTGCCTATGAGCTAGTCTCCCGGGCCATGTCACCATGTAGGGGGGCCAAAAGCTAGAAAGGGTAGAGACTCATCATTTGGGGGGGTTGTTGAGAAATAGACAAATTATGTATGCTCCAAGGAAGAGATGTCCTAAATCCCATATGCATAGTGAGGAGAGTAGAACAACCAACTTCTATAAAGCATTGTACTTTCAAGATGAGTAATGAAATATGATGGTACTTTTGTCCTTTTAGTTAAGTGTCTGGAGTCATTGTCCAACCACATAAGATTGTGTTTACGAGTCCAAGTCTCAATCTTGGAACCTAATTCACTTGTGTGACATTCTATCTTCAACTCTATGTCTTCATGAGTTTACTCTTCACCTTCCAAACTCCATAGCTTGTGCCATGCTCTAGATCTAACATTTTCACAGGGATTAGGGCCACATGTAGCCATATTAATGTGATTTTTGAACTACGAAAGAGAACGTATATACATGTTTACATATATGTAAGTTATCGTTGTCAAGGCATGCATGTCTAAAGTGTGAAAAAAAAGGTTCTTCATTGTTAGAGGATTTTAATGCATGGCTATGGGATGATTTATGGATTTTAATGCATGGCTATGGGATAATTTATTCAATAATACATTTGATCTCTCAAGATTAAGTTAGTGAATGACATTGTGTAAAGTATCATTTCATATGGCAAACATGTAAATAACCGAAATTAAGTATTAGAGACCATTTGAAAGAATAGGAAGATGGTCAATCGCTACTTGACTCATCAGCCATATTAACCATCAGTGTGGCAACCATAACAAGACATGTTAGTAATAAGAAATTCTCATAGTCGTCTTGGTCTAATAAGATTGGGCAATTCTCATAACCCCTCAAGACCACAATTGAGAAATACATCCTCAACAAATGCATAATTTTCCAACAAATCTACCAAGCAATTTTGAGTGATACAAGTCTTCGAAGTTGAAAAATAGAAAAGACTTATGCATTTACAAAAAAGTAACATTTTCAGTTTTTTTGAGAGGATTTTTCTAATTTGTTAATGTTGGCTCATTGATAATGTCTATTTACTTTTATATGAGTAATTGCATGATCATATTCTAAGTTTGTATGCAACAGTTATGATTGAAACAAGTGGCAACTAGGCACAAAAAAAAAAGAAATACAGAAAAAGTAAAGAACAAGAGTTTGAAAGGAAAAAAGCATGAAAAGTAATAATGAAAAGTGAACTTAAAATATTGTAAATGGTTATAAATTGAGATATAATTGATTATTGCAAGCCAATGCAAATAAACTATTCATGCAAATGAAACTAGTATGTCCCTTTTTACAAACTTTGGAAGGGAAGCTATGTAGAAGATTCTTGAAGATCTTGCAATATAGAATATATATGCAGGCATAGATGCTACTGGATATGGACTACAGATATAGACATCTCCAATTTCAAATGCATGTAAGAAAGAAGAGTTATGGATCCATGCCATACAAATTGCAAGTAAGGGTAAAGTGCCAAATACAAAGCTAAATGATACATATCAAACTATTAGAGAGAAGATTAGGTGGGATTCCCCTATGGAGCTCTATTTATTTATGATTATTTTTTAAAGCAATAGAATACATATGTGAAAGTGGAAGATTAAAGAAAAAGAGATGATAAGAACCCATGAACCTCAAAGAGGGTTACTAAGGGGTGGCACAATAGAGCCTAAGCAATCTATGCCTACTGCTAGACCCGGTCTAGAACAGAACATGGAAGATGTTAAGCAAAGAAAATAGGAAAAAGAAAAAAAATCATGAAAGCCAAAGAAAAAGCAACCAGGTTGCAAGCTACTCTTTGACATAGAGATAGCTATAGATCTTAAAATGGTTTTGGAAGAGAGGATTCTAAATAACAAAGTCATGTTTATATTAGGTGAATTCCTTGTAATAGATAGTTGAAAGAGAATTTCATAAATAGATTACAGACATCATTTTAAAAAAAACATAGTTTGTGGGTGAGCCGAATCAGAGTATGATATAAAGTGAAGAAGAAATTGATTTACAGGGCATACAATTGGTTTGGAGTTGGTTTTGATGATGATACAAATGTAGAGGTTGGTTTTGAAGATGATACAAATGTAGAGGTTGCTTATGAAGAAACAAAAGACCTTATTATGGAGAGTGCTAAAGTAAATAATATTCACTACAAGGATTTAAACCTATAGCGACGGCGGGTAGTGACGCAGGTAGCGGCGTCGCTATCTGCGTCACATTTGCGACGCAAATAGCAATGCCCCACAGGGAAAAAAAATAGGCCAAAATCGAGCGCGGGTTCATTTCGCGCATTTTCGTTGATTGTTTTGAGAGGGAGAGCGAGAGAGAGAGACCGTCGTGAGAGAGGGAGAGGAAGAAGGCTTGCCATTGCCACCGCCGCTGTCATTCACAAAGGAGAGGAGGAGCCTTCATCGCGAAGAGGAGCCGCCAAACCCTCGCCATATCT
Organism: Lygodium microphyllum; assembly: GCF_053477565.2. Classification (NCBI taxonomy): domain Eukaryota; kingdom Viridiplantae; phylum Streptophyta; class Polypodiopsida; order Schizaeales; family Lygodiaceae; genus Lygodium; species Lygodium microphyllum. Next base: position 68,112,854 of record NC_141152.1, read on the forward strand.
CATCGATGAGTCCCTTCTCTCCTTCTTTTGCTTGTTTAGGGTTTAATTCTCTTTCTCTTTTGCTTATTTAGGAGAGGAAATGAGAGAGAAAGAGAGGGAGAGGGAGAGGGAGGGAGAGAAAGAGAAAGAGAGAGGGAGAGAAAGAGAAAGAGAAAGAGAAAGAGAAAGAGAGGGAGAGGGAGGGGGAGGAAATGAGAGAGGGAGGGAGAGTGCATTCTCTCTCTCCCTCTCCCTTTTTCTTTTATAATTTGTGTATATATATTGAGAGAGGGAGAGGGAGGGGAAGGGAGGGAGAGGGAGGAAATGGAAGAGGGAGGGGGATGAAATGAGAGAATGAGAGAGAGGGAGAGAGAGAAAGAGAGGGAGGGGGAGGAAACGAGAGAGGGAGAGAAAGAGAAAGAGAGGGAGAGGGAGAGGGACGAGGAGGAAATGAGAGAGGGAGAGGGAGGGAGAGTGCATTCTCTCTCTCCCTCTCCCTTTTGCTTTTATAATTTGTGTATATATATTGAGAGAGGGGGAGGAAATGAGAGAGAAAGAGAGGGAGATGGAGGAAATGGGGGAGGGAGGGAGAGGTGGAGGAAGGGAGAGTGAGAGGGAGGAAATGGAAGAGGGAGGGGGATGAAATGAGAGAATGAGAGAGAGTGTGTGTGTATTCTCTCTCTTATTTATTTAATTTTTGTATAATTTGTACATAATGTGAGAGGGAGAAGAAATGAGGGAGAGGGAGAGGGAGAAAGAGAGTGAAATTAAAGAGAGGGAGAGGGAGGAAATGGGAGAGGGAGGGGGAGGAAATGAGAGAGAAAGAGAGGAAGAGAGAGAGGGAATGAGAGAGGGAGAGAGGGAATGAGAGAGGGAGAGTGTATTCTCTCTCTTTTTTATTTATTTTTTGTATAATTTATATGTAATGAGAAAGGGAGAAGAAATAAGGGAGAGGGAGAGGGAAAAAGAGAGGAAAATTAAAGAGAGGGAGAGGGACAGGGAGAGGAAATGAGAGAGGGAGGGGGAGGAAGAGAGAGAAAATGAGAGGGAGAGGGAGAGGGAGAGGGGGAGAGACGAAAACATAATAGGGAAATGAGAGAGGGAGAGGGAGAGGGAGGGAGAAGAAATGAGAGAAGGAGAGGAAGAGAGCAAAAGGAAATGAGAGAGGGAGAGGAGAGAGAAAAAAAGAGAGAATGAGAGGAGAGAGAAAAAGACATAATATGTTAAACATAATAGACAAATAGAGAAAGAGAGGGTATGGGTGAGGGTGAGGGCGAGGGAGGGAGAGGAAATGAGAGAGGGAGAGGAAGAGAGAAGAAAATGAGAGAGGGAGAGGAGAGAGAAAAAGAGAAAAAATTATTAAAATAATAGAGAAAGAGAAAAAGAGAGGGTCAGGGTGAAGAAGGGACAGGAAATGAGAGAGGGAGAGAAACAGAGAAAGGTAAATGAGAGAGGGAAAGGAGAGAGAAAAAGAGAAAATTTTATTAAAATAATAGAGAAAGAGAAAAAGAGAGGGTCAGGGTGAAGAAGGGACAGGAAATGAGAGAGGGAGAGAAAGAGAGAAAGGTAAATGAGAGAGGGAGAGGAGAGATAAGAAAAAATGAGAGAGAGAGAGAAGAGAGAAAAAGAGAGAAAAATCATTAAACCTAATACAGAAAGAGAGATAGAAAGAGAGGGTGAGGGCGAGAGAGGGAGAGGAAGAGAGAAAATGAAATGAGAGAGAGAGAGGAAGAGAGAAAACGAAATGAGAGAGGGAGAGGAGAGAGAAAAAAATGAGAGAGTGAGAGAGGAGAGAGAAAAAGAGAGAAAAACCATTAAACCTAATAGGGAAAGAGAGAAAGAGAGGGTGAGGGCGAGGGAGGGAGAGGAAATGAGAGAGAAAAAGGGAATGAGAGAGAAGAGAGAAAAAGGAATGAGAGAGGACAAGGGAAGGAGAGGAATGAGAGAGAGAGGAGAGAGAAAAAGAGAGAGGGATGAAATGTGAGAAGGATCGAAGCTTGCACGCGAGCTATGGCGAGAGAGCAAGAGCAAGAAAGAGAGAGACAAGAAATGGGAACTCCAACAGTCACAATGTGTGATTGGGCCTTCCTTTATTTACTAGTCACTAAAATGAATGTAAAGAATAAAGTGACATGACGGGCGCCTGCCACCTGTAGTGTGCAGTGGCGGGTACTGTCAGTGTAGTAATACACGGGGCGGCGCGGCGGAGGTGCCTTTACCCCAACAACCTCCCACTTAAAGGCGAATCTGCCCCAGTGAGAGAGAAAAGAAAAGAAAAAGATAGTACAACTGTACATAGGTACAAGGGATGAGGAAAGGCAACATCTCATCCAATGCCCATCAATCTCCTAAGGAAGGCAAAGCTCTTAGTAGTAAGGCTTTTCGTGAGTAGATCTGCAGGATTCTCGTCAGTGGAGATCTTGACAAGGACAACAGACTTATCCTCCACGACACCATGTTTGAAGTGATACCTCACCTCAATGTGTTTCGTCTTCGCATGGCAGACCGGATTTTTAGCCAACTGAATGGCACTCATAGAATCCGAATGCAGTGTAGGTATAGCATCAATCCCAAGGTCAGCAACTAGACGGCCTAGCCATATGGCCTCCTTGCAAGCCTCAGTGGCTGCAACATACTCGGCCTTAGTGGACAAAGCCGTACAATTCTGAACCCTGGACATCCAAGAGACAACACCTCCAGCATAGGTGAATACATAGCCAGAAGTGGACTTCCTACGATTATGCATGTCCTGCATAATCGGAGTCGGTGTACCCCATGACCCCTGTATCCTGGCTGCCATAGTAATTACACATATCTGTTGTGCCCTTCAGGTATCTCATGATACCCTTCACAGCATCCCAATATTTCCTGCCAGTTGTAGCCATATAGCGTGCCACAACACCAACAGCAAATGCAATATCTAGACGAGTGGCTATCATGGCATACATCAAACTGCCCACGACTGAAGCATAAGGGATCTGGGCCATCTCGGCCCTCTGCTCATCTCTCTGCGGACAATCGGCCTGTGATACCTTCACATAAGAAGGCAATGGACAGCCAATAGGCTTTACGTCCTGCATGCGGAAGTGCTCAAGGACTTTATGAATATACTCCCTCTGTGACAAGTAGAGGAGTCCCTAATGCCTGTCGCGTCTAATGCGCATACCAAGTATGTGAGAGGCCTATCCCAAATCCTTCATCTCAAAGCTCTTCTTCAGTTGAGATTTAAGAGCATCTAGCTCATCATGAGCTTTCCCTGCTATCAGCATATCATCCACATAGAGTACCAAAATAAGCAATGAACTATCACGGGCTTTCTTCGTGTAATGACACGGATCCATAGCACTCCTGTTGTAGCCCTGTGACTACATAAAGGCATCAAACTTATGATACCATTCCCTAGGTGCCTGCTTCAAGCCATAAAGACTTTTCTTCAACTTGCACACTAGGTGCTCCCTGCCAGGTTTTGCAAAGCCCTTAGGCTGCTCCATATAGATCTCATGCAAGTCCCCATGTAAGAAGCCGTCTTGACATCCATCTGATATAGATCTAAGTCAAGCTTAGCAACCAAAGCCAAGACCAAGCGCAGGGTGGTCATCTTAACCACAGGAGAAAAGACCTCATCAAAGTCTACACCATACTCCTGCTTAAAACCCTTTGCTACCAATCTAGCCTTGTATGCTGGCTTGGGGTGTCTAGGGGTACTTTTCAGCTTGTACACCCACTTGCATGGCAAAGCCTTCTTGCGCTTAGGCAAGGCAACCAAATCCCAAGTCTCATTTTTATGCAAGGAGTCAATCTGAGATTGCATAGCCCTCTCCCAGGAGTGACTGTCACCCCTACACATGGCCTCATCATAAGTGAAAGGCTCTTTTGCATCTGTAACCAAAACATAATACATAGAGGACTGAAATCTATCAGGTAGACTTTTGTCTCTAGCAGATCGTCTCACTGCAGGCTCTACTTCCTGCCTAGTTGCCTGCCCAACACCCTGACCATGAGCATCTGCTGCAGCTGTAGGCTGTCCAACTGGTTGTGCAAGAGCTCTAGGCTCCTCCTGAAAGATCACTCTGTGGATCTCAACCACCTTCTTAGGCTGCCTGTGCATCTTCTCTTCATGGAAGACTACATCATGGCTGCGTACTATTTTCCGTGCCTACGGATCCCATAGGCGATAGCCCATCTCTCCTGAATTACCATAACCAAGAAAGATATATTTAATGCTCTTTGGATCCAACTTACTCCTCTTGTCCTTGGGCACATGGCATAATGCCTCACATCCAAAGACACGGAGATGCACATAAGAGGGTGGCTTACCAACCCAAACTTCCTCTGCAACCTGGAAATCCAATCCACTAGAAGGCGATCAGTTTATGACATGCACTGCCGTACTAATTGCCTCAACCCAAAAGCTTTGTGGTAGGCCTGCATGGCTAAGCATAGAGCGGACACGCTCCTGAATAGTCTTGTTCATGCGCTCAGCCAAACCATTCTGGGCGGGGGTGTAAGGGGCGGTCAACTGACGCTTAATACCCCTGTTATTGAGATGACAAGCTCAACACATGCGGACATTGATGATGGACCGCCTGGTTAGATGGGTCCACACGTCTATACTTAGCACGTCGGTGGTCATTATGACTCTCACATGGCCACTGACTCATTACTTATTATATTTAGGTTGTTACACCTATTTACAGCTGGCATAATTATAGCACCAGTCGACTAGTGTAGTCGGTTATGCATTGTTTGACTTAGTAGGTCACTTTCCTTTTATGTTGTATCTTATCTATACTTTGTGTACATTGTAAAGTGTGAAGAAGAAAAAGAAGAAATCAGCAAGAAAACGTTTTTGGCCTCCATCTCTCGTCTTGTCTCTTGAGTGAGCTTCTCCTTGTGCATTATGTGTGTGTTCGGCGCAGCATCTTGAGCAACCCCCTCCACCACGCGATTCTTGACATGGTATTAGAGCCGCGCCATCGAGAGAGGCTGATTTCAAAGGTTGAAGCAAAGGAGAAGAAGCAAGGTTCGAGCAAGCAAGCCACGGGTAAGAAGCTCTCCCATCCTTCAACTCTTTCTCTTGGATAGTGCCTGTGGAGGCACCGGAAGCAGGGCAGAGCAAAAATCTCAGATTGCAGCGAGATTTGGTGACATTTGAGGCCGTTTCAGGGCCCGTTTTAGAGCCGCAAGGTTGCAGACAGCAGTTTCAGGGTACACTGTGACTTCGACTGTATTGACCGAACGTGGGTACGCAGGTTACAGATTTCAGATCTGTAAGTTCAAAGGTATTTACCAGTGAGTAAACACAAGGTTTATTTGCAAACAAGTTGCAGATTGCATGTATTGTTGAGCAGACAGTTAAAAAGGCTGTCTGGTGTATTGCTGTGCACTACAAGTCCAGGGTTGCAGAAGATTTACTTACTGTTGGTATTAATTTTGTGATAATGGCAGAGAACAGTGGAAGCCCTATCATTGAGAAGCTTGACAAGAACAACTACCCTTCATGGAAGTTCCGTGTCACGAACTTCCTTATTGAAAAAGGCCTCTACGAGTTCGTTTCAGGTGAAGAAAAGGAGCCGGAGGTGAGTGATCCTCCAACTGCAGAAGAGACAAAGGCACGAAAGGAATGGAATGCAAAAGACAAGAAGGTCATGTATTGGTTGTCTGCAGTAATTGACAATAATATGCTGGGACACATTAGAAATGCAGAGAATGCATATGCAGCTTGGACCATACTTGAAAGTATGTTTTCTGTAAATACAAAGGCACGAAAGATTCAACTTAAGCAAGAGTTGAATACATTGAAGAAAGGGAAGATGTCTATCAATGAGTATGCATTGAAGGTAAGGAGCATTGCAGATGCATTGGCAGCGATTGATGCAATGCTCGATGATGATGATTTGGTGTCGTCTACCTTGGGTGGACTTAACAATGAAAAGGCTTGGAAGTCTTTTGTAACTTCCGTATATGTCAGAAAGCCATTTCTAGATTTCGATGAGTTGGTCTCTCTAATGATCACTGAAGAAATCAACATGCAGAGTGAGACATCTGAAAGAAGTGGTGAACAGGTCCAGGCTTTCTACTCTAGTTCAGGAAGGAGACGTGGTAGGTTCTCTTCAAGAGGCCGTGGTACAGGACGTGGTAGTGATAACCAGCAACATAGATTGAATCAGCAATTTGGTAATATGCAGGTTTCAGAAGGTTGTGGTAACTTTAGAGGAAGGGGGAGCATTAGAGGAAGAGGTGGATGGCAGAACAGAGGTTCTAACAACTTTGGTATTGTGTGCCACTACTGTGGCAAAACAGGTCATATTGCAGCCCAATGTTATGCTAAGAAAGATGATATTCGCAGTGGTAAGTTGCAGCAAGGAAACTATGCATCGTCTTCACGACAGAATGAAGACAAAAATGAACGTTTGTTCGTTATGCAGCATATGTTGAATGCTGTTACAGGAAAGGGAACACATGAAGATGTTTGGTATGTTGATTCAGGTGCATCCAATCATATGACCAGCCATGCAGAATGGTTTGGAGAGATGCAGGATTTGCAGAATGCAGGTTATGTGTAGACGGGTGATGACTCATGCCACCCAATTTCACACATTGGAAAAGTTCCCTTGTCCTTGCATGATGGTAAGACAAAGAGTCTTTCAGATGTATTACATGTGCCATCTATTACAAAGAACTTGGTGTCAGTCGGTCAAATGGTAGAGCAAGGGCTGCAAGTCAGATTTAATGCAAAGGGTTGCTTTGTAGAAGACTTCAATGACAAGTGCAGGTTGGTAGCAAAGGGAAGTAGAGTTGGACGTATGTTCACTCTAGATGCTGGAATTCCTACTATGAATGTGGCTATGTATGCCAAAGGAAAAGGTGTTGTTGCAGACATTGAAATTTGGCACAAACGCATTGAACATGCAAATGTACAAAGGTTGAAATTAATGCAGTCCAAAGGGTTGGTTACAGGTTTGCCTACATTTAAAGTTGCAGAATTTCAGAAGGTATGTGAAGCATGTCAGTTTGGTAAGCAGGCAAGACAACCCTTTTCACATGACAGAGATGTAAGCAGAAATATCCTTGACGTTGTGCATACAGACATTTGGGGGCCTACACAAAATGTATCTCTTGGAGGGAGTTCATACTTTGTCACATTCATTGATGATTGTTCTAGAAAGTTGTGGGTATATTTTATGAAGGAAAAGAGTGAAGCTTTTGAGCACTTTAGAACTTTCAAGGCTGCAGTTGAAAGAGAAACAGGCTTGAAAGTAAAATGCTTAAGGTCAGATGGAGGGGGAGAGTACCTCTCCAATGAGTTCAGTGATTTTCTGAGGTCTCATGGGATAAAGAGACAGTTCACATGCAGGTATACCCCACAGCAAAATGGGGTTGCAGAAAGGAAAAACAGGCATATTGCAGAAGTTGCACATGCCTTGATGGGGTTGAAAAGAATATGCCTAAGCATTTTTTGTCTGAGGCTGTTCATGCTGCTGTTTATATTATGAACAGAACTCCCACTGCTGCAGTTCATGGTATGACCCCCGAAGAATGTTTTACAGGTAAGAAGCTTGATGTTTCACACTTGAAAGTATTTGGCTGCATTGCGTATGTTCATGTGCCAGATGAGTTGCGGAAGAAACTGGATCCAAAGGCTGAAAAGTGTGTCTTTATTGGATACTCTTTAGAGCAGAAAGGGTATCGCTGTTACAACCCTGTCACATGTAAGTTCAGAGTGAGCAGGGATGTCATCTTTGATGAAATGAGCAGTTGGTATGCATCTAGTGGTGATGCATTGGCTGATGATGATGATCATGACACTCATGTGCAGGCTGAAAAGCAAGAATCATGAACTCTTAGCGGACCAGAGACATCATTTGGTAGTCCTTGGTCTGGGAGACTAAGGAGTACCTCTACATCTTCGGGTGCAACTAGTAGCACTACAGGTAAAGGCAAAGGAAAGAATAAGGTGTCAGAAGGCATTGATGCAGTTCTTGATGGAGACTCCAGTGGCTTAGAGAGCTTGGATGATGAGCTTGGCATTCCTTCAGTGAGGACTCCAGGTGTGTAGAGAGCACGCGTTAATGCAAAGACTCCATTGAGTGATCCAGTGGTACGCAGGTCTAGCAGGGTGAGATACCCTGTTAAAAGATTTGGTTTTGAAGGTTATGCAGCTCACCATTATGCTTATATGGTGAAACTAGTTGAGGATGTTGAGCCCACATGTTTTGAGGAGGTTGTTGGTCATGCTCATTGGGATGCAGCAATGGATGAGGAGATGGCTGCATTAGAGGCCAATAAGACTTGGGATCTAGTATCATTGCCGAAGGGAAAGAAAGCTATTGGATGTAAGTGGGTTTATAAGATTAAGCACAATGCAGATGGTTCTATTAGCAGGTACAAGGCTAGGCTGGTTGCAAAAGGCTATGCCCAGACATATGGCATAGATTATGATGAAACCTTCAGTCCAGTTGCTAGGATGGCAACTGTCAGATGTGTGATTGCTTTGGCAGCAGCCAAAGGTTGGAGGTTGCAGCAAATGGATGTAAAGAATGCCTTCTTGCATGGTGATTTGCAGGAAGAAGTGTATATGAATCAGCCAGCAGGTTATGAAGATTTAGAGCATCCCATGTATATGTGCAGGTTGAAGAAGGCACTCTATGGGCTCAAGCAAGCACCTAGAGCATGGTCTAACAAGATTAGAGAGTATCTTGTCAATATTGACTTTTATGTTTCTGATGCTGATCACTCACTTTATGTGAGAAAGGGAGATGTAGGTTTGGTCATCATAGTCATCTATGTGGATGACTTGATTATTACAGGTGATAGTGATAGTGGAATTGCTGAAGTCAAGGGCTGTTTGAAGATGAAGTTTGAGATGAAGGATTTAGGTGAGCTAAGGTACTTCCTTGGCATTGAGGTGATCAGATGTGATGATGGTATATGGCTGTCCCAAAGACAGTATGGCTTGGATATGTTGTCCAAGTATGGTATGACTGCATGCAAACCACTTTCAGTCCCGTTTTGTTGCAGAATATAAAGCTAAGTGCTGATGTTGGGGATGAGATAGAAGACCCTACTATGTTCAGGAGGATAGTGGGGAGTTTGATCTACATGACCATTACAAGGCCAGACTTGAGCTACGCTGTTGGTCTTGTGAGTCAGTTTATGCAAGTACCTAGAAAGCCACATTTGGATACAGTCAGATGCATATTGAGATATGTGAAGTCCACATTAGATTATGGACTTTTCTATGAGGCAGGTACAGATGTACAGGTGTTTGGATACACAGATGCAGATTGGGCTGGTAGTATTTCTGATAGAAGATCTACCAGCGGATACATGTTCTCTCTTGGTAGTGCAGCAGTTGCATGGAGCAGCAAAAAGCAATCTACAATTGCTTTGTCGAGTACAGAGGCTGAGTATAGAGGTGCTGCTATTGCAGCATGTGAGGTAGTATGGCTGCAAAAGCTATTGGCTGATTTGAATGTACAGGTGGAAGGTCCAGTTGTCATTTATTGTGACAACATGAGCAGTATATAGTTGGCTAGGAACCCTGTGTTCCATGCCAGGACAAAACATATTGAGGTACACTACCACTTTGTGAGAGAGAAGGTACTAGCAGGTGAGATTGACTTGGTGTATGTCAGCACACAGGATCAGATAGCTGACATCTTCATGAAGGCATTGGGTACAGAGAAGCTTCAAAAGTTTCGAAGCTTACTTGGAGTTGCAGAGATGCAGTTGAGCTTGAGGGGGAGTGTTGAGATGACAAGCTCAACACATGCGGACATTGATGATGGACCGCCTGGTTAGATGGGTCCACACGTCTATACTTAGCACGTCGGTGGTCATTATGACTCTCACATGGCCACTGACTCATTACTTATTATATTTAGGTTGTTACACCTATTTACAGCTGGCATAGTTATAGCGCCAGTCGATTAGTGTAGTCGGTTATGCATTGTTTGACTTAGTAGGTCACTTTCCTTTTATGTTGTATCTTATCTATACTTTGTGTACATTGTAAAGTGTGAAGAAGAAAAAGAAGAAATCAGCAAGAAAACGTTTTTGGCCTCCATCTCTTGTCTTGTCTCTTGAGTGAGCTTCTCCTTGTACATTCTGTGTGTGTTCGGCGCAGCATCTTGAGCAACCCCCTCCACCACGTGATTCTTGACACCTGTCATCACAAAATTGCTCAAAAGCACATGAGACATATTCTCCCCCATTGTCAGTCCTAAGGCATTTCAGCCTATACCCAGTCTGGTTCTCAACAAGAGCAAGCCAACGCTGAAAGACTGCCAAGACATCAGACTTTTGCTTTATGGGATAAGGCCATACTTTCCTAGAAAAATCATCAATGAAGGTAACAAAGTACTTCGTGCCACCCATAGACATACACGGCATGGGCCCACAAACATCTGAATGCACCAAAGCCAAGGGCTCACTCATGCATGGCCTACCTGATTTCTTATGCATAGACCTATTTTGCTTACCATAAAGACAATGATCACACGAGTCAAAACATGCATAGTCCAAAGGCGCAAGATACTGCAAACCAAATAACATTTTCATTCCCTTTAAAGGCATATGCCCCAAACGGGCATGCCAAAGTGATACATGTGGGATAGAACCCATTGCCAAAACATGGTCTACAAAAGATCCAGATATAACAAGAGGATAGAGGCTGCCAGCCTTGACGCCTCTAGCAAGCACAAGTCTGCCTTTGGTAATCTTCCAGGCAGAATCCCCAAAACAAACATGAAACCCTACATCATCCAACTATCTTGCAAACATAAGACTGCGTGTAAGCGCTGGTACATGACGTACATCCTTGAGCAAAAAGGAATTGCCAGTGGAAAACTGCAATTGAATATCTCCACATCCCACAATATCAAGAGACCTGTCATCTCCAAGTTTGAATGATCTAGATACAATACGGTAAGAGTGAAACCACTCATGGTAAGGCATCACATGGAAGGACGCACCTGAATCCAATAACCAGCACTGTGCATACATACTAGGTATCTCAGTCAAGTGTGAGGCATCAGAAGAACTAGCTGCAAGTATGAATTCATCACTACCATCGGAATCCTCAGTCTGCGTGACATTAATTTATTCAATCTTGACGTTGGACTTCGCAGGTACTATGTTGCGATCAGAGGACTTCTCCTACACTTTCTCTTTCCCCTTATCCTTCTGCTTCTCATTGCGCAACTCATGACACTGTGGTTTGATATCATCTACCAGTAAGAGGCACACCCCCAGACAATCTAGGCAAAATGTAGAACCAATTGCCAAAACTTGACACAAATAGGTGTTTGCTCAAAAGAAAGCGGATCCAAAACTGAGACTCAGCTCATAAGCATCCTGTGAACCAAGACATATAATCAATGCAACATCCAATTGTCGGAGTATAATCCCAAAGTCTCAATACATCTGTAACTGCTCAATGACATAGACTGCTCCAATAGCATGTAATCCCTGCTCAAGGTCAAGTAAGCATGCAAGATGCTCCCACTAGCACAAAAGGTGTACAAACGAGCTCAAGGGCTCAAGCAACCCAAGACAAAGTACCAATGACAAGTGACCAAGTCAATGCGTCATACGCATCCCAAGAGCATGACATACATGAAGCAACTAATGGAAGCAACCAACGAGCAATACATAATCCCAAAATAAGATCTCTGTCAACTCAATGACATCCGATAGCAACCAAGTAAATGATCAAACTAGGTTGAAAATGCTCAAATACATCCAAGGCAAAGCTCCCAATGTCGGTAAAGCATAGACGAACCAAGCGGCATATATCACGAACCAAAGCATGTAATGTATGAAGCCTAACTGTCAAGCATATACATGAGGTATAAGCGGTCCAAGAGCATGCCAAGTTGGTCCAAATGCTTGTGAATATCAACCAAGACGGAGCTTATGCGTAGCTCAAATACATTCCATAGATTCAAACATGAGCTTAAAGTCGTCCCCAAATGTCAGATACACGATGGAAAATCCCAAAGCATACATCCGGTACCAATAGGTAAGTGACAAAGCATCCAAAGTACCTTCAGCCCACTGTTATTACAGCCAAGTTTGACTGTCAAAACTAAGAAATTTCAGCCAATATTTCAGGCCAAAATCATGGCATAATCATGTGCATACATTCCCAAGGCACTAGGCATCATGTAGGCCGCATACGGGCATCAAACAAGGTAACCGGAGTAGAGTATAAGCATCAAATGCCAATGCCAAGTGTGGCTACCCTATTTCCAGCACTATATAACAGTTAATGACAGTCCCAAATTAGCCAATATTTCAGGTCAAAATCATGGCATAATCATGTGCATACATTCCCAAGGCATTCAGGCATCAAGTAGACCGCATACGGGCATCAAATAGCACAACCCGAATGGAGTGTAAGCAACAAATGGTGATGCCATGTTTTCAGCCTGTTATGACAGTTTATGATAGTCCCAAATCTGAAGAAATCAGCCCCGAATGATCAAGACCAATGCCCAAAGTTTGAATGACATCAAACATGAAGTCTAATAGCCCTCTTGATCAAGATAGAGAGCAAGAAGTAATGGCCAAGTGTGGAGTTGAAGTAGACGAGTGCTAACAGCCTGGAAAAAATGGCGCAATCTGCTCTATTGGTGCTGAACTTGTTGTTGCTCCACATGGGCTGAAAGGGGATAATGGGGGGCTCAAGAAGGGCCTATCAAAGGCCTATGACAAGCCTCTTTGAGCCTTGATAAGTGTAAGGCACAATATGAGGGGAATAAGCTTCAAAGGTTTGAAGCCATGGCTGCCCTTGTTGTTTGCAACCTGTAGACTGAAATAAAACTCTGAAAGAATGATCAAATACCTCACTACCAATGCCTTGAAGGTGCCTCAATAGGCTGGGAAGGTGCTCGGGAAGCCGGGGAGTGATGGGAGCTCGGGGAGATTGGATATGGCTGCCGGGATGGAGATCCAATGCGTGAAGGGAGTCGATGCAAAGGTAGAGAAGCACCGAGTTGAGCTCAAGCAAGAGGAAGCCAAGCTCTGATACCAGTTGAAAGGTGAGAAGGATCGAAGCTTGCACGCGAGCTATGGTAGGAGAGCAAGAGCAAGAAAGAGAGAGACAATAAAGGGGAACTCCAATAGTCACAATGTGTGACCGAGCCTTCCTTTATTTACTAGTCACTAAAATGAATGTAAAGAATAAAGTGACGTGACGGGCGCCCGCCACCTGCAGTGTGCAGTGGTAGGTACTGTCAGTGTAGTAATACACGGGGCGGCACGGCGGAGGCGCCTTTACCCCAACAAGGAAGGGAGAGGAATGAGAGAGAGAGGAGAGAGAAAAATAAATGAGAGAGACAGAGGAGAGAGAAAAAGAGAAATATCATTAAACCTAATAGGGAAAGAGAGAAAGAGAGGGTTAGGGCAAGGGAGGGAGAGAAAATGAGAGAGGGAGAGGAGAGAGAAAAAGGAAATGAGAGAGAGAGAGGAGAGATAAAAAGAGAAATATAATTAAACCTAATAGGGAAAGAGAGAAAGAGAGGGTGAGAGCGAGGGAGGGAGAGGAAATGAGAGAGGGTGAGGAAGAGAGAAAACGAAATATTATGTGCTAGGTACTGAGTACTAGGTACTAAATACTAGTGTTCTATGATACTATATGCTAGGTCATAGAAAAAGAGAGAGATGGAAGGAGAGGATAACAATCTAAGAAAAGAAAAGAATGATAACAAAAACAAATTGTTTGTTGTAACGTAGACAAAATGGAAAACGAAGAAGGTCATGTCGTTCAAGATTGCAAGGCGTATCTTAATCAGCGTGTCCCATGTCCTTGCTCTCAATGCAAGTTGGCAATTAGACGAAAACGCCGATTGTCTATAGAACATATACGACGATTTGGCGAGTTTCAATCTGAGATCATTGATCAGGCGATTGTGGATTTTCAACAAACGGTAATTTGAAGTTAATATCAATTATGCATTGTACTCGCAAGCTAATTGAATACCATATACAATAAGATTGGATCTTGCTGGCAAATTTTCTATCCAGGGAGGTGATGTCTCATCCCAAGGGGGAGTGCACCCTTTGCGGCCAATTAGAAGAGTGCGTGGGTGTGCGATGGATGGAGTGTAGGAGCCAATCCACCACTCACAAGGCCAATCTATACCGTCAATGCCAGAGAAGACATGCAACCTTCCAGACCTACCTACAATCTTAGAGCTTGAGATGGAGGCAATGATCGATGCATTGATTCCCATGGATGTCGAGACTTCTGATCTATTTAGAGAGGAAGCATCCATACCATTATATGATGGGTGCCAAGTATCTCGGCTGAAGACACTGCTTGCACTCTTAAGTGTGCAAGCAAAATACGGGTGGAGCGATACGAGTGTGACCGAGTTATTCAGGTACCTTGTACATATGCTTCATTGATTTTTTTTTCAGCACTATTATTACAAACATTTGTGCTTTTTCAAGGTGTTTTATGATTTTTTTTCAGGTTATTGAAATATCATATATTACCACCTGTAAATACCATGCCTGAGTCTCATGATGATGCACGACATGTTTTACGGAAGCTTGGCATGGACTACAATAACATCCATGCATATATCAACGATTGCATACTGTTTCGAGGAGAATACGAGACTATGGAGACATATTCAAAGTGTGGTACTCATAGGTATCGACAGGACTTGCAAGGGCAAACCATCCCTCAAAAAGTTCTCAGACATTTTCCTCTCATCCCCCGCATAAACCACATGTTTTGTACGTCCGGCATGGCGAGCTTGACAACGTGGCATGCACAGAATAGGTCCACGGATAGAGTTCAACGAATATCAGCGGATTTGCGTGCATGGAGCCACATTGACTCAACCTTCCCAGGCTTTTCCTGAGAGCCAAGAAATCTTCGACACAATCTTGCAATGGATGGCGTGAACCCATTTGGTCAGCGCTTAACTTCTTATAGTGTGTGGCCTATAGTCCTTGTCAACTTCAATATCCCTCCATGGCTTTCTACGAAGAAAGGACATCTCATCCTTAGCTTGCTCGTCCCAGGCCACTACAAAGTAAAAAATATGGACATGTATATTCATCCATTAGTCGATGAGCTTAAGATTTTGTGGGAGGAGGCGGTCATCGTGCAAGATATGAGCAGACGTGATGGTCGCTCGGCGGTCAGCCAATATTCGAGCCATTCTCATGTGGATGATGCATGACTTTCCGAGATTCGGAGAGTGCTCAGGTGAGTAGGCCTCCGTTCTTGCTGGTAATTTCTATATTTTATCTCGTTCAACCAAGTATTCACTAGGTCGTGGTGTTGGAACAAGTTTGGTTACCTCAGGTTGTCATGCATGTCCATTGTGCGGGCCACAGTTAGACTTCCGAAGGTCACGAACCATGAAGAAGATGGCATATCAAGGACACGCTGCTTTCTTGCCGAAGGATCATGAACTTAGGGAAGGTTTCCTTGAACGACCTCCAACACGTATGAACACCGCAAGCTGGTACGAGCTAAAAATGGTCCATGCAGAATCACATCCAAATGGAATGTGGTGGTTCTCAGTTTTCTACGAGTTGCCATATTGCGCCCACTTACAGGTCAACCACTTGTTGGATCCCATGCATATTTTCAAGAATGTGGGCAGCTTGTTATGGGACCACATCACAGGAAAGAGAGACATTATAGGGGCATAAATGGATTTGAAGGAGGTAGGTAAAATGGAGGCGCTTTGGCTGCAGTCGAGTGCTGATGGTCGTGTGCAGCTTCCTCGTGCTCCTTGGGTTTTGTCCAGTAAAGAAGAGTGCATTGTGAAGCAAGTAATCAAGTATATCCGCACTCCAACGGGTATGATGCGTTCTCTCAGGTCTGCATTTTCTAAAGACGACCAATTATCAGGGCTAAAATCCCATGACTGGCATAAGATATGTCAGGTTTGTACTACGAATGGATTGTAATTAGCGTGGGCATTTTGCTATTTGGAATGTAGCCATTATTCATAATGCTTTCTCATTTGTGGTAGTTTGTTCTACAGATCGCGATCGAGGATGTCTTACTCCAGAAATACGCGAGGCCATTTATAGGTTGTTGTATTTGGTGCAATGGATCTCACAAAATGAGATTAAGACGTCCTCTATTGAATCTGCGAGGTGGGGAGCAGTGGAGACGGTCTGTCTCTTTGAGAAATACCTATCCACCAACATGCTCACGATACAAACCCACCTTCTTGTGCATCTTGTGGATGAAGTGGAGATTGCTGGACCTGTCCATACACGATGGATGTTCTTCTTGGAGCACTTCATGAAAATCCTGAAAGGCTTTGTACGACAACGAGCTTGGCCAGAAGGTAGCATGGCCGAAGATTGGTTGGTTTCTGAGGCGCTAGTGCATATTTCACAATGGCTACCAACGATGGAACCAGACAATGAAATGCTATGGTCGCTGAAGGACGATGATAGACTGACTGGAGATGTGGTGGTTGGAAATGGGGTAGAAAAAATAATGGATGCCTCAATGGAAGAGAAGGTGAATCACTTTTGTATGTTGCACCATGCCTCTATGGAGACGTGGCTCCCCAAGTACCAGATTGCTAGGCAAGATCGAGAGGAAGCGTGAGCTGAATTTCGATGTAGTATGCGTCATCGACCGATTCGATATCCCGAAGGCATGGAGGAGATGCCACGGTTTATGTCAACACGATGGTTGCATGGAGCCTTGACCACAATGTCTCGCGAAGGGACAGAGGTCTCAATGGAGGAGTGGGAATTCTTGAGGGGATGTAGTCCAAAGGTGATGAGGGGTTTAGAATCTACCGTATCTAAAATTTAAAAAAGGCATCTAATTTGAGTGTTTCAATGTATAGTACAAAATATATAGTGCAGCGTGGTCACGCAGACGGCATTTTCACGTGGAGCGTATTGACAAAATGCACTCCACAATGGACTGTGGTGTCATGGCAAGGTTTGAGCAAGAGAGTCGGCGATGAGCAAAAGATCCAAACACGGTTGTGGATGAGATGGAGTATTTTGGGAACTTGCAAAGTATTGTTATGGTGGATTACCGTAGCTTCTTCATGATACTATTTGATGTGCAGTGGTTCAAAGTGGTACTTGGAGGAGCTGGAACAATAGTTCGACGAGGTCCATCTGGATTTCTCAAAATAGATTCCGAAAAAAAATGGACGGATTTGCACGACACCTTTGTGTTGCCAGCCCATTGTGAATAGGTGTATGGATGGTGCACAGATCGGATGCCGTAAGCGGGCGTAGTGAGCGTCGGAAGGTCCCCAAGAACAAAAGAACTCTACTTTTTGCACAAAACTCAAGGTAGAAAGTATGCCGACGATCATGCTGGAGGGGGAGAGGGGAATAGTAGGTCCAGCAAGCTCCTTGCTGGAGCTTGCTCACATTTGAAGGCCAAGCAAGTCGACACATAGGAGGGGGAGGATCCCCCTCCCCTCCCCTATTTAAATAGGGTACGTTGCCACCAGTGGAAAAGAGGAGAAAAAGGGACGGCCTGCTGCTACCAGTTAGAGGAGAAGAGCTGACACTCTGTAGCATCATGAAGGGAGAAAGAGATCGAGGACAGATTCGTTGCTGCTTCCGTGAGTGGGGATGAGGCGCTGATTGCCGCCGACAGCCAGGACGGCATCGCCTCTACTGTCAGTCCACGCCTTCATTAGCACACGTCGAATCCTTCTATCTTTTCCCTCCCTGCCCACGTGGATCAGAAGCTTAGAAGCTTCTTGGGGGGAAGTTTCTAAGGGGCCTCATAAGCCCCCTTTCCCGCCCTAGCCCCCTTCCCATGGTTTTTGGGAACCACCCCCCCTCCCCCCCCCCCCCCCGCCCCCACACACCCCATGTTTTAATTCCCTTTCCCCCCCAAAACAACTCAGACCTTAAAAGGTCTTATCCCCCCCCCCCCCCCCCCCCCCCGTGTTTAACCTATAAGCCCCTTTTCCTTGCGTTTAAAAAAAAACCACCCTCAACCCCCCCGTGTGTAATCCTTAAGCCCCCTTTCCCTTGGGCTCCCCTCCGAGTTTAAACCCTTGGCCCCCTTCCCTTGTGCCATTTTGGAAACCCCCCCTCCTTTTTTATAAATTTCCTTAAGGCCTTTTCCCTTGAAAACCCCCCCCCCCCTCCCCCATGTCTTAAACAAAAAACCCCTTGGGGCCCCTTCCTGTGGGATTGGAGATTTTCCCCCGTAAAAGGGTTTTTGACCTTAAAGGTCTTATCTTCCCAGTTTTTATTTCCCCCTTAGGGCCCTTGCTCATTATAACCCTGGGACTACCCCCTTATATCTTCTCCTAAGGCCTCCTTAGGCCCCCTTTTCCAATAACCTTTAAGGCTACTTTCCCCCCCCTTGGAGTTCCTCCCTTAGAATTCTATAAGGCCCTTTTCCCCTAAGAGAATTTGTCCTTAGCCTTTCCTTCAAACTCGCAAAATACCTTGGAGTTTTGTTATTCTTCCCCCACTTGTAAAAGGGAAGAGAGTGCTGAGTGTTTTTTTTTAAAAACACCTTCCTTTCCCGCTCTAAAGCCTCGAGGGAGCCTTCTAAAACTACTTTCAACGGAAACGGTGCAAGGGAGTGACGGTGGAATTCCGAAAGAAGTGTAAAGCTGCTTCCACGTTCGACGGAGTACAATTG
Source organism: Lygodium microphyllum (assembly GCF_053477565.2). NCBI lineage: Eukaryota > Viridiplantae > Streptophyta > Polypodiopsida > Schizaeales > Lygodiaceae > Lygodium > Lygodium microphyllum. Next base: position 68,131,464 of record NC_141152.1, read on the forward strand.
CGATGCCTCCTAAGAAAGTCCAAGGCGTAGCCGCGGGAGGATCATCTCCCGGTATCCATGTGGATATCTCACCCCAAAACCAGGTTTTTCTTCTTGGCTTTAATTCGGTTTTAAGTCGATCATGCAAAGAGAAATTGTTAGGGATAAGATATATTTATCCGAGTTATTTGTAATGAAGGAGTTTAGCTTATTTGAATGAATGATAATGTATAGAACTTAGTTTCCTTCGAATTGCATCAAGCATTATAAATTACGAGAAAGATTATCCATTTACTATAGTAGTATATTTTAGTTAAATCCTAAAGGTATAGAATTTATATCTTGCACCATTAGTCTTATCCCTTTTCACAACGAATCATTGTAAATGATTAAATTCATGATAGGTTTCTTTCGTTGCTCAAATTACTAGGAAGTTATCATTGCTAATTGTACATCTTAGCAAGGGAAATGTTTGTTATTTGACATGAGTTCATCTGCAAGGAAAAAGGAAGTTTAAATTGAACTGTATTGATTGAAAAGTAAATTGTCACAAGGATAGCAAAATCGTGACAAGACGATTAATATTACCTTCCAAAAGATAACCAAACCAATCTAAACATAGAAATATTCATACCCAAAGCACTTGACTACTTTCCTTATTGTAGGGTCAAAAAATTTCGTAAAATTAAAGAACTAGGGTTGTCCCCTAGATTCTTAAAAAGAAACCCTAGGGCCGACATACATCAACTTAAAGGATCTAAAACAGATTATTCCATTGCAGGACTTGCACAGCAAGTACGAAATCATTTAGTCTTGTGATTGATTCACAAGGAGAAAGGGTAAAAACCCTCAATAAGGATGGCAGATCCCTACGCAAGTTATCTTGCAAAAAGGACGTATTTTTGGATATCCTTCTAAATAAGGAAAGTTGTAAACTGGAAACTAGCATATCTAAGGAACTTTAGGGTTGACCAAGTTGGGTTAATAAGGTACGCCCTACACCAGAATGTAAAGGATCTTGCCAATTTACAAGACACCTTGGGAACGAGTGCTGATACACTCAAAAGGAAAGAACACTTCCTTAGCAGTTTGCCAAACAACACGGTTGATTAATGGAAATGTTTGTGCTTGCTAGAGATTTTAGGGCTCTGTTTGAATTATGAATTACAAATTAATTGAGTACCTATACTTCAGGTTAAAGGCTGAAGGAAGAGGCAGTTTTAGTTACCCCCGACTACTTGCCTAACCCTAACCAAGGGGGTTGTTCACCATGCTGGGAATGTGGACCGAACCCGCCGCGAGAGGTCTCTCGGTTGAGCTCTACTTGGAGTAGGAGGACGCTTGGGTGCCAGGGGGGACTCTGGCCGTAAATCCCTCGCCTTCCGGGTCCTGCACAAGAGGCTAACGTGACTCGGGATTGGATCTCGAGGCCCGCATACTAGTTTATGGGCGGAAGCTTGGAATAGTGATCCCTGGGGATTACTGGATAGCCCTCGGACGGATTATGGACAAGCTTACGGGCGAAACTTGTTATTGCAAAGATAAAATGATGAAATGTTAAAAACAAAAAAGAACTTGCTTGATATTGTTTTTTTTAATGTCACGTGATAAGATTAGGTGAAGGAACCAGTGCTTAATAGGATTAATTAAAGAAGCTGATTGTTATATGTCAAATTAATGTGTTAGATAATTACATAACTAAAACCAAATCGAGGAAAGTGCGGAGAATGGGCCATGGGTCCGTCCTACGGTTGGGTGGTCCCGGTTAGCCAAGAACTTTTCTCAAAAATCCCAAAGAACAACGAGATGATCATCAAAACGAATAACGAAAGCGATGACCTAGAGTTACATCTTACCCGATTTACGTTGTTTTAGGGAAACAGAATGGGACTATGCCTTATGGGCAGAGAGGTTGAGCCTTGCATCCCTCTCGTTTCCCATTCTCCTTGAACCAAGTGCAGCGTGAATTAGCTTCGGACCTGGCATTTCTGTGTAAAGTAGTTCGCTCGGGTCTGACGCTAGTTGCTGTTAGCTAATGACCAATCAGGAAAACCCTAATTCCGGTCGATCCTAAGTGGAAAGGGCCAGGATACTTCTGCTACGTGGCAGACGTGGGAAGACCTAGATTGCAAAACCCGTAACATTCCATGGGAGTGCGGGGCGGAGTTTTCTAGACATCCTTTCCGATGGACTGCTAAGACGTGTCCTAGATGATACTAGCGGACACGTTACAGTTGGTATCAGAGCCGACCAATAATGGAATTGCTTTTATAAAATCTCAATTAAATGAAGTAAAGAAATTGTTGCTGTCCAAACATTTCCTTACCTTCAATGCTGTCTTGCAGAGTTATGAAGCGTGGAACAAATTTTTAGTATTTCGGGTCATGTTTATGACTGCAATGCATTCTCCGCTTTATAGACAAAGAATTGGGATGATGAACATCCTAGAACAGATTTATAATCCATCACCTCTTTACATAGAACGAAGATGGATGGGGTCTTCAGGAATCTACTATATAGCCGCCCACCGGTTTGCTTATCTACAGACCAACCTAAAAAGGATCAAGTGGTTGGAAGACTTGAAAGTCGTGAAGCTGTTCATTTTTGTGGAAGCTCACGTAAATTCAACTTTACATATTCAAGGTCGGAGGGTTGAAATGAACTCATATGTATATGAGGAAGTAACCCGTGTAATCCCAGCCGACAGGATTAAAGCGTTGGGCTGCCATGAGAAGTATGGATTCCAATGGAAAGGGTATCCTAAACTTCCAATGAATTATCGATTCCTAAAGATCCATGACCCAAAACCCTACTATTACACAGTTCCTGTAGACAAATGCAATACAACGTTGTTCTCCCCAAACTGAATGTAATGATTGGCTTATCATCACACAAAACGTTGTATTCAAAAATGCTATGCCCATGTAAATACAAATAAAGACTTCTTTTTATCAATATCTGGCTGTGCATAAGAGTTGTTAAAAAGTTAAGTAGCTACATTGTTTACGAGATAGCTGAACTAAAAATGAAAGATAAGCTAACGTCGATTATCATATAATAACGTTAAGAAAACTTTTATCTAGGCACAACCCCAGGTACAGGTTCCAAATTCGCCTCCTACATCAAGTACTGCTGTGACCCAGGAGAAGAAGTTCCTCCTCAAGCAGATAAAGCCACCCGAGTTTGACGGGAGAGGCAAATTCGTCCAGGCTGATGCTGAAATTTGGATTGAATCCATGGAGGATTACTTTGAAGCAACTGGTACTACACCTACCAATCAGGCCATGCTCGCCAAGTTAAAGCTCACCGGCGAAGCCAGACTTTGGTGGAAGCAATGGTGCAGGGATCAAGGGATTTCAGAGGGGTCCGTTACCTGGGAGAAGTTGAAGAAAGCCATGCAGGGAAGATATTTACCACCTGCATATCGTACGTAGAAAATGAATGAGTTCTACGAGCTAAAACAGCTAGCACTCACTCTTGACGCATACTACTCTGAATTCGTCTCACTTTTAAAGTATGCGCCACAGATGGACATGACGCAGCAGGTGTCCAAATTTTGTGCGGGCTTAAATCCACCCGTAAATACCCGTCTCGAATCTATGCGTCCATCAGATCTTCAGGATGCACTCATTCGAGCGGCGCCTATAATTCAGGAGGTGCAAGCTAGACCAAGGGGTAACAAAACTTGGTCCTATAGTGACCCGAATAGAGGAGCATTCAGACCTAAATAAAGAGAGTTCAAGGTCATAATCAGGGACAAAGGAATAAAGCAAGGACAAATAACGTCAACAACTTTGTTCCTACTCAAAGTAATGGCCGAAACCTCCGTTGTTTCCACTGCAACAAACCCCGTCACTTCAAGAGGCAATGTCCCAAGCTTAGTGGGGGACATCGTCAAACGCCTTTCCAAGGTGCAGACCATGGTCAAGGAGCCGTTACCCGTGGAAGAGGAAGAACCGCTTGCATTGCCAATAGGCAAAGATGCGAAGAAGAAGAAGAGGAAGATGCGACTATGGAAGCTAAATTCGAAAAAGCGACAGTCCATGCCGCTTTACACAAGAAAGGGCCGAATCGCCAGTTTTCGGTGATTCAGACACCGTTGGACTATCAAGGTAAAGGTTTCAAAACCTTGATTGATTGTGGTAGTACACATTCCTTTATCTCACCAGTATGTGCAAAAAGTTTAGGAATAACCACAGTAGAAGCACCTACCCTGCTTGTGGAGTTGGCAAACGGTCGTGAGCTAACTTGTACCAGGCAAACTACTAAGGTGGAATTCTTTCTGGGAGGAAAGAAGACTTCAGTCAAATTCAGAGTCATGAATTTAGGTATCCATGAGTGTCTACTCGGGATGGATCCCTGGCTTAAGCCCAACGACGCCCACATCCACTGTGGAAAGGGTCAAGTTTCCTTTCGAAACTCTGAAAGGGAATTTGTCACAACTCAAGGTGAGGCAGGAGTGCCAAGAATCCAATTAGCCAAAGTATCTCGGATCATAAAAGAAGTCATAAAAGGATTACCCGTTTACCTGATCAAACTCAACAAGTTAAATCAAAAGCAAGAATCTCATGAAGGACCTTCTTGGCTAAAGAAATACGCTGACGTATTCCCTGAGGAATTGATTGAACTTCCGCCTCAAAGAGAAGTAGATCATGAGATTAGGCTAGTGCCTGGAGTTGCACCAATTGCAAAGAGACCTTATAGAATGTCCATACCAGAAGCAATTGAGTTGAAGGAACAAATCAAGCAACTGTTAGATCAGGGTTACATCCGGCCTAGCAACTCACCGTGGGGAGCCCCAGTACTATTCCAGAAAAAGAAAGATGGGACACTTCGACTATGTATTGATTACCGAGGGTTGAATCAATCAACAGTCAAGAACAAGTATCCTATTCCTAGAATAGATGAGCTTCTTGATCGTCTTCAAGGTGCAAAGATCTTCTCCAAGATTGATCTCAGGTCAGGTTACTATTAGATAAGGATCAAGGAAGAAGATATTCCAAAGATGGCCTTCAATACAAGATATGGGCACTTTGAGTTCCTGGTTATGTCATTCGGGCTTACAAATGCACCTGCCACCTTCAATAGATTAATGCAAGATATCTTTAGACCATATCTTGATGATTTCGTACTTGTCTTCTTTGATGACACTTTAATCTATTCTAAACAGGAAGAAGATCATGAACCTCAACTTCGGATTGTCCTTGAGACAATGAGGTCTCATAAGCTGTATGCAAAAATGAAGAAGTGTGTATTCTTCAAGCATCAGATTGAATATCTGGGATTCATAGTATCATCAGAAGGAATATCTGTAGACCACGCCAAGGTCAAAGATGTGCTTGAATGGCCATTACCAGTATCCGTCAAAGAGATACGTAGCTTTCTTGGATTGACAAGATGGTATAGGGTCTTCATAAAAAACTATGCTTTGATTGCAGCACCTCTTACAGACTTACTAAAGAAGCAGACTTCCATTACATGGGCAACTTCCGAACAAAATAGCTTCGACAAATTGAAGCAAAGTTTGGTATCAGCACCCATTCTAAAACTTCCTAACCTCAATAAGGAGTTCGAGGTAGTAACTGATGCTAGCATTCTTGCCTTGGGGTGTGTACTTATGCAGGAAGGTCATCCAGTAGCATACTCTTCAAGGAAATTGAAGAGTCATGAAAAGAATTATGCCACGCATGATCTAGAATTACTAGCTGTCATCCATGCTCTAAAGCTTTGGAGACACTACCTGTTGGGTAACAAGTTTACTCTAGTAACCGATCATAAGAGTCTCAAATGGATTTTTACCCAGAATGAGCTCAATATGAGGCAACGTCGGTGGATTGAAGTATTGGAGGAATATGATTTTGAAATCAAGTACCGACCAGGGAAGGAGAATGTAGTTGCCGATGCACTCAGTCGCAAGGCATTCCTAAATTCCCTAATCTTGCAGAATCCATCAACAGCCAGATCTCTGGCTACAAAAGTATATATGCCAAACAACCCTATACTTGAACTAGCTAGAGAGGAAGCATGCCATGATTTGGCCTACCAAACAATGATAAAGGAAATATCTACCAAGGAGCAGAATCAGACGTTGCAAGCTAAGTATCAGGAATTTTCCATTGATAATGGACTTGTCTACTACAGAACAAGGCTGTGTATACCAACAAGCCAGTCACTTAAGCAGAAGATATTATGGGAAGCTCATGATTCTCCTTTCGCAGGACATCCTGGCTATGCTAAGACTCTTAATGCAGTTAGGAAGAGCTACCATTGAGAGAGGCTTAAAGGTGACGTTCTCAAATATGTCATTGAGTGTTTGTCTTGCCAATGTATCAAAGCCGAACATGTCATGATGCCAGGGAAACTGCAACCACTTGACATTCCCCAAATGAAATGGAAATTCATCATATGGATTTTGTTGTGGGATTACCCCAAGTCCAAGGAGGATACAATTCCATTATGGTTGTGGTTGACATGCTTACCAAGGTTGCATACCTGATTCCAGTAAAGACAAACTATAAAGCCTCCGACATTGCAAGATTATTTATCAAGGAGATATTCAAGCTACATGAGTTACCTAGAAGAATCATTAGTGATCGAGATTCTCTCTTCACATCACACTTCTAGAGAGCTATCTTTGAAGCTATTGGGACTCAACTCTGTTTTAGCACCGCCTACCATCCCCAAACGGATGGCCAAACAGAGCGAGTAAATCAAGTCATCGAGGATATGCTTAGGGCATACTGCTGTCGAGAGCCGAAGAGGTGGATTCAATACTTTTCTTTGGTTGAATTTGCCTACAATACTTCTTACCAGTAGAGCATTCAGATGACCCCTTTTCAAGCATTATATGGTCATGATTGCAAAAGTCCCCTAAACTTTTATGATCCAACCCTAAGAGTTGAAGCGTCAAGACAGATGTTGGAAGACATGGATGATCAAATAAAGTCAATAAATCAAGACATACAAGCGGCCAAGGATAGACAAAAGGCATACGCAGATTTGAAACGTCAAGAAAGAGTCTTCGTAGAAGGAGACATGGTCTTCATTCGTGTACGCCCTAAAAAGAGTTCTCTATCCCTAGGAGAATGCAAGAAGCTAAGTCCAAGGTATTGTGGGCCGTACAAAATCCTCAAATGCCTAGGACCCAATGCTTATAGATTGCAACTCCCTGAGAACCTAAAGGTTCACAATGTATTCCATATCAGCCTATTGAAAAAATATGTACCCAACCCTAATCATGTACTTGATGACCAACAAATTGTAATGCCTAGTCAAGGAGTCCTTGAACTAAGGCCGGATAGGATCTTAGATGTTAGGGAGAGACAGTTAAGATCTAGAACCTTAAGAGAATGCCTCGTCCAGTGGAAAGATTATTCCGAAGAGGATGCCACCTGGGTAGATGAAGGCACTCTCATCCATCAATATCCCTAGTTTATCTCAAGATGACGACATCTCGATTCCTCTAAGGGGGAGAGAATGTAACATTCTAAAAATCTTTTCTTCGCGTGGACTACCTCTTATAGGAAATAAGGATAATGATATAGCAATTTTTTTTTTCTTTTTTCTTCTTTCTTTTCTAAGGATAATGGGGAATTTTTTTTCTTCCTTATCCCCCCCCCCAGCCGATGATCATGCTGGAGGGGGAGAGGGGAATAGTAGGTCCAACAAGCTCCTTGCTGGAGCTTGCTCACATTTGAAGGCCATGCAAGTCGACACATAGGAGGGGGAGGATCCCCCTCCCCTCCCCTATTTAAATACGGTACGCTGCCGCCAATGGAAAAGAGGAGAAAAAGGGATGGCCTGCTACTACTAGTTAGAGGAGAAGAGGCTGACACTCTGTAGCATCGTGAAGGGAGAAAGAGATCGAGGAGAGATTCCTTGCTGCTTCCGTGAGTGGAGATGAGGCGTTGATCGCCACCAATGGCCAGAACGGCATCGCCTCTACTGTCAGTCCACACCTTCATCAGCACACTGTCGAATCCTTCTGTCTTTTCCCTCCCTGCCCACATGGATCAGAAGCTTCTTGGGGGGAAGCTTCTAAGGGGCCTCATAAGCCCCCTTTCCCCCCCTAGTCCCCTTCCCATGGTTTTTGGGAACCCCCCCCCCCCCCCCCCCCATGTTTTAAATTCCCTTTCCCCCCCAAAACAACTCAGACCTTAAAAGGTCTTATCCCCCCCCCCCCCTGCCCCCCCCGTGTTTAACCTATAAGCCCCTTTTCCTTACGTTTTAAAAAAAAACACCCTCAACCCCCCCGTGTGTAATCCTTAAGCCCCCTTTCCCTTGGGCTCCCCTCCGAGTTTAAACCCTTGGCCCCCTTCCCTTGTGCCATTTTGGAAACCCCCCCCCCCCCCTTTTTTATAAATTCCCTTAAGGCCTTTTCCCTTGGAACCACCCCCCCCTCCCCCGTGTCTTAAACAAAAAACCCCCTAGGGCCCCTTCCTGCGGGATTGGAGATTTTCCCCCATAAAAGGGTTTTTGACCTTAAAGGTCTTATCTTCCCAGTTTTTATTTCCCCCTTAGGGCCCTTGCTCATTATAACGCTTGGAATACCCCCTTATATCTTCTCCTAAGGCCTCCTTAGGCCCCCTTTTCCAATAACCTTTAAGGCTACTTTCCCCCCCCTTGGAGTTCCTCCCTTAGAATTCTATAAGGCCCTTTTCCCCCAAGAGAATTTGTCCTTAGCCTTTCCTTCAAACTCGCAAAATACCTTGGAGTTTTGTTCTTCTTCCCCCACTTGTAAAAGGGAAGAGAGTGCTGAGTGTTTTTTTTTTAAAAACACATTCCTTTCCCGCTCTAAAGCCTCGAGGGAGCCTTCTAAAACTACTTTCGATGGAAATGGTTAAAGGGAGCGACGGTGGAATTTTGAAAGAAGTGTAAAGCTGCTTCCACGTTCGACGGACTACAATTGCGATGCCTCCTAAGAAAGTCCAAGGCGTAGCCGTGGGAGGATCATCTCCCGGTATCCATGTGGATATCTGACCCCAAAACCAGGTTTTTCTTCTTGACTTTAATTCGGTTTTAAGTCGATTATGCAAAGAGAAATTGTTAGGGATAGGATATATTTATCCGAGTTATTTGTAATGAAGGAGTTTAGCTTATTTGAATGAATGATAATGTATAGAACTTAGTTTCCTTCGAATTGCATCAAGCATTATAAATTACGAGAAAGATTATCCATTTACTATAGTAGTATATTTTAGTTAAATCCTAAAGGTATAGAATTTATATCTTGCACCATTAGTCTTATTCCTTTTCACAACAAATCATTGTTAATGATTAAATTCATGATAGGTTTCTTTCGTTGCTCAAATTACTAGGAAGTTATCATTGCTAATTGTACATCTTAGCAAGGGAAATGTTTGTTATTTGACATGAGTTCATCTGCAAGGAAAAAGGAAGTTTAAATTGAACCGTATTGATTGAAAAGTAAATTGTCACAAGGATAGCAAAATCGTGACAAGACGATTAATATTACCTTCCAAAAGATAACCAAACCAATCTAAACATAGAAATATTCATACCCAAAGCACTTGACTACTTTTCTTATTGTAGGGTCAAAAAAATTCGTAAAAATAAAGAACGAGGGTTGTCCCATAGATTCTTCAAAAGAAACCCTAGGGCCGACATACGTCAGCTTAAAGGATCTAAAACGGATTATTCCATCGCAGGACTTGCGCTGCAAGTACGAAATCATTTAGTCTTGTGATTGATTCACAAGGAGAAAGGGTAAAAACCCTCAATAAGGATGGCAGATCCCTATGCAAGTTATCTTGCAAAAAGGACGTATTTTTGGATATCCTTCTAAATAAGGAAAGTTGTAAACCGGAAACTAGCATATCTAAGGAACTTTAAGGTTGACCAAGTTGGGTTAATAAGATACGCTCTACACCAGAATGTAAAGGATCTTGCCAATTTACAAGACACCTTGGGAACGAGTGCTGATACACTCAAAAGGAAAGAACACTTCCTTAGCAATTTGCCAAACAACACAGTTGATTAATGGAAATGTTTGTGCTTGCTAGAGATTTTAGGGCTCTGTTTGAATTATGAATTACAAATTAATTGAGTACCTATACTTCAGGTTAAAGGCTGAAGGAAGAGGCAATTTCAGTTACTCCCGACTACTTGCCTAACCCTAACCAAGGGGGTTGTTCACCGCGCCAGGAACGTGGACCGAACCCGCCGCGAGAGGTCTCTCCGTTGAGCTCTACTTGGAGTAGGAGGACGCTTGGGTTCCAGGGGGGGCTCTGGCCGTAAATCCCTCACCTTCCGGGTCCTACACAAGAGGCTAACATGACTCAGGATTGGATTTCGAGGCCCGCATACTAGTTTACCGGCGGAAGCTTGGAATAGTGATCCCTGGGGATTACTGGATAGCCCTCGGGCGGATTATGGACAAGCCTACGGGCGGAACTTCTTATTGCAAAGATAAAATGATGAAATGTTAAAAATAAAAAAGAACTTGCTTGATATTGTTTTTTTTAATGTCACGTGATAAGATTAGGTGAAGGAACCACTGCTTAATAGGATTAATTAAAGAAGCTGATTATTATATGTCAAATTAATGTGTTAGATAATCACATAACTAAAACCAAATCAAGGAAAGTGTGGAGAATGGGCCATGGGTCCGTCCTACGGTTGGGTGGTCCCGGTTAACCGCCGGTTAACCGGGAAGTTTTCTCAAAAATCCCAAAGAACAACGGGATGATCATCAAAACGAATAACGAGAGCGATGACCTAGAGTTACGTCTTACCCGATTTACGTTGTTTTAGGGGAACAGAATGGGACTATGTCTTATCGCAGAGAGGTTGAGCCTTGCATCCCTCTCATTTCCCATTCTCCTTGAACCAAGTGCAGCGTGAATCCACTTCAGACCTGGCATTTCTGCGTAAAGTAGTTCGCTCGGGTCTGACGCTAGTTACTGTTAGCTAATGACCAATCAGGAAAACCCTAATTCTGATCGATCCTAAGTGGGAACGGCCAGGATACTTCCGCTACGTGGCAGACGCGGGAAGACCTAGATCGCAAAACCCGTAACATTCCATGGGAGTTCCGGGCGGAGTTTTCTAGACATCCTTTTCGATGGATTGCTAAGACGTGTCCTGGATGATACTAGCGGACACGTTACAACAGAATCCACCGTGAAATATACCTCCTGGCATCATACCCCCGGGGTGGGATAGCAATTGTCCTCAATTGCTATTAGCTCAATGTGGAGCTAACAGAGTGGGGAAAGCATTTAAGTCTCTAGCGTGCATCCATTGGGCCTCTTCAATAGGATGGTTTTTAAACTTAACCAAATATCTAGAATATCTACGGCCAGTTCTAGTGGTCATAAAGTCAATATCTATGATAGCTTCACACTCAAGGATTTCAATCTCTTCATCTAACAAATGTGGGTTTTCATAGATAGCGTGTACAAGTAATTGGCCTCTAAAGGGTCGTAATAAACTAATATGAAAGGTGTTGTGAATTTTCCAATGTGATGGTAGTTCTAACTTAAATGCATTGTCATTGATTTTGTGAATGATCTTAAATGGTCCATAGAATCTAGGTGCTAATTTCACAACTGGGTGTTTATCTACACTTTGTAATCTACGTTTTTCTATTCTTAACCAAACATAGTCATCAAGTTTGAAATTCATGGTCTGTCTTTTCTTATGTGCTTGCTTTGTATATGATTACTGGGCTTTGGCAATCATATCTTTAACTTCATCAAAAATAGTAGCGTGCATGTTAGCAATATTATCAGCACTTTGAATTTTATTTAATAAAGTTGCACAGGTGTAGACAATCTATAACCATATATCACTTCAAACAGTGCTTTCTTTGTAGCTGCGTGTGGAGTATTGTTATATGCAAACTGAAGTAAATGTACATGTGTATCCCATGTATGTGGTTTAGAAATAGTGTAAGCACGTAAAAGATCTAAAATAGTACTGTTAGTAGCTTCTGTTTGTCCATTTGTTTCAGGATGAAATGCAGATGAAAAATCGATCTTTGTTCCTAAGTTAGCAAACAAAGTAATCCAAAAATTATTACAGAATCTAGAATCACGATCAGAAATAATAACTTTTGGTAAACCATGATTAGTAAAAACAGTTTTAAAAAACAATTGAGCTGCTTGAGATGCAGTTAAAGTTTTCTTACATGGAATGAAATATGCTTGTTTGCTAAACTTGTCTACAACAATCCAAATCATATCATGGTTAGCTTTAGTGTTAGGTAAACCGGTAATAAAATCCATAGAAATATGTTCCCATGGTCGTGATGGAATAGATAAAGGCATTAGTAAACCATACTGTTTACCATGATGTCTCTTAACTCTTTGACAAACTAAACACTCAGAAACAAAATTAGATACATCAGTGTCCATATGTGGCCAATAAAAATCTTCAGTCAATGTACGCAAAGTAGATATAATACCTCTATGACCTTGATATGGAGGACAATGAATCTCATTCAAAACAAAAGATCTAAATGGAACTGTAACACATAATCTCTTTTCATAAAACATGAATCCATCATTGTAAGACAATGAAACAATAGGAATCAAGTTATTTCCAACTAATTTATTCCAATCAACTTGAAAAGTAATGTCCTGATGATAAGTATCTTTCATAGGGATAAGGGAATCAAATGATATCGCAAAAATATTATGAATGGTCGGTCTTCTACTTAAAGCATCAGCTACTACATTCTCTTTTCCTGGTTGATATTGTATAAGAGGATGAAAACTCTGGATGAAAGCTGCCCATTTGATATGTCTGTCAGAGATTTAGGGTTGACTAAGGAGATGTCTAATGCTTTGTTGGTCAGTCTTAATCATAAACTCAGAACCCATTAAGTAATGCTTCCATTGACGTAAGGCTTGTACTATAGCTAACAATTCTTTATCATAAGTGGAATATTTAAGTTCAGATGGTTTCAGTTTACAACTAGAATAGGCTATGGGATGATTATCTTGCATAAGTACGGCTCCTATTCCAAATCCACTAGCATCAGCCTACTAAAAAGAATGGTCTATTGAAATCAGGTAGTTGTAATACAGGAGCATGGGTTAATGCATGTTTCAATAAATCAAAAGATTTTTGTTGATTTTCAGACCAATGATAAACAATACCTTTCTTTAAAAGTTTAGTCAAAGGCAAGGCAAGTAATGAAAAATTTCACACAAACTTCCTGTAAAAACTAGCAAGACCAAGAAAAGAACGTAACTCATGCACATTTTTGGGTATGGGCCAGTTTTATATTGCTTCTATCTTCTTAGGGTCAACCTTAATACCTTATGATAACACAATATGACCTAGATATTCAATTTCTGTTTGAAAGAATTCACTCTTTTCTAGATTAGCATACAATTGATTATCTTTCAACAACTTGAAAACTAAAGACAGATGTTCATAATGCTCTTTTTGATTTTTATTGAATACCATTATATCATCAAAGAATACTATAACACAATGTTGATATTTCAAAAATATGTGATTCATCATTCGGCTAAATGTAGTAGGTGCATTAGTCAATCCAAAAGGCATCACTAGAAATTCATAATGTCCAAATTGTGTTCTAAATGTAGTTTTGAATATATCAGATTTATCTAATCTCACATGATGATAACCAGATTTAAGATCTATCTTACTGAATATGGCAGAACCTTGTAGTTTATCCATAAGATCATCTACCCTAGGAATTGGATATCTATTCTTAACAGTAATCTTATTCAAGGCACAATAATCAATGCACATGCGATAAGTATTCTTCTTCTTCTTTACTAATAAAATAACTGCAACAAATGGAGAACTACTAGGTCTAATTAATCCTCTGTTTAATAATTCCTCTACTTGACTTTGGATTTATTTCTGTTCAATCTGGTTATGACTATATGGTGCTTTACATGGTGGTTGTGTACCATGAATTAAATCTATTTTATGATCTTCAAGACGTGAAGGAGGTAGTCCAGGTGGTAAATCTTCAGCAAAACAATCTTTAAATTGTGCAAGGAATTCTTTATGCCTAGGGTGCATATGTTTTTCTTTAGCTTGAAGTTCATTCACCCAAATTAAATAAGATTTACTACTTTTACGTAATGCACATTTAGCTTGAGTATGAGTAAGCAGTGGAAAATTACTAGATGCGTGCATACCATGTAATGTAATTTATTTTCCTTGAAAATAAATTTTAATTGAATGTGTGGAATAATCTATGTTAGGATTATGCTGATGACACCAAGGCATACCTAGAATAATATCACTGGACTGCAAAGGTATATCTAGGAAATTCCTTCTTTCAATATATTCACGAATTTTAATTTCTAAGTCATGCACCTCTTGTGTTCCATTATACCTTGTGCCTAAGAATGCTGCTTTAATGCGATAATGCATAGAAACAGTTTGTAAATTCAATTCTTTCACTAATTTTGTAGAAATAAAATCATATGTACTACCATCATCATGCAAAATAATCTTTTCTTTTCCATGCACTAAACATTTCATTGTCAACAAAGAATGTGAAGTTGGCATACCTGGTAAAGTATCTGAAGGAGTAGCAATGTCGTCCTCATCTTTCGTAAAGTCAAGCATTTCCTCATGTTCTTCTTCATCCATTACTCCAATAAAATTGATATGGACAGGTGGCTTCTTCGATTGGCAATTGGCTGCTAGATGTCCAGGTTGGTGGCATTTATAACAAACTATAGGTTTGGCTTTAGATACATTGTTTGCAATGGCAAGAAGTCTAGGAATATTAGGATTTGGCTGTGAGGATGGCTTAGGGTTTTGATTGGTATTTGATGGCAAAGCAGGTGGTTTTGCCCAAGAATTACGGAAAGATGATGGAGGAAAACGACTTTGATTGAATCTTCTAAAATTTGAATTGAATTGCTTAGAACCATAGTTACCATTTTCTTGAAAGTGTTGTGGACACTTGTCTCTTCCTCGAATCTTGTCTTCAGTGTCATGAGCCAAAGAAATTGCATCTTCAAGGGTTGTAGGCTTGAACATATTGACTTCAGCGTAGTAATGTCCAAGTAATCCAGACATAAACTTGCACTTGTGAGTCGCTTCAGGTACGTCTTCAAGCATTCTGAGTTGGAGTAGGGCATTCCAAAAACGTTCGGTGTATTGAGAAATAGGCTCACGATCTCTTTGCTATAGAAGATCCCATTGCTTTATGGCTTTTTCACGAAATTGAGGAGGAAGGAAATTCTACAGAAACTTCTTTTTGAAACTCTCCCAAGTAGTGCGACAATTAATGCTCTTATGAACCACGGTCCACCAACGAGAGGCTCGATCGATTAAATGATTAGTGACACATTTAATTTTGTCTTTTTCAGCATATGTCTCTTCATGAAAGTAATCATCAAACTGACTGATAAATGCAAGTGTAGTCTTTCCATCTCAAGTTCCATTGAAAGTATGGAATTTGAAATTTCTTACTTATCTTTGTTTCTTTGAGGATGGATTGAGCTTCGAGTGTCGCATCGATGGTATGTCGAATAAGATCTTCGAGTTGTGGTCCATCTTTGTCGTGGTAGATCGTTGCAAATTGGCCAATTGAAGTTGCAAAGCTTGTCGGGTTCTTCGTTCTTCATCAAGCTGCATCATAATTAAATCCAATTTTTGTTTCATCGTAGGTTCAGGAAGATCACCTTCAACCATTAAATCATCCATATTTTGTTCCGTCATCCTGTAAAAACCAAAAGACCTCACACTCTCAAAATCCAATTTGTGGGATGAACGTAGCTCAAAGTCGGGTATACAAGGCTTATAGATTTTTGTTGGGCTTTTACGGTCTTCAACTTTTGCAGTTGCGGGATTTTCGTAGAAACTGCGTATGACCTTTTGCATGTGCTGAAACTGGTTCAACAAGTCTGCGTATGCGAATAGAGTCTTCCAGGGAACAACTTTGTAGTTCTATGCTTCTACGCAAGAACAGTCCTTATAGGAGTAATTGAGATAAGTCGATTTTGATCTCTGTGGACTTGGTGAACTTGCAGAGTAAATAAGTTTGAACTTGTAGAACTTGAGTTACTTTGGAAGATTAGTGACTTATAGCTTATATAACTAAGCTGTAGATGATAGTCGATGATATTTGAGGGGGGGTTTTCGTGCCGAAAATCACGCTAAAGTGCCGCCTGTCGCCGAATTTTTCGTTTGAAGCTTCTTAAGCTTCTTATAAAGCTTACTAAGCTTTATTTTAAAGCTTTTTAATTTATATGATGTTTATATACCTCCACATCCATGCCTTTCAAGTTGGAACAATCCCAAGCAAATACATCAATAAACTCATGTAGCAACTTCTTAAAATCTTCCTTAAATTTTTCATCCAAATTGACACTGACCTTGACAACTTTTGGACTAACTTCTAATTAATCCAAATTATAATGCTATAAGTTGTCTTCCTTCACCCGTGAAACTTTTTCCATCAACTTATCATACAAAAATTATACTCTCGTGAGTGCCTTCTTCGATGCAACTTCCCCTTCAAACCATTCAAGATCCTCCTCTCCTTAATTAGATTTTGATCTGCATCTACTTTCTTTGACTTCTTAAAGTCCTTGTAACAAACATACTTTTAGACAATTCTTTCCACAACAACTTCAAACACTAGTAGTACAACAGTGGGATTTGCTTCCAAGAAACATGGCTCTTCATAATCTTCAACCTATGTAGATAAATTGATGGTCTAAGCCATCATGGGCTTCAATGACATTGACAACTTCTTCTTTGAGCTCATCATAATTCTTACCAAATTCTTCGTTTCTTTGGAATCGCTTCATTCTTCTACCAATCTTGCGTAAGCCTTGATGTCTTAAACCACAGCCTTCGTAATAGCATTGAATATGCATTACTTGCATCTTGCATGCTCAAAACAACAAAGTTTTCTTGAAATAGTAGCCCATACAATTTAAGAATTTGTCTTCTCAGCATTCCAATTGGCTACACTCTTTGTTGATCTACCATCCTTACCTAAAATGGTGTAGGCTCCAGCTTCCCACTTGCCATCTTCAAAAATTCATCTTCTGAAGAAATATTTAATCTAGATTTTCCATCCAACAAATCATTTGAGAATGCACGCCCATCAAACCCAAGCTTAACAGTTGGTATAGTAAAAGCAACATCATCAGGAGTGATTTGATAAATTCCAACATTCTCCTTTAATGCATTCTGAATATCTAGAATTTTTGTCATCCTTGTGGCAGAATGAAATTTGTCCCTAAAAATCAAAACCAATGTGAGTAACTGATCCAATGTAAAATGCATAGGAGTATTCAACAATTCTTCAAACAATGCTCTAGATGACAATTCCAAATTCTCAGCCTTCTTAGATTTCTTTTGCTTCTACCTTGAAGTCAACTCTTCTTGTCTTGACTTCTCAATCTCCTCAACACAACCTCATATCTTACCTCTTTCTACTCCTCCCAATCCAAACGTGGTTTAAGCCTAATTTTAGCAAGTGTGACCGCCAATACATCCGGATTACCTAACTGACAATGAGAATAATCACACTCCAGAAAACAATCAGCTGTCACTTGATTTGTCCCATGATCCTAAGAAACTTCAACATCTATCAAATTACTTTGAGGTGCTTTTATCCACTTCCCATTGCTGCATAGATAGTGCAAGTAATTGTGGCAACTACTCATTTGGTACTTGCTGATTCTAGCTATGTTGATTCCACCCTTTTGGATACCAATTTTGCTTGCTTCAATTTGGTGGTTGTTTCCAACTCTAGTGTTGTGGCCAACTTGCTACTGGTTCAAATTTCCTCCCCAAGGTCTAAAATTCTGACATTTTCCAGGTATCCTTGGTTGAAATTTCCTCTAAATGGCTTGTTTTGATCGAAAAGTTATTGCCATCCTGAAAATTGTTGTTGTTGTTTCTGCCATCCCTCATTATTAAACATCTTCTGCTATCCTACAGCTTCCAAAAATACTATGCTTGCCTACGTCATATTTTGTTGAATCCTCTTTGTAATTGGTCCTCTAAAATTTGGATTGTACCAACAATTAGTAGTGATGTGACCTTCCTTGTCACAAATATCGCAATGAACCTTCTTACTTCACATCCATTTCTTTCAACTTCTTCTGGACCACTCTCTTTTCAACTGAATCTCCCTTTCTCTTGGCTTTGGACTTCTTTTTAAACTTCTACTTATGCTTCCTCTTCCTATCCTCTTTTCTTAGCTATGATTTTGAATCCAAATCGAAATCTGAATATGCATTTCTACTAGTCTTTGAATCAGGATCTGAATCTGTATCTAAATTCGCATCGGAATCTGAATCAGAATTGTCATCATTGGTGTCATCTGCAGACTTTTTCTTATTCCCCTTTGTCTTCTTCTTCCTCCTCTCTTGAGAACTCTTCTTGGAAGTACTCAGATTTGACACTCCAAACCTTTGCTCTGCTCTTGTAGCAATTTCCACCAATACATCCAATCCTGCTCCTACATCTACACCTGCAACTGCATTCTGAAATTCTTTCTACAATCCCTTCATATGATGTTCGGTCAACATTTCATCAGTATGCCTCTTAGAGAAATTGTAAGCCTCTTCAAATACTGATTGAATTTTTGTGTGTAATCTTCCACAAACATCTTCTTCTGCTTGATCTTCTCAATCTTAGCAAGCACATCATTGGGAGTCTTCTCCTTTCGAAACCTGTTCAAAAATGCATTCATTAATGCTGTGTGATTTGCAAAATGTCCCACATTGAAATTTCTCAACTACTGCATGGCTTTTCGCTCAAGTGTCACTTGTAATTGTTGCATCTTGGCTTGCGCATCATATAATCCATCAAATCATTTGGCTTTCCATCTTGTCTCAAATTGAGCTATGTGGCAATCAAGGTCTTGTTTAGACTTCCCTGAAAAGGTCTCGAACTTACACATAAATCCACTCTAGCCGTATTGTTAAGCGTATTTGGAAATAATTGCCTTGCTATTGCTGTTAATGATACTGGTTGTGTTGATGTAGCTCTTTCGATGCCCAAAGGGTCAAATTCCAATCTTCTCCTAGCCAAAAATACCTACTACAATACAACTCCCCCTAAAAAACCCGAATCTATTTGCCTATGATCCTCACGTTCATTGAATAATCATGCATAGTCTTCTACATCCTCTAACTCTTCTGTATCTCGATCTGACTCACATTCAAAACTGCCACTTTGCATTCCACTATGTTCACCTCCTGCATGCCCTTCTGCACGTTGGTCATTCTCTTGTTGCTGCACCCTTCCCTACCGTGTTGCCAACCTTGTGAAATACGAATGAGCATGCTTCTCTGAAGTCCCTAGAGTGAATTACATTCAACATCTGACTTCCAAGAAACCATAATTGCCACTATAGCTGCCACCATAACTACTGCTCAACATGTTCTTGGCATGTTCTTGGCCCTCACTCCCCTTACAGAAGAGAGTGAATTACATTCAACATCTGACTTCCAAGAAACCATAATTGCCACTATAACCGCCACCATAACTACTGCTCGACATGTTCTTGGCACTCACTCCCCTTACAGAAGAGAGAAAACTTGACCATGACATCGCATCACAACACAGTGATTGCCAGTGTATATTGGAATGTTTAGTCAAGTAGTTTCCTATTCAGCCTCTAACAAAACTGTTTGACTTCTACCTTGACAAACATAAAAATTTTCCCTACTACAAAAAATATCACTTAAATTCCACGCACATCTGTAACTGAACATTGTTGCACTGAACTTCTACTTAGAGACCAAGATACACATGTAGAATATTGACATAGAGAAGAAGATAGAATGTAAATTGCAGACTGCATCTGTCATATCAGAATTCCACCATTCCTTCCATAACTTCCACCCATTGCATCTTCCTTACATAACTATATGTGGTTGTTCAAATGAAAAGCCAAACATCCAGTTTTTACTTTCCAAGATTTAAAAAGTCATCATACATAAGCTAAGTTTCATACATGTGCCAAAAATAATCCACCTAGGGTGCTTGCCCTTATACACAAATGACCTTCTTGGCATAATGAAAATATATCTATAAAGCACAATATTCAACATCTTATGGCTAAAAACAAACCCTTGGTCCCCCACAAAAATCATACTGAAATACAATAGTAGACTAAGGGATGGGCCTATTAGACCCTATACTAAATGCATCAGATTATTAGCTAGTTTCCTTGCATAAATGGCAAGGGGTGTCCTATGAATATGTCATTTAACGATCCTATGGGTCCATGAAAGGATAGAAAGATGTTCAATTACAACTTGACTAATCACCCATACTAAGCATCTGTGGCCATAACAAGACATGTCAACCACAAAAATTCCCACTATAGTCCTAGGCTAATGCGATCGAGAAATTCTAACAACTCCTTAGGATCACAATTAAGGAATACATCCTCAACAAAGGCATAGTTTGCCAATGAATTCACAAAGTGGTTCCATCGATGAGAAACCAGTTGACAAGTCACTATCTCAAATATTGTAACGTGTCGACTTGTTATCTTCAGGACACGTCTTAGCAGTCCATCAGAAAGGATGTCTAGAAAGCTCCGTCCAGCACTCCCATGGAATGTTACGGGGTTTGCAATCTAGGACTTTTCGCGTCTACCATGTAGTAGAAGTATTCCAGCCGTTCCCACTTAGGACCATCGACCTGAAATAGGGTTTTCCCTATTGGTCATTTCCTAATGGCAACTAGCGTTGAACCCGAGCAAACTACTTTACGCAAAAACACCAGGTCTGAAGTGGATTCACGCTGCACTTGGTTCAAGGAGAATGGGAAACGAGAGGGATGTGAAGCTCAACCTCTCTGCCATAAGGCATAGTCCCATTCCGTTTCCCTAAAACAACGTAAATCGGGATTAATTATAACTCTAGGTCAATGCTCTTGTTGTTCGTGTTCTTTGAATGATCTTTCTGCTGTCCATCTTGATTGAGAAAAGTTCCCGGCCAACCGGGACCACCCATCCATAGGACGGACCTATGGCCACATCCACCGCACTTTCCTCAGGTTGTTTTAGTTATTTAATTACCTAGCACATTTAGTTGGAAATGTATCAATGAGCTTCCTTAATTAGCTCTTTAGGCACTCGTTCCTTCACATAATCATATCACTTGACATAGAAAAGCAATGTCAAACAAGTTCCTTTTTAATAGGTTATCATATTTATCTTTGAAATACATAAAGTCCAGCCCGTAGGCTTATCCACAATCCGCTCGAAGGCTATCCAGCAATCCACAGGGAATACTAATCCAAGATTCCACCCATAGACTAGTATGCGGGCCTCGAGATCCAATCCCGAGTCACGTTAGCCTCTTGTGCAGGACCCGAAAGGTGAGGGATTTACGGCCAGAGCCCCCCTCAGAGCCCAAGCGTCCTCCTACTCCAAGTAGCGCTTAACGGAGAGACCTCTCATGGCAGGTTTGGTCCACCTTCTTGGCGCGGTTAACAACCCCCTTGGTTAGGGTTAGGTAGGCAACCGGGCGTAACTAAAGCTGCCTCTCCCTTCAGGCCTTCAACCTGAAGCATTAGATATCCACTTATCCTTTAATTCTTTGAGCAAACAAAGCAAAATAGTGCTCTTAAAATTGGTTACAAGCACAAACAATTCCATTGGTCGTTATTTTTGGCCAACTACTAAGGAGTGAATTCTTCTTTCCGAATGCATCCAACACTTGATCCGGGATCAATTGCGACTTGGCAAGATCCCCAAGGGTTTATTTGTTAACCCTAGATCTTGGGTTAGGGCCGTACCCTATTAACTCGACTTAGTGAATACCTTAAGTTCATATATTATTCCAATTTATTGATTGGTCTTTTGCTTCCAAGAAAATATCCAATCCCCATATCTTGGTCACTTTACCCAAGAAATATACTATATCAGGATGATTATTCATCCTCATGCAAGATAACTTGTGTAAGAATCTGCCAATCTCATTCCAAGGAATTGGCCATTCCCTTGTGATCAAATCACAAGATCATGCGACTCTACCACTTGTTGCATAAGTGACGCATCAAGTATGGGACTATTTACCCATCGAATGGAGACACGAAATAATATGTTCCTGATGGCATTAGGCTGACTTGTCAGTCCTAGGGTTTTGAGTTTCATCTTTTTAGCAACAGATTCTTAGGAAAACCCTAGATCCTTCTCGCAAGTAGGTCCTACTGTCCCTACATTCTATGAATGTGGGCAAGTATTTAGGGTATAGGAGTTTCAGTTTTTGGCAATGTGTGCGACTAGGTAAATGTCTTCATCAGGCTAACCCTAGACAGTTCCTTGGGATACGTCGAATTGAATTAACCCTTTTCCAAACGAGTACTCCGCGGGTTTAGGTGTTTAGGTTTATGCCAATTTAACCTATTTTTTTCAAGATAATTACGCTATCATTTCCATAACCACATGACTTATTGTCTACGCGTAAGTTGATTTTCAAATCCTAACTTTTCGGTTTAAGATCAAGCATAGGCTGGGTTATAGCCTAATTCCAATTAATCATTCTATAACATGCGAAAAAGATTCATGCTAAAACATGTAGCCTTTTACTACTTCCATTTTCGAATGAAATTGTCGTATGGAGAACTTACACACACTCTTTCGTTGATTTAAGTTTTTAGGCCACTTGCTTGGAGTAAAATTTCTTCATGCAACCCTAGCGATTTCCTACGGTTTCTAGCAATTTTCTTTAGGAATTATTTCGAAAAAGATGTTCAATAATGCAATATGCGGTTTATTTCTTCGACGTGTACTATCATAATTCTGGTTCGTAAAAATGGACATTAATCAAATTTCAATTTATTGCAATGCATAAAACTACTTGCTAGAAATGCATATCAATTTGCTACTCACTTTATTTTGTTCGTTTTATTAAAAATACTTATGGCCGAACTCTTCTGTCGTGAGCTAATTCTTTCAAAATTAACCAAAGTATTTAAGACGAAAAATGCATCTTATCTCCAAAAGTCATCCATGCATGATTGAATTATAACAACGTAAAATAAAAATTAGGAAGAAAACCTGGACTTGTGGCAAGATGTCCACGTGGATGTTAGGAGACGATCCTCCTGCGGCTGTGCCTTGTGCTTTCTTAGGAGCCATTGTGAATGCAACCTTTTCGTCTTGGATGCAGATTTATGACTTGGCTGTCTCCTTTTTGCACATGTAGCTCCCCTTTGTGACAGCTTGCACCATCTTTCGAAAACGGTTTTTTATAGAAGGTTTCCTCCTATGAATTTGAGTGGGGAATTTCCCTACAGAAAGGATCTTTAAACCCCGGCCTAAAGTGGGCAAAAAGGCCTTGATTTCAACGGGGTAATTGGGCTTTTAAACCCCACTTGTGAGGGCAATAAGAAGGCTCACCAAAAAAAGGGCTTTTGAATCCCGAGGAAAAAAACTCTTGGTGGAAAAGAAAGGGGGAAACAAGGGGAAAGGAAGGGTGTATGAAACCTTTGAATCTCGGGGGGGAAAAGAAAAAGGTGTAAAAGACCCTGGGGAGGAGACTTTCTTTGTGTGGGGAAAATGGGTATGAAAGGGGCTTAGGAAGGAATATTGTATGGGGGGGAAATAGGGGCTTAAGGATACCACATGAAGACCCTTCAGGGAAAATTTGAGGGGAAAGGGGGCTTATAGAGCCCTTAGGAGGAGATTTCGTGTGTGGGGGGGGAAAAGTATGGAAGAGGCACATGAAGGGCTTTGGATTCCCGGGGCAGGGGGGTGTTTTGGCAAGCCCACATGAACAAGTGCTACGAGGGAGCCCGAAAGAAGGATTTGTGGGGGGGGGGGGGAGGGGGGCAAGGGTGCTATATGAAAGGCCTTAAGTAGGCCACGTGAAAGGGGGGCTTCTTAGGAGCTATAGAAGCTTCCTAAGAAGTTTCTGATGCTTCTTGTAAGTCGTGGAAACCACGTGGCGAGAGAGAAGGCGTCGGCGACTGAACGACAGTGAACTCCTCTTGCTAATCTCCTCGACATGGCCGGCCTCCCGCTGCTACTATGGCTCACGGCCCTCTCCTAGACCCAGCTCTTTGGCACTCATGTGATGATGCAGCGCCTCGATTGGCAGTGTCAGTATCCACTCCTCTCTCTCACGGTGGCGGTCACTTCTTGCACCACCGCAGCATGGCAGTCTCCCTTGTTCTATGGCAGCGGCGACCCCTTCTCTCACTCTTGCACAGAGTCTCGTCTCTTCACACTCCCCTTCAAGGTTGAGGGAGAGGTTCCTCCCTCCCCTGCGCGGCATCGGGCATGTATTCCTTCATCCTATGGCATCTAGCAAGTAGCTTGGTGGCCATTTCTATTCCCTTCTCCTCCAGCACGACAGTCGGCTGGAGGAGAGAGGAATAACTAAAAAAAATTGCTATAATCCTAATGTTTTAGCCTCCTAAGAGGAGATTCATATGTGTAATGCGTGTTTTTGTTTCGAAAATGTTACAATCTCTCCCCCTTGGAGGAATCGAGATGTCTCCATCTCGAGATAAACTGGGGATATTGATGATTGATAGTGCTTTCATCTATCCAAGTGGCATCCTCTTTGGGATAATCTTTCCACTGGACGAGGCATTCTCTCAAAGTTCTGGATCTCAGTTTTCTCTCCCTAACATCTAACATCCTGTCAGGCCTTAGTTCAAGGACTCCTTGACTAGGCATTACAACTTGTTGGTCATCAAGTACATGGTTAGGATTAGATACATACTTCTTCAATAGGCTAGTATGGAATATATTATGAACCTTTAGGTTCTCAGGGAGTTGCAGTCTATAAGCGTTAGGTCCTAGGCACTTAAGGATCTTGTATGGTCCACAATACCTTGGACTTAGCTTTTTGCAATCTCCTAAGGATAGAGAACTCTTCTTTGGACGTATGCGAATGAAGACCATATCTCCTTCCTCGAAGATTCTATCTTGATGCTTCAAACCTGCGTATGCCTTCTGTCTATCCTTGGCGGCTTGGATGTCCTGTCTTATTGACTTTATTTGGTCATCCATCTCTTCCAACATCTACCTTGAAGCTTCAACCCTCAAGGTTGGATCTGAGAAGTTTAGGGGACTTTAACAGTCATGACCGTACAATGCTTGGAAAGGGGTCATCTGAATGCTTTGTTGGTAAGAAGCATTGTAGGAAAATTCAACCAAAGGCAAGTATTGAATCCACTTTTTTGTCTCATGACAGCAGTGTGCTCTAAGCATATCCTCGATAACTTGATTTACTCGCTCTGTTTGGGCAACCGTTTGGGGATGGTAAGCTGTGCTAAAATAGAGTTGAGTCCCAATGGCTTCAAAGATGGCTCTCCAGAAGTGTGATGTGAAGAGAGAATCACGATCACTAATGATTCTTCTTGGTAACCCATGTAGCTTGAATATCTCCTTGATAAAAAATCCTGCAATGTCTGATGCTCTATAGTTTGTCTTTACTGGAATAAGGTGTGTAACCTTAGTTAGCATGTCAACCACAACCATGATGGAGTTGTATCCTCCCTGAAATTGGGGTAGGCCAACAACAAAGTCCATACTGATAAATTCCCATTTCATTTAGGGAATAAGGTGTGCAACCTTAGTTAGCATGTCAACCACAACCATGATGGAGTTGTATCCTCCCTGAACTTGGGGTAGGCCAACAAAAAAGTCCATAATGATGAATTCCCATTTCATTTGGGGAATGTCAAGTGGTTGCAAATTCCCTGGCATTTTGACATGTTCGGCTTTGATACATTGACAAGACAAACACTCGGTGACATATTTGAGAATGTCACCTTTAAGCCTCTTCCAATGGTAACTCTTCCTAACTGTATTGAGAGTCTTGGCATAGCCAGGGTGTCCTGAGAAAGGGGAATCATGAGCTTCCCACAATATCTTCTACTTAAGTGATTGGCTTGCCAGTGTACACAGCCTTGTTCTATAGTAGACAAGTCCACTATTCACAAAGAATTCATGATACTTAGCCTACAGCTTTTGGTCCAGCTCCTTGATAGAGATCTCCCTTAGCATCGTTTGGTAGGTTGAATCATGGCATGCTTCCTCTCTAGCTAACTCAAGTATTGGGTTGTTTGGCATGGATACCTTTGTGGCTAGAGATCTAGCTTTTGATGGATTTTGCAAGATTAGAGAATTAAGGAATGCCTTGCGACTGAGTGCATCGGCAACTACATTCTCTTTTCCTAGTCGGTACTTGATTTCAAAGTCATACTCTTCCAGCACTTCAATCCACCGACATTGCCTCATGTTGAGCTCGTTCTGGGTAAAGATCCACTTGAGACTCTTATGATCAGTCAATAGAGTAAACTTGTTACCCAACAGGTAGTGTCTCGAAAGCTTTAGAGCATGGATGATAGCTAAAAATTCCAGATCATGGGTAGAATAATTCTTCTCATGACTCTTCATTTTCCTTGAAGAGTATGCTACAGGATGAACTTCTTGCATGAGCACACATCCTAAGGCAAGTGCGCTAGTATCAGTTACTACCTCGAACTCCTTGCTGAGGTCTGGAAGCCTTAGGATAGGTGCTGATACCAAACTTTGCTTCAATCTGTCGAAGCTAGTTTGTTCGGGAGTTGACCATGCAATGGATGTTTGCTTCTTCAGTAAGTCCGTCAGCGGTGCTGCAATCAAAGCATAGTTTTTTATGAAGACCCTATACCATCCTGTCAATCCAAGAAAACTACTTATTTCTTTGATAATTGCTGGTATTGGCCATTCTAGCACATCTCTGACCTTGGCTGGGTCCACTGAGATTCCTTCCGCTGATATGATGAATCCCAGATATTCAATCTGACGTTTGAAGAATGCACACTACTCCATATTAGCATACAACTTATGTAACCTCGTTGTCTCAAGGACAATCCAAAGTTGGGATTCATGATCTTCTTCCTGTTTAGAATAGACTAAAGTTTCATCAAAGAAGACAAGCATGAAATCATCAAGATATGGCCTAAAGATATCCTGCATTAACCTGTTAAAGGTGGCAGCGCATTCGTAAGCCCGAATGACATAACTAGGAACTCAAAGTGCCCATATCTTGTGTTGAAGGCCATCTTTGGAATATCTTCGTCCTTGATTCTTATCTGATAGTAGCCCGACCTAA
This sequence comes from Lygodium microphyllum, assembly GCF_053477565.2. Classification (NCBI taxonomy): domain Eukaryota; kingdom Viridiplantae; phylum Streptophyta; class Polypodiopsida; order Schizaeales; family Lygodiaceae; genus Lygodium; species Lygodium microphyllum. Next base: position 68,158,508 of record NC_141152.1, read on the forward strand.
GATCAATTTTGGAGAAGATCTTTGCACCCTGAAGATGATCAAGAAGCTCATCTATTCTAGGAATAGGGTGCTTGTTCTTGACAGTTGATTGATTCAACCCTCTGTAATCAATACATAGTCGAACCGTTCCATCTTTCTTTTTCTGGATTAGTACTGGAGCTCCCCATGGTGAACTATTAGGATGGATGTAGCACTGATCTAGCAGTTTCTTGAGTTGTTCCTTCAGCTCAATGGCTTCTAGTATGGACATTCTATAAGGTCTCTTTGCAATTGGCGCAACTCCTGGTAGTAGCTTAATCTCATGATCCACTTCTCTTTGAGTTGGAAGTTCTGTCAACTCTTCAGGAAATACATCCACGTATTCCTTTAGCCAAGAAGGTCCTTCACTGGACTCATGCTTCTGATCTAACTTGTTAAGCTTAATCAAGTAGACAAGCAATCCTTTTCTGACTCCCTTTATAATCTGAGATGCTTTGGCCAATTGAATTTTTGGCACTCTAACCTCACCTTGAGTTGTGACCAAATCTCCTTCAGAATTTTGAAAGGAAATTTGGCCCTTTCCACAATGAATGTGGGAGTCATTAGGTTTAAGCCAATCCATTTCAAGTAGACACTCATGGATACCTCGGCTCATGAATCTGAATTTGACCGAAGTCGTCTTTCCTCCCAGAAAGAATTCCACCTTAGCAGTTTGCCTGGTACAAGTAATCTTATGACCATTTGCCAATTCCACAAGCAAGATAGGTGCTTCTACTGTGGCTATTCCTAATCGTTTTGCACAAGATGGTGAGATAAAAGAATGTGTACTGCCACAAAATCAAGGTCTTGAAACTTTTACCTTGGTAGTCCGACGGTGTTTGAATCACCGAGAACTAGCGATTCGGCCATTTCTTGTGAAGAGTGGCATGGACTGTCACCCTTTCAAACTCTGCTTCCATGGTCGGATCTTCTTCTTCTTCGCACATTTGCCTATTGGCAATGCAGGCGGTTTTTTCTCTGCCTCGGGTAGCGGCTCCCTAACCACGGCCCGTTCCTTGGAAAGGTGCATGGCGATGTCCTCCTCCAAGCTTGGGACATTGCCTCTTGAAATGACCGGGCTCGTTGTACTGGAAAACAGTGGTGGTTTCGGCCACTGCTTTGAGTAGAAACAAAGTTGTTAACATTATTAGTCCTTGCTTTCTTTCTTTGTCCTTGATTCTAACCTTGAACTCTCTTCATCTGAGGCCTGAATGCTCCTTTGTTCGAGTCATTATAAGACCAAGTTTTGTTACCCCTTGGTCTAGCCTGCACCTCCTGAATTATAGGGGTAGCTCGAATGAGAGCATCCTGTAGATCCGATGGATGCATAGATTCAAGATGGGTATTTACTGGTGGATTTAAACCAGCACAAAACTTTGACACCTTCTGTGTCATGTCCATCTGTGGCGCATATTTAAGAAGTGAGAAGTATTTAGAATAGTATGCGTCAAGAGTGAGTCCCAGATGTTTTAGCTCGTAGAACTCATTCATTTTCTGCGTGTGATATGCAGGTGGTAAGTATCTTCCCTGCACGACTTTCTTCAGCTTCTCTTAGGTAACGGATCCTTTCGCGATCCCTTGATCCCTGCACCATTGCTTCCACCAAAGCCTGGCTTCGCCGTGAGCTTCAGCTTGGTGAGCATGGCCTGATTGGCGGGTGCAGTACCGGCTACTTGAAAGTAATCCTCCATGGATTCAATCCAAATTTTAGCATCTGCTTGGACGGACCTGCCTCTCCCGTCAAATTTGGGTGGCTTAATATGCTTGAGAAGAAACTTCTTCTCCTGGATTACAGCAGTACTTAATGTAGGAGGCGAACTAGGAACCTGTACCTGGGGTTGTGCCTGGATAAAGGTTTCTTAACGTTATTAATCGATAATCGTTATGATTTATATTTCATTTTGATTTGAGCTATCAATCAAGCAATCTAACCACTTAACTTTTATCAATTCTTATGCACAAACATATATTGATAAAAGGAAGTCTTATTGTATTTATATGAGCATAGCCCTTTCGGAATACAACATTTCTTGCGATGATAAGCCAACTGTTTACATTTAGTTTGGGGTGAATAATGTTGTATTACATTTATCTATAGGAACTGGATAATAGTATGGTTTCAGATCATGGATCTTCAGGAATCGGTAAGTCATTGGAAGTTCAGGGTATCCTTTCCCTTGGAACCCATTCTTCTCATGGCATCCCAATACTTTAATCCTGTCGATAGGGATTACACGAGTAACTTTCTCATATACATATGAGTTCATTTCAACCCTCCAAGCTCGAGTATGTAAAGTTGAATTTATGTGAGCTTCCACAAAAATGAACAGCTTCACGACTTTTAGGTCTTCCAACCACCTCATCCTCTTTAGGTTGGTCTGTAGGTATGCAAACCGGTGGGCAGCTATATAGTAGATTCCTAAGGTACCCGTCCATCTTCGTTCCATGTACAAAGGTGATGGATTATAGATTTGCTCTAGGATGTTCATCATCCCAACCCTTTGTTGATAATCCGAGGAATGCATTGTAGCCATAAACATGATGCGGAACACTAAGAACCAGTTCCATGCTTCGTAATTCTGCAAGATAGCATTAAAAGTAAGGAAATGTTCGAACATCAACATTTGCTTTACTTTATCTTATTAAGATTTCATAAAAACAAATCCTTCATTGGTTCGCTCTGATACCAACTATAACGTGTCCACTTGTTATCTTCAGGACCCGTCTTAGCAGTCCATCAGAAAGGATGTCTAGAAAGCTGCGCCCGGCACTGCCATGGAATGTTACGGGGTTTGTGATCTAGGACTTTCCGCGTCTACCACGTAGCAGAAGTATTTCGGCTGTTCCCACTTAGGACCGATCTGAAATAGGGTTTTCCCTATTGGTCATTTCCTAACGGCAACTAGCGTCGAACCCAAGCAAGCTACTTTACGCAGAAATGCCAGGTCCGAAGTGGATTCATGCTGCACTTGGTTTAAGGAGAATGGGAAACGAGAGGGATGCGAAGCTCAACCTCTCTGCCATAAGGCATAGTCCCATTCCATTCCCCTAAAACAACGTAAATCACGATCAGTTATAACTCTAGATCAACACTCTTGTTGTTCGTGTTCTTTGAGCGATCTTTCTACTGTCCATCTTGATTGAGAAAAGTTTCCGGCCAATCGGGACCACCCATCCGTAGGACAGACCTATGGCCACATCCACCACACTTTCCTCAGGATGTTTTAGTTATTTAATTACCTAACACATTTAGTTGGAAATGTATCAATGAGCTTCCTAAATTAGCCCGTTAGGCACTCGTTCCTTCACGTAATCATATCACTTGACATAGAAAAGCAATGTCAAACAAGTTCCTTTTTAATAGGCTATTATATTTATCTTTGAAATACATAAAGTCCAGCTCGTAGGCTTATCCACAATCTGCCGAAGGCTATCCAGCAATCCATAGGGATTACTAATCCAAGATTCCGCCCATAGACTAGTATGTGGGCCTCAAGATCCAATCCCGAGTCACGTTAGCCTCTTGTGCAAGGCCTGAAAGGCGAGGAATTTACAGCTAGAGCCCCCCTGGCACCCAAGCATCCTCCTACTCCAAGTAGTGCTTAACAGAGAGACGTCTCATGTGGCAGGTTCAGTCCACCTTCCCGGCGTGGTTAACAACCCCCTTGGTTAGGGTCAGACACACAGTCGGGGGTAACTGAAGCTGCCTCTCCCTTCAGACCTTCAACTTGAAGCATTACATATCCACTTATCCTTTAATTCTTTGAGCAAACAATTCTATTGGTCATTATGCTCTTAAAATTGTTTACAAGCACAAACAATTCCATTGGTCATTATTTTTGGCCAACTGCTAAGGAGTGAATCCTTCTTTCCGAATGCATCCAGAACTCAATCCAGGATTAATTGCGACTTGGCAAGATCCCCAAGGGTTTATTTGTTAACCCTAGATCCTGGGTTAGGGCCGTACCCTATTAACCCGACTTAGTCAATACCTTAAGTTCATATATTATTCCAATTTATTGATTGGTCTTTTGCTTCCAAGCAAATATCCAATCCCCATATCTTCGTCACTTTACCCAAGAAATATACTATATCAAGATGATTATTCATCCTCATGCAAGATAACTTGCTTAAGAATCTGCCAATCTCATTCCAAGGAATTGGCCATTCCCTTGTGATCAAATCACAAGATCATGTGACTCTACCACATTGCATAAGTGACGCATCAAGTATGGGACTATTTACCCATCGAATGGAGACACGAAATAATCGGTTCCTGATGGCATTAGACTGACTTGTCAGTCCTAGGGTTTTGAGTTTCATCTTTTTAGCAACAGATTCTTAGGAAAACCCTAGATCCTTCTCGCAAGTAGGTCCTACTATCCCTACATTCTGTGAATGTGGGCAAGTATTTAGGGTATAGGAGTTTCAGTTTTTGGCAATGTGTGCGACTAGGTAAATGTCTTCACCAGGCTAACCATCCTTGGGATACGTCGCATTGAATTAACCCTTTTCCAAACGAGTACTCTACGGGTTTAGGTGTTTAGGTTTATGCCAATTTAACCTATTTTTTTGAAGATAATTACGCTATCATTTCCAACCACATGACTTATTGTCTACACGTAAGTTGATTCTCAAATCCTAACTTTTCAGTTTAAGATCAAGCATAGGCTAGGTTAAAGCCTAATTCCAATTAATCATTCTATAACATGCGAACAAGATTCATGCTAAAACATGCAGCCTATTATTACTTTCATTTCCGAATGAATTTGTCGTATGCAGAACTTACACACACTCTTTTGTTGATTTAAGTTTTTAGGCCACTTGCCTGGAGTAAAATTTCTTCATGCAACCCTAGCAATTTTCTATGGTTTCTAGCAACTTTCTTTAGGAATTATTTCAAAAAAGATGTTCAATAATGCTGCAATATGCGGTTTATTTCTTCAATGTTACTATCATAATTCTGGTTTGTAAAAATGGACATTAATCAAATTCCAATTTATTGCAATGCATAAAACTACTTGCTAGAAATGCATATCAATTTTTTGCTCACTTTATTTTGTTCGTTTTATTGAAAATACTAATGGCCGAACTCTTCTTTCGTGAGCTAATTCTTTCAAAATTAACCAAATTATTTAAGACGAAAAATGCATCTTATCTCCAAAAGTCATCCATGCATGATTGAATTATAACAACGTAAAATAAAAATTAAGAAGAAAACCTAGACTTGTGGCGAGATGTCCACATGGATGTTAGGAGACAATCCTCCTGCGGCTGTTCCTTGTGCTCTCTTAAGAGCCATTGCGAATGCGGCCTTTTCGTCTGGGATGCAAATTTATGACTTGGCCTCTCCTTTTTGCACGCGTAGCTCCCCTTTGTGACAGCTTGCACCGTCTTTCAAAAACGGTTTTTTGTAGAAGGTTTCCTCCTATGAATTTGAGTGGGGAATTTCCCTACAGAAAGGATCTTTAAACCCCGGCCTAAAGCAGGCAAAAAGGCCTTGATTTCAACGGGGTAACTGGGCTTTTAAACCCCACTTGTGAGGGCAATAAGAAGGCTCACCAAAAAAAGGGCTTTTGAATCTCGGGGAAAAAAACTCTTGGTGGAAAAGAAAGGGGGAAACAAGGGGGAAGGAAGGGTGTATGAAACCTTTGAATCCCAGGGGGAAAAAGAAAAAGGTGTAAAAGACGCTTGGGAGGAGACTTTCTTTGTGTGGGGAAAACGGGTATGAAAGGGGCTTAGGAAGGAATTTTGTATGGGGGGGAAATAGGGACTTAAGGATACCACATGAAGACCCTTCAAGGAAAATTTGGGGGGAAAGGGGGCTTATAGAGCCCTTAGGAGGAGATCTCATGTGTGGGGGGGGGGAAAGTATGGAAGAGGCACATGAAGGGCTTTGGATTTCCCGGGCATGGGGGGTGTTTTGGCAAGCCCACATGAATGAGGGCTAGGAGGGAGCCCGAAAGAAGGATTTGTTGGGGGGGGGGGGTGTTATATGAAAGGCCTTAAGTAGGCCATGTGAAAGGGGGGCTTCTTAGAAGCTATAGAATCTTCCTAAGAAGATTTTGATGCTTCTTGTAGGTTGTGGAAACCACGTGGCAAGAGAGAAGGCATCGGTGATGACTGAACGGCAGTGAACTCCTCTTGCTGATCTCCCAGACCCAGCTCTTTGGCAGTGACGTGCTGATGCAGCACCTCAACTACAGCGTCAGTGTTGACTCCTCTTTCTCACGGTGGCGGTCAGTTCTTGCACTATGGCAGCACGTCAGTCTCCCTTGTTCTATGGCAGCGGCGACCCCTTTGTCTCACTCTTGCACAGAGTCTCGGCTCTTCACTCTCCCCCTCAAGGCTCCCATAGCCACGGGTTTTATAGGGAGAGGGAGAGGTTCCTCCCTCCCCTATGCGGCATTGGGCATGTATTCCTTCATCATATGGCATCCACCAAGCAGCTTGGTGGCCATTTCTATTCCCTTCTCCTCCAGCTCGACAGTCGGCTGGAGGAGAGAGGAATAACTAAAAAAAATTGCTATAATCCTAACCTTTTAGCCTCCTAAGAGGAGATTCGTATGCGGAATGCGTGTTTTAGTTTTGGAAATGTTACAAATATCTCAAATATATAGAAGGTTGCATGATGATACATTCATAAAATGGGATCCCTCATGTTATAAGTTCCATTCAATTGATTGATCACCAAACTGCAAGTCAACTTTCACTAATGAACAGTGAATACCACCATGTCGGGCTATATTCAGCCCCATGATTAAGGCCTTATATTTTTCCATATTATTAGTAAAAGCAGTGCCTAAATAAACTCTCATTTTCATAAGGACTATATGTTGGGAGTATTTAATAACCATGCCAACACTCATATACTGATCAATCTATTGGTACTTATGCTAGTCAAAGTTGAGCTGAGTGAGAGAATGTCTAATAGGTACAATCCTTCCTTCCTCGCTAAAATAATAGGGACACTAGTAAGAACCTTGTGATAATGGTGGTAGGAGACCTTAACATCCCAAGTGAAAGATCTATCTTGTCACTCTATAACCTAATAACACTTACTCCATTAGATCTCTCAACCTTGGTGATAATGCTTTTTTGAATATAGATGTTCAAGATAAGGAAAGATTTTTCCCATCCAATTGCCTTGTCACCTATTGCAAGCTTAAGTTGGATTCTATAAGACCTACAAAGATAACAAGTCTGATGTTAGCCCCTATACATAATAGGGCTTCAACTTATTAAATTTTACTTTATTTTAAAACTCTAATCCTTGTAAATCTACTAAAAGGGTTGTAAAGCCATTCATTCCTCACTGTACAATCTTATAAGGACCATCCCATTTGGGTTCTAACTTGCCAAGAAATAACTCACAATGTGCTTCATAATATAAAACCAATTGAACCTTCACAAATTTATATCTTTTATCATGTCAAAGGTCATGAAACACTTTCACCCTCTTCTTCCATACCTCTTGATGTAACAAACGTTGCAATCAGATCTCATCAAGATATGCCAGGTAGGTCAGCCTCTCTTGCAACGATTCCTCTTCTCCTAGAGAATGGTTCAATACAAACCTCATAGTAGGTAACTCAATTTTCAAGGGCAAGACACACTCTTCCCAATATACCAACTTGAATGGGGTGTAGCCTATTGCTCTCTTAAATATAGTATTATAAGCCCAAACAGCCACTTGAAGTTTCTTGTCTCAATTAGGCTACCCTCAGATACAGTCTTAAATAAAATCTCTATAAGTTTCTTGTTGGTATTCTCTACTTGTCCATTCACTCAGGGATTATATATAGTGGTTTTATTATCTTATTCAAAAAGTGTATTCCACAATCTTATTCAAAAAGTTTATTCCACAATCGGTCACCAGTCGTTTAGGTGAACCAAAATGGTAGACAACTTTTTCCATAATGAAACTAGCTATTTTTTTAGCATTATCCTTTATCGTAGCTCAAGGTTCAAACCATTTTCTAAAGTAGTCCATCACTATTATGGTATAACGCTTCCATGTAGTAGACAAAGGATGCATAGGTCCAATAAAATCAATGCCCTACTTCTAAAAGGGAAAATTTATAAGAATAAGATTAAGTGGTTGCTTAAAATTTTCCCTAAAATCATGTCTCTGATAGACATCACAATTCATAACATATGCAAAAGCATATTGGAAAACCGTTGGCCACCAATAATGAGCACATAAAGCTTCCTTGGTGGTGAGTCATTCAAAAAAATGACCTTCACATATTGAATCATGATATTCCTCAAGAATAAAGGGTAATTCATCAAGCACCACATAGCAATGATAAATCTCATCTACACCTTTCCTATATAAAAATCCCATTATTATTAAAAAGTGCAATGCTTGTTGCTTAATCTTCCTCTTCTCGGATTTAGAAAGAGTTGTCACTAGATTTCCTATTGAATAGATATGCGTAATAGACACATAACATGACCGAATAGAGGTTGCATCAATTTTGCAAACATCCTCGCAGCCACTAATATCAGTCCACTCTTTCTTAGGCTCACCAAAATAGGCTAGATACTCTACAATACCCTACAGCTTTGGTGGCTTGCTCCTAATCTCATAGTCAAACTTTTGCAAAGAAATCAACCACTTGGCTTGGCAACCAGGGGGTTGAAGCTTGCTAAGTAATAAGCGCAATATCTTTGCCTAGGTAAATACATCACCTTATTATAAAGAATATAATGTCTAAATTTCTTAGTGGCGAATATCTTAGCCAATAAAATCTTCTCCAAATAGCTATAATGAAGCTTTTCAATTCCCAACTTCTAGCTTGTGAATGCAATATGATGATAAAATTATGCCTCCCAAATTTGGGATAGGCAACAATTAATATTATGTCTTGTTGTAGCCAATAATATATAGAAAACCTCACCCCTTTTGGGAGTTTTTAAGACTGGCACTTTGAATAATTCCATTTTAACATCTTCAAATTCCTATTTGCATGCTTGTGTCCATTCAAAAACATGGCTATGAGATAAGAGATTCATCAAGGGTAACAAATGTTCAGCCAATGAATTAATGAATCAACAATAATACCCCATAGATGAAACAAAACTGTGAATTTCCCTAGGGCAAGTGGGTGGGATGAAAGCCACAATAACAATACTAGCCACACTCACAACATGACTCAACAACAAACCATAAGGCACCTTGAATACACACTTCCAAGGATTTAGTGCTATGCAATACTCAGGAAATCACTCAAAGTAAGCACATAGAACAATCAAGTGTCTTTCACAAGCCATGGTAGCTACCCTCAAATCACCTATGAAGACTTTCAGCTCTTCAAGGGATATATCTACAAAGGTCTTGTCGACTATTCTTTGCCAAGACTCAAAAGCATTACATAGGCCAAAAGCCATCACATGGTATGTAAAAGTAGCAAAAATTATAATAACGTCATTTTTAACTTATTCTCTTCAGCTATAGCCATTTGATTATAACCCACAAAAAAATCCATGAAAGAGTATATCTCTCACCCTACTAATTGATCTAAAATGTGATCGATAAAGGATAAAGGATAATAGTCCTTCAGCATCTATTTGTTCAATTCCTTTAAATCGACACATAAGAAAATTTGGTTATTATTTTTCTTTCTTATTACCACTGGTTAACACCATTCCATCCATCCAAGTTGAAAAGATCTTACTAGCCTTCCTTAAATATATCAATTTCTCAAAAAGAGGCTCTCTTAGCTCAAAATGCATATGTCTAACCTTTTGCCTCACTTGCTTACTACCTTCCTTTAATGGAATCATATGCACAGCAACAGAAGGGAAAATCCCCTTCAACTCATTAGAACTCCATGAAAATATATCCCTAAAATCTTGTATGAGTTCTAGGTAATATGCATGCTCATCACTAGATAAGATAGTGCCTAGTTTAATGGGACTGGGAACATTGGGAGTCCCAAAATCCAACTTCATCACATAAACATCATTAATCCTATCCTTTACCTCTCTTGGCTTATTCAAACATACTTGGTAAACCTCCTCAATGGTAGAACCCTCTTAAAAATCACTCAAACTTGAGCTTCCAATGACTGAAGTTCCCTCAAGTACCTCCCATTTAGCAATGGGAGGTAATGCATTTCATCCAATGGGAGCTCATGGTATGCATCCAAAATTATTATCTTTAAACCAAGCTAAAAAATCAATCAACCCACTAGGATACCCACTAAAAAATCTAAATGTAATATCCACAAATGCCCAAGAAACAACTAATAACTTGGCTTTCCAACAAATCAAATAACACAAAAGTCAAGGATGCACTCAATATTAGCAAATGTCACATGTGCTTGCGTTACCATTCCTTTTGTTTGTGTTAGGCTATCATCTCCCATTTTTAAAACTATCATGATGTCCTTTTGAATCGGTAGACCTAGCCTCTCTAATAAATCCATACTCATAATGTTTACGGATGAGCCTCTCATAACGTGTGCACCATAGGGTAGTGCTTCTCTACATGATCCCACCATTCACTTTCCACTTGATGGACACCAAAAGGTTCAATGTCATAACTCATTGGTAGGAATTTTTTGAAATCTTTACAAACATTCAATGACAATTGAATTAGATGTCAAAGATTCACATCTAGTTGAGCTTCACAAAGCATGATTGCTAGGTCAAAACTCACAAAAGTTTGCCACTACTCTCTTCTCTTTCCACACCAGCCACTCTTTTGGCTTCTTGATAATCCTATATTTCATTTTCTTTTAATCACAGACTCCTCTAAAACAATATCATTTTTAAGTAACACCATATTGGGGAATATGGGAATTTCTCATAAGTTTGGGACATGTGGTCAAATCTTTGGATTTGTCATAACTTGAACAATATAACTTCAAATTGAGCGCTCTATAGCTCAATAGAATCCATTTTTCAAGCACTTTCCAATGATAGGTCACATCATATGGTTTTGAGAAACTTATGGGCATGCTATCTGAGTGCCATCTTTTTAGTATTCAAAAAATGGGAATTGGGAGATTCCCAAACTCACTAACCTTGGTAGGTTTAGGGTTGACTTTTTAGGATCATCTTTCTAAGCAGCTTTTAATTTCTGAACCCTAGTTAATACTCTAATATTGTTAGGAGATAGACTCTCATTGATTGGAAAAGTTTCAACAAAACTCTTCCCACTTGGCATTTCCTCGAGTATGGCTTTATCCCTTTGCAAACTTTTCTTAGGGTCCTCTCCCCTGGCATTCTTGTTATTTCGCACAATGCTTCATAGGACCAGGTTGCTGACTACCTTGCTCGAGAGAACTAATCCTACTCCAATAGATGGTGGCTAAATGACCTGATTTCTCACATTTTATCACATTTGATATTAGGACTATTATGAGGGAAATATTGCCCACCACACCACTTACAACTCAATTGCAATGGACTCCCCTCGTTGGGCTTTCTAGTATCCAACAAATTTTGCTGACATTTTAAGAAATTAACATCTACATCAATCTAACAATATTTCTCAGCGATCAGATTTGTATAATGTTTCATCATATCCTTTACTTTCTCTAAAATCTTTGATGTAGAGGACTCATAACTAGTGGCTCCAGGAGCTACACTCTCACTAGGTTGTAGAACTTGCAAAGGGGGAACAATTTGCATGGAACCTTGGTTTACAAAAGGAGCTCTTTGGCTGACTACTCGCTTAACAATATTTGGAGGATTTGGCAACAAAGGCATAAGGATTGAATTTAGATTTTCCCTTGAGGCATATGCCACTTATGAGTGAGACTCTACTTCCTTGGGTTATAGTAGTAGTATCTATATTCGCTAAAGGGACAATACTCGACTACACTTGGATATTAAAGTTCAATCCATGCAAGAAGTATTGCAATTGGGTAGCAGGTGAAATAGGAATAGAGGCTTGCAACTTGCTAAAGACCTCTTTTATCTTCTTTGCATATGCTTAATCATTTTCATGGGGCTCTTGATGTGTCACATTTAGCACATGTAGCTAATACTGACCACCTCTTTTAGGGTAAATTTTCTTCAAAAGACTACAAAGAATAGATCAATCATGGTTATGGTACCGGCTTCTAAGCCCTGATACCACATTGTAGCTCTCCCTTTCAGGGTCATATTAAAGAACATTATTAGATGTCCCTCATCTTGAATTTGATAATTAAACATGAGTTTCTAGAACTCACTTATGTAAAGCTCTGCATCCTCCTCCACTAACCCATTAAAGATGGATAGAGGGTACCCTAAAGTTGGAAAATCTACTGTTCCTCCATGAATGGAAATAGGTTGTGCCATAACAATGACTGGACTTGTTGTAGGAGTTTATAATGGTACGACTATAACTCCACTTGAAGTGGACTGACTCACCAGAGAAGGGTTACACTAGAGCTTCCTCCTCTGGTGCGCAGATCGGACGCAGGTAGCTCACGTAGTGAATTCCCAAAGGTCCCCAAGAACAAAATACTCTACTTTTTAGCACAAAGACCAATGTAAAAGCAAGCACGACATGAGACAAAAGACAAATTGGGTTGAATCTCCCCCATGCCTTGTGTGAGCGCTTCACAAAGCATGTATTTAAAATATATTTCCAATCTTTTTGCTCAAAAATAGCCCAATTACAAAAATATGACAAGCTTTTTAGCTTTTGAGTTTGCTTTCTACCAAAAATAAGAAAATAAAGCTAATGGACGGTGCCCATAGAGTTTGGCACGCCCAATCTCAATGTCCAAATAGAAATAACATATCCAGGCGCATAAGCGCATACAAAATAATAATAAATAATCGATGTCTCTATAGACATAATCAAAATATAGGCGTGGCGCCTATCAAAATATAGTCGAAAGATCGGAAACCCGCTAGACTCCAATGCTTTCCTCCGCCACTGCTGCTATCTCTACACATCAACTGAAGCATTCACAATCGTTAGTAAAATAACACAATTAAACCGACAAAAGTGAATACCTAGCAGTCTTCAGCTACATAAATAAATCAACTGGTTAGAAATAAATCCTAACCTTAATTTATTACGAGTGCGCACTCTAAACTCATAAACGTTTATTAATTTAATATGCATTTTGCGGAATCACCCGCTATGGAATCACCCATGTACACACTAAATTAATGAAACGCCCGAAAAGGACAGGCGTCCCCATCAACTTCTCGCACAAAGAATCCTCTTTGCGTATGAGCCCCGGTCATCTAAGTTTACGGAATCCACCGTAAAACCTCACGGAATCCACCGTGGAATATGCCTCCTGGCATCATACCCCCGGGGTGGGATAGCAATTGACCTCAATTGCTATTAGCTCAATGTGGAGCTAACAGAGTGGGGAAAGCATTTAGGTCTCTAGCGTGCATCCATTGTGCTTCCTCTACAGGATGGTTCTTAAATTTCACGAGATATCTAGAGTACCTTCGGCCAGTTCTAGTGGTCATGTAGTCAGTGTCTATAATGGCTTCTGGTTCAAGTATTTCAGTCTCTTCTTCTAGTAAAGGTGGGTTTTCATAGACAGGGTGGATAGGTAATTGTCCTCTAAATGGTCTCAATAAACTAATATGAAAGGTATTATGAATTTTCCAATGAGATGGCAGTTCTAACTTGAATGCATTGTCATTAATCTTATGAATGATTCTAAATGGTCCGTAGAATCTAGGGGCTAATTTGACAACTGGATGTCTATCTATACTTTGCAGTCTACGCTTTTCTATTCTAAGCCAAACATAATCATCAACTTTGAAATTCATGGCTTGTCTTTTCTTGTTGGCTTATTTGGTATATGATTGTTGGGCTTTAGCAATCATATCCTTTACTTCATCAAAAATAGTGTTATGCATAACAGCAATATCATCGGCACTTTGTATTCTATTAGACAAAGATGCAACAGGTGTAGATAATCTATGTCCATAAATAACTTCAAAAGGTGCTTTCTTTGTAGATGTGTGCGGTGTATTATTGTAAGCAAACTGTAATAAATGCAAATGAGTATCCCATGTTTGAGGTTTAGAGATAGTGTATGCACGTAAAAGATCTAAAATAGTGCTATTTGTGGCTTCTGTTTGTCCATTTGTTTCTGGATGAAATGCAGATGAGAAATCAATCTTTGTGCCTAGATTTGCAAACAGTGTAATCCAGAAATTATTACAAAATCTAGAATCTCTATCTGAAATAATCACTTTCGGCAATCCATGGTTAGTAAAAACAGTTTTCAAAAATAACTGTGCTGCTTGTGATGCTGTTAAAGTTTTCTTACATGCAATGAAATATGCTTGCTTACTAAATCTATCTACAATTGTCCAAATCATGTCATGATTAGATTTAGTATTTGGTAAGCCAGTAATGAAATCCATAGATATATGTTCCCAAGGTTTAGATGGAATAGATAAAGGCATTAATAACCCATACTGTTTACCATGATGTCTCTTTATTCTTTGACAAATCAGACATTCAGAAACAAAATTAGACACATCTGCATCCATATGCGGCCAATAAAAATCTTCAGTTAACATGCGTAATGTAGAAATGATACCTCTATGACCTTGATATGGGGGACAATGAATTTCATTTAATACAAAAGATCGGAATGGAATAGTAACACACAGTCTCTTTTCAAAGAACATGAATCCATCATTATATGATAATGAATCAACAGGAATGAAATTATTTTGAACTAATTTTTGCCAATCAGAATGAAAAGTAATATCCTGGTGATATGTGTCTTTCATAGCAATTAAAGAATCAAAAGATATGATAGAAATGTTATGAATTGCAGGTCTTCTACTCAATGCATCAGCAACTACATTTTCTTTTCCAGGTTGGTATTGAATGATAGGATGGAAACTTTGAATGAAGGAAGCCCATTTGATATGGCGGTCAGAAATTTGGGACTGACTAAGTAGATGTCTAATGCTTTGCTGGTCGGTCTTTATCATGAATTCTGAACCCATTAAATAATGCTTCCATTGTTTCAATGCTTGTACAACTGCTAAGAGTTCCTTGTCATAAGTGGAATATTTGAGCTCAGAGGGTTTCAGCTTAGAACTAGAATATGCTATTGGATGGTTATCTTGCATTAACACAGCTCCTATTCCTGATCCGCTAGCATCGGTCACAACTAAAAAGAATGGTCTGTTAAAGTCAGGCAATTGTAGGACAGGGGCATTGGTCAATGCACGTTTAAGTAAATCAAAGGATTTCTGCTGGTTTTCAGTCCATTGATAAACAATGCCTTTCTTAAGAAGTTTGGTCAGTGGTAAAGCAAGTAATGAGAAATTACGTACAAACTTCCTATAGAAACTAGCAAGACCAAGGAATGAGCGTAATTCATGTACATTTTTAGGAATAGGCCAATGCAATATTGCGTCAATTTTCTTAGGATCAACTTTTATTCCTTCTTCTGATACAATATGACCTAGATATTCTATTTCTGTCTTAAAGAATTCACTCTTGTCAGGATTTGCAAACAATTGATTTTCTTTCAGTAATTGAAAAACTAATGATAAATGCTCATAATGCTCTTTTTCACTTTGACTGAATACTAAAATATCATCAAAGAAAACAATCACACAATATTGATATTTTAGAAAAATACGATTCATCATTCTACTGAAAGTGGCAGGTGCATTAGTTAATCCGAATGGCATAACTAAGAATTCGTAATGGCCAAACTGTGTCCTGAATGCAGTCTTAAATATGTCAGATCTATCTAACCTCACCTGATGATATCCAGATTTAAGGTCAATTTTACTAAATATAGAAGATCCTTGCAGTTTGTCCATAAGGTCATCAACTCTAGGTATAGGATACCTATTCTTTACAGTGATCTTGTTTAATGCTCGGTAGTCAATACACATCCGATAAGTATTATTCTTTTTCTTGACTAAGAGCACAGGTGCACCGAATGGAGAACTGCTAGGTCGAATTAAACCTCTATTTAGTAATTCTTCTACTTGAGTCTGGATTTCTTTTTGCTCTATTTGATTGTGCCTATAAGGGGCTTTGCAAGATGGTTGTGTGCCACGTATTAGGTCAATCTTATGGTCTTCTGGACGTGATGGAGGTAAACCTGGTGGTAGGTCTTCTGCAAAACAGTCCTTAAAATATGCAAGAAATTCCTTATGTCTAGGGTGCATATGAGTTTCTTTTGCGTGCAATTCATTCACCCAAATGAGATATGATTTAGTATTCTTGCGTAGTGCACGTTTTGCTTGAGTATGCGAAAGCAGTGGAAAACATATGAGATGCATGCATACCAAATAATGTAATAGATTTTCCTTGAAAATTAATATTCATTGTGTGTGTGGAATAATCTATATTGGGATTATGCTGGTGTCTCCATGGCATTCCTAGAATAATGTCGCTAGACTGTAATGGGACAACTAAGAAATTTCTTCTTTCAATATATGGACCAATTTGAATTTCTAAATCTTGAACTTCTTGTGTGCCATTGTACCTAGTGCCTAAAAATGCAGCTTTTATGCGATAGTGCGTAGGTACTGTATGCAATTTCAATTCCTTTACCAATTTTGCTGAAATAAAGTCATGCGTACTACCGTCATCATGCAATACAGTTCTTTCTTTTCCATGCACCATACATTTCATAGTCAACAATGAATGTAAAGTAGGCATACCTGGTAAAGTGTCGGAAGTAGTAGTAGGATCATCTTCTTCTTCAGTGAAATCTGGCATATCCTCATGCTCTTCTTCGTCCATAGCTCCAAGGTAGTTGATATGTGCTGATGGCTTCTTTGAATGACAATTTGCTGCGAGATGGCCTGGCTGGTGACACTTGTAACATACGATGGGCTTGGCTTTGGTCACATTATTTGCAATGGCTGGGAGTCTGGGTATATTTGGATTTGCTTGTTGGATAGGCTTAGGATTTGGATTGACAGTGGATGGTAATGCGGGTGGTTTAGGCCAATTCTTGCGGAAAGATGGTGATGAAAAACGACCTGGATTAAACCTTCTGAAATTTGAATTGAATTGTTTAGATCCATAATTACCGTTTGCTTGGAATGGCTGTGGTCGTCGATCTCTTCCACGTAACTTATCTTCAGTGTCGTGAGCTAAGGAGATAGCATCTTCAAGGGTAGCAAGCTTGAACATATTCACCTCAGCGTAGTAATGTCCAAGAAGTCCAGACATGTACTTCCGCTTATGGGTCGTCTCTAGTACGTCTTCAAGCATGCGTAGCTGTAGAAGTGCATTCCAAAAACGCTCTGTATACTGTGGTATAGGCTCACGGTCGCGTTGTTGAAGTAAATCCCATTGCTTGATTGCCTTCTCATGAAATTGCGGTGGAAGAAAATTTTGCATAAACTTCTTCTTGAAATCTTCCCATGTAGCAGGACATTCTATGCTCTTGCGGACGACAGTCCACCAAAGTGATGCTCTATCTATCAGATGATTAGTAACACACTTGATTTTATCTTTCTCAGGATAAGTTTCCTCATGGAAATAGTCATCAAACTGGCTAATGAATGATAAAACAGTCTTTCCCTCTCTTATGCCATTGAAAGTGCGAAACTTGAAACTTCGTTTACTTATCTTGGATTCCTTGCGAATGGTTTGTGCTTCAAGAGTGGCGTCGATGGTACGGCGAATCAGATCTTCAGCTTGGGGTTCTTCTTTATCAGTGGACGCTCCTTGTAGCTTTGTCAATTGCGCTTGCAAGGCTTGCCTAGCTCTTCGCTCTTCGTCCAATTGCAACATGATAAGATCCAGCTTTTGCTCCATGGTAGGCTCGGGTAGGTCGTCTTCAGCCATAGGATCATCCATATGTGGGGAAGTCATCCTGTAAAACTCAACAAACCTTTCTCACTCAAAATCAGTTAGCGGGATGAGCGTAGCTCAAATTTGGGGTTACAAGGCTATGTATTTTTGGGTATTTTCTTCTTCAATTTTCAGAAATTCTGAAATATTTCTGTCTCTGTTTGCTGAAAGTACTTCAACGAACTTGCAGATAGGTAGAACAGCTTGCTGCGAACAACTTTCCAGTTCAGAGTTTTTGCAAACGAACAAGTCTTCTAGGAGTTTCAAGCGTTAGTCAGTTCTGATTTAGTCTGACTTGCAGAGTTGCAGACTTAACAGACTTGCATGGTTGTGAACTTGCTGAACTTAGCTGACTTGCAGAACTTGCAGGACTTGATTCCAAGTGACTTGCTGAACTTGACTTCTGTAGTGCGAGACCCGGAGTATTTTGACTTGTCAGATCTGTGTGACTTGCAGAGATTTGTGTGATTTGGCTTAATTAGGCTTGGTGATTAAGCTTAAGAGCTTAATTGGTGGACTAGCAGGCCGCCGTTTTTCAATCGTGGGGGGGGGGGGGGGCCGTTTTTGATTCCGCGATTTTCGGGGGTCCTCCTCTTGGCAACGATTTGTTGATTTGAAGCTAATCAAGCTTCTCTAATACCCTTAAGCTTTATGATTAAGCTTTTGATTAATAGGATTAAGAGCTTTTCTCACAGTTTCATCACGACTTGTTCATGGAGTTGAGGGAGTGGTCCTCCGCCGATAGAGAGTGGTCCTTCGCGATCTGAGAGTGGAAACAGGGGTTCTTGATCGCCAGAAGTCTGCCTGTATCGACGGTTCGCGACGAGATTGACTGTAGAGGTCGTTTGTTCCTGGAGCTCCGCCTTCGCCCGAGATTGGTAGCGATTGGAAGCCCTTGATCTCTGCTCCGCTCTGATACCACTGGTGCGCAGATCGGACGCAGGTAGCTCACGTAGTGAATTCAACCGATCTGCGCACCATCCTCCCAATGCACTGTTTGTGCCACTAGGGTCACTAAGACTGCTTGGTCATAGGGGTATCAAGCTACTATGGTAAGGAGAATATCTTCTAATGCTTTCAGCCCACCCTCTAGCCCTTTCAGCTCTTGTTTTTGGATCTTGGCTTGATAGTGTTTATTGGAAAATAATGGATCAATTTTGATGCTCATTGGCATAAACTAATTGTCTAGTCCCTAATCAAGCAAGTTTTGAAAACCACCACTTATTAGTGGTTCTCGAGAAATGTGCTACCTATCGGGACTAAAAATGGGCTTGAAACTAGCTCTTAGGGCTCATGACTTTGTGATCAGGAGCATATAAACACTATGAACTGATTTAATCAAAGAATGCATTTGTAGATAACATTTCTAGATCATAGTTCAATTTTTTGCCCTTCTTGCTGAAGTATCCAAATATAATGGTTCCTAGCATCTCGTATCACATACATAGGGAGCATCCCCCAACTTATCATTGTGGCCCCACTACGGCTCTCCTACACCTTAGGGACTAGCCCCAGGATGTTGTTTCAACATAAAGCACATATACAACATAGTCCTCTCTATTAATATTTATTTCAAGAGATAATTCAATCCTCTCCAAATCAAGCCCCCAAGGAAATGAGTATCTAAACCTATGGCTTAGGAAACCTCACTTTCAACGTGAGTCGACTATTCACAAACAAGTGTTATGGATCCACAAGATGATTCTCTTATGACCGTGTATATAGAATGGATATGCAAAGTGAATGCCACATAGTACACAAACAAGTAATCTTATAGATTAAACAACGTGGATTGTGCACAAAAAATTCTTTTCGTGATTTTATTCTACTAACACAGTGCATTGTTGCTAAGGCAACACTGAAGTAGTTTGTGCTACTGCCTTTCTTGGACTTAAAACAAACCAATCCTATATGTTAAAGTATGCATCAAATCGACATTCCACATGATATTCATATTTTCACTGGCATTTTCCCTACTGTTTATGATTTTGTATTTTTTTTTGTTGGTGTAAATAGTATTTTTCAAATGTGCTCTTCATATATAAAAAATAAAAAATATGCATTATAACATAAAGAATGGAAATAAGATGAGGCTAAACCTCATGTTCTAGACTCACCATACATTCACGGTGTAGGCGTGTTGGGAATCGAAGGTCTACCACCGTGATTTAGAGTAGAAGAGGAGTGAGAGATTCAAAGGGAAGAGAGGAAAAAGATTGGGGTTTGATGGATTCTTGGGTTATGGAGAGAGTAGATGAGATAGAGAGTAACCAATATCTTGCATAGCCGTGTCATACAAGTTTACCATAATAAACTTGGATCAGATTACATCAATAACCATGAGGTTTATGCATAGATCTATATCAGATTTTGTTCTATTTCCTACAACAAATTCAAGCTCTAATGCCCTCCATTTCATGAAGATACATGTATTGAAACTTCACGATACAAGGTATAGAGAGATAGAACTCATTACAACTGACATAGAGTCCAAAGTATGATAAAAATGCATCAATCAAACCACAAATGTACTTCAGCCCTGCATTAAAATAGTAATTTCCAGCCCTCGAACTTGACTCAAAAATGTATACAAACTCATGGGAAAGTATCTCATTACAATCTCAATAAATGCCCTATTATTTTGGGAGCATTGTCTACACAAAGAAGTGATTAGATTTTAAGAAACCCCTTCAAATGAATGAGTTTTAATGGCTGCCCTGTTTATGAAAGTTTTGGGAGAGCCTATTCAGCCCATACATTGGAAAAAATCACCTCTTGACTTGCCCCAAAGTCACTCAAGTACTTGGGCACAAGGAAGGGCTTCAATGGTACACGAATATGGTAAGAGAATGGAAGAAGAATCTCCTAAGAGTAGGCTGAAAATAAAAAACATGTTTTTCCCTATTTGGGACAGCCACTTGTGGCTTGATTCATAGCCAATGCATGAAAAGAAAGAGCCCTTACTTGACAAGTGTTGGAGCATGATCATTGTCCAGCCTTTGCACTTGAGTTGCTTATTGATCTTCACCTTTGTGTGCTCGGAAATGCTTCAGCCATTGTAGCCATGAACAAGCCCTTTAAGTGCACTGAAAATTGTGAGACAACTCCTCTTTTGCTTCATACACTTCAAGTAAAACACATAGACTATAGACAAGTCTCTTAAATCTTCTACAAAGTCCTATATCATGTCTCATGTAAACCAATGATACTTTAGGACTTGCACTTGACTTTGAAGTAAATGAACCTCATGAACCAATGTAACATAACCTGTAAACTGTCAAAGAACACCTATAGTCCAAGCTGAAGGGCCTCATAGACTTTATTTTTATCAATTTGCATGATACAAACTGAAAATTACATGCCAAGTTATAAAGGAACTTATGAACTTAAATGACATCTAAGACTAATGTGGGGGTAGAATAACTGAATGATGTATGAAAGTGTCTCATGTGTGTCCTAATGAAGTTCATCAACAATCATAAGAACTCCATGTTTTATACCATGAACTACAAACCCTTTCACATTCATCCCCTCCTAAGCTGCACATCCTCCAGCATGTGCCACTTCATGAGATTGCAGGTTAAGGAGGCTCTTCTTCTGACATATTTTCATCTTCCTCCTCTAAGTCTTCTTCTTTTTCCTTGTCTTCACGTAGATGGCTCACATCCAAGTCATCAAGCTCATAACTAGAATACTCTCTTCATTTGAAGAGCCTGATACATTTGCCGGCTATTGGTATCTTGATCATGGTCCCATCCATTTCAACCAAAGTGTAAGTAGCATTATCATTAACTACCTTTTGGTACGAAGAAGCAATGAATCACGTGTTTACGTGTATTGTGATATGTTGCATCTAGTTTCTCCTTTAGATCAAGTTAGCATCTCTAGGAATGGTTCGTCCTTGTCACAAGACAAGTAGATCAAATTATCTAAATCACCTAACCCGCAAGGGATTCGTATTGGAATGATAAGATAAATACCCCAAGCGCTAGCTAGGGTTTAGCTCGTTAAGGATTTGGCCTAGTTTCGCACTTGTTGCCAAATCGAAGCCCTCATACCCAAAGGCCCAACCCACATTCATGGAATGTAGGGTCAAGAGGACACTCATGCAAGTAACGATCTAGGGTTTCTACCCGAAGGATCATTCATTCAAAGGTAAGAAGACAAGAGATAATTCCTTGACCAAAAAACACCATTCAATGGGTGAAATGATCCCTTGGAATAGATGCGACACTTGTGCAACAAATTGCAACGTTGCATGGTCTTGTGGTTTGATCACCCACAAGAGAGTTTTGCCATTCCTTGGAACGAGGTTGGCAGATTCTTGCGCTAGTTTAATGTGCAAGAGGATGAGTAGTCATCCTGTTACATCACCTTTCTTGGGGAAAGTTGCCAAGTTAAGGAAAGTTAGGTATTTTCTTGGAAGCAAAGGATCAATCAATTAGAGCGACATGGTCGCCAGAATTTACCGTTAATTTATGAACCTAAGGTATTGGTTAAGTTGGGTTAACATGGTATGGCCCTAACCCAAGGACAAAAGGGTCAACAAACAAACCCTTGAGGGATCTTACCAAGTCGTAATCGATGCTAGATCGAATGCTGGATGCATTTGGAGAGAAGGATTCACTCCTTAGCAGTTGGCCAAAAATAAAGGACCACTTGAATTGATTGTGCTTGTAACAGTTTACGAGCACTGTTTGCATTGTTTGCTCAAGGAACTAAAGGATGGAAAGATATTTAATGCTTCAAGTTTAAGGCTTGAAGGGAGAAGCAGCTTTAGTTACCCCCAACTGCCTTCCTGACCCTAACCAAGGGGGTTGTTAGCCACGTCGGGAACGTGGACTGAACCTGTCACGTGAGGTCTCTCCATTGGGCACTACTTGGAGCAGGAGGATGCTTGGGTGCCAGGGGGGGACGCTGGCCGTAAATCCCTTGCCTTCCGGGCCCTGTACAAGAGGTCAATGTGATTCAGGATTGGATCTCGAGGCCCGCATACTAGACTTGGGCAGAATCTTGGATTAGTAATCCTTGTGGATTGCTAGATAGCCTTTGGGTGGATTATGGATTGCCTTCGGGCGGATTATGGATTACCCTGTGAGTTGGACTTTATGGATGTATTCCAAAGATAAATAAGATAATCTGTTGTAAAGGAACTTGTTTGAGATTGTTTTTCTATGTCAAGTGCTAAGATTAAGTGAAGGAACCAGTGTCTAACGGGATAATTAAGGAAGCTGCTTGATGCATGTCCAACTAAATGTGGTAGGTAATTAGACAACTAAAGCAACCTTGAGGAAAGTGTAGTGGATGTGGCTATGGGTCCGTCCTACGATGGGTGGTCCCGATTGGCTGGGAACTTTTCTCAATCAAAATGGACAGCAAGGAGATCTTCTCAATGGAAATGAACAGCAAGGGTGCTGACCTAGAGTTTAGGTTACTAGAATCCCGATTTATGTTGTTTTAAGGGAACGGAATGGGACTATACCTTATGGGCAGAGAGGTTGAGCCTTGCATCCCTCTCATTTCCCATTCTCCTTAAACCAAGTGCAGCATGAATCTGCTTCATCCCTGGCATTTCTGTGTAAAGTAGTTCGCTTAGGGTTCGACGCTAGCTGCCATTTAGGAAAGTGACCATTAGGGGAAACCCTGATTTAGGTCGGTCCAAAGTGGGAACGGTCGGAATACTTCCGCTACGTGGCAGACGCAAAAAGTCCTAGTTCGCAAACCCTGTAACATTCCATGGGGGTGCCGGGTAGAGCTTTCTAGACTTTCTTTCTGATGGACTGCTAAGACGTGTATTGAAGGGAACAGGTGGACACATTACAGTTGGTATCAGAGCGAACCAATGAAGGATCTGTCTTTATAAGAAAACTAAATAAGAAGAAGCAAAGAAAATGTTGTTGTTAAGAACATTTCCTTACCTTCGATGCTGTCTTGCAGAATTATAAAGCATGGAACAGATTCTTAGTGTTCCAAGTCATGTTTATGACCGCGATGCATTTCTCAGATTATTGGCGAAGGATCGAGATGATGAACATCCTAGACCGTATTTATAATCCATTGCCTTTGTACATGGAACGGAGATGGATGGGTGACTCAGGAATCTACTACATAGCTGCACACCGATTTGCATACCTTCGAACCAACCTAAAGAGAATCAAGTGGTTGGAGAACCTGAAGATCGTGAAGCTGTTCATTTTTGTTGAGGCTCATGTAAACACAATTTTACATGTTGAAGGTCAGAGGATCGAGCTGAACTCATATGTGTACAAGGAGGTGACCTGCATAATCCCCGCCGATAGGACCAAGGTGTTGGGACACTATGAGAAGAACGAGTATCAAAGGAAAGGATACCCTAATCTTCCGATGACTTATCGATTCCTAAAGATCCATGACCCAAATCAATATTATTATCCAGTTCCCATAGCTAAATGTTACACAACATTATTCTCCCCAAACTAATGTACCAGTTGCTCTACCATCCCAAGAAATATTGTACTCCGAAAGGGCTATGCCCATATGAATGGAATAAAACTTCTTTTAATCAATGATTGTCTTGACTATGAGTATTGATAAAAAGTTAAGTGGCTAGGTTTCTTGGCTGAAAGATGAATTGGGTATGAAATATAATCATAACGATTAGCGAGTTGTTAACGTTAAGAATCCTCTACCCAGGCACAACCCCAGGTACAAATTCCCAGTCTGTCCCCTACATCAAGTACGGCTGTGATTCAAGAGAAGAAGTTTCTTCTCAAGCAAATCAAGCCGCCAGAATTTGACGAAAAAGGAAGAATGGTCCAAGCTGATGCTGAGATTTGGATAGAGTCCATGGAAGATTACTTTAAAGCGGCCGGTACTGCACCTGCCAACCAGGCAATGCTCGCCAAGCTGAAGCTCAGCATTGAAGCCAAGCTTTGGTGGAAGCAATGGTGCAGAGATCAAGGAATCTCGGAAGGATTCGTTACTTGAAAAAAGCTGAAAAAATCTATGCAAGGAAGATACTTACCACCTGCGTATCACACGCAGAAAATGAATGAGTTCTATGAGCTAAAACAGTTGGGTCTGACTCTTGACGCATACTACTCAAAATTTGTCTCACTTTTGAAGTATGCGCCACAAATGGATATGACACAACAGGTGTTGAAATTTTGTGCCAGTTTAAACCCACCAGTGAATACCCACCTCGAATCTATGCGCCCAACAGATCTACAGGACACACTCATTCGAGCTGCGCCTATAATTCAAGAAGTGTAGGCCAGGCCAAGAAGTAACAAAACTTGGTCTTATAATGATCAGAACAGAGGAGCATATAGACCCCAAGTGAAGAGAGTTCAAGGTCAAAACCAGGGACAAAGAAAGAAAGCAAGGACCAATAATATCAATAACTTTGTCCCTACCCAAAGTAATGGCCAAAATCTCAACTGTTTCCACTGCAACGAGCCCGGTCATTTCAAAAGGCAATGTCCCAAACTTGGCGGAGGACAATGTCAAGGACCTTTCCAAGGAACCGCCCATGGCCAAGGATCCTCCATTCGAGGCAGAGGAAGAAACGCCTGTGTTGCCAATAGGAAAATGTGCGAAGAAGAGGACCCGACCATGGAAGCATGCTTTGAAAGGGCAATAGTCCATGCCACCCTTCACAAGAAAGGCCCGAATCGTCAATTGTCGGTGATTTAGACACCATCGGACTATCAAGGTAAAAGTTTAAAAACCTTGATTGATTATGGCATTATGCATTCCTTTATCTCACCAGCTTGTGCAAGAAGATTAGGAATAGCCACAGTAGAAGCACCTACCTTGCTTGTGGAATTAGCAAATGGTCGTGAGGTCACTTGTACCAGGCAAACTGCCAAGGTGGAATTCTTTCTGGGAGGAAAGTCGACTTCGTGCAAATTCAGGGTCATGAACCTAGGTATCCATGAGTGTTTTCTCAGAATGGATTGGCTTAAACCTAATGATGCTCACATTCATTGTGAAAAGGGCCAAGTTTCCTTTCGAAACTCTGAAGTGAAATTGGTCACAACTCAAGGAGAGGCTTGAAAGCTAAAAATTCAATTGGCCAAAGCATCTCGAATTATAAAGGGAGTTAGAAAGGGACTACTTGTCTACTTGATTAAGCTTAATAAGTTATATCAGAAGCAGGAGTCTAATGAAGAACCTTCATGGCTAAAAGAGTACGCGGATGTATTTCCTGAAGCGTTGACAGAACTTTCGCCGCAAAGGGAAGTGGACCATGAGATCAAGCTAGTGCCGGGAGCTGCGCCAATTGCAAAGAGGCCTTATAGAATGTCCATCCCGGAAGCAATTGAGCTAAAGGAGAAACTCAAGCAATTGTTAGATGAGGGCTACATCCATCCTAGCAGTTCACCATGGGGAGCTCCAGTGATGTTCCAGAAGAAGAAAGATGGAACACTGCGACTGTGTATTGATTACAGAGGGTTGAATCAATCAACCGTTAAGAACAAGTATCCTATTCCTAGAATAGATGAGCTTCTTGACCGTCTTCATGGTGCAAAGATCTTCTCCAAGATTAATCTCAGGTCTGGTTACTATCAGATAAGGATCAAGGAAGAAGATATCCCAAAGAGGGCCTTCAACACAAGATATGGAAACTTTGAGTTCTTAGTCATGTCATTCGGATTGACGAATGCACCTGCCACCTTCAACACGTTAATGCAGGATATCTTTAGGCCATATATTGATGACTTTGTACTCGTCTTCTTTGACGATACCTTAGTCTATTCCAAATAGGAAGAAGATCATGAACCCCAGCTTTGCATTGTCCTTCAGACAATGAGGGCACACAAGCTTTATGCTAAGATGAAGAAGTGTGCATTCCTCAAACGTTACAGCCTTAGCTCCACATGCCTAGCAAGTCAATTCCCCCCCCTCCCATTCGACATCATCCTTCCTTTCCTAATTCCCCTCAATCATTTCCTTTGACCCCACATGGTTTCTTGGGGAGCAAAAGCTTTTTAGAAGCTTTTGGAAGCTTCTAAAGTACAAGGCTTAAGGCCTTGTGCACATAGGTTCCACCCTGGGGGTTAAAAACCTTCCCTTAAAGCCTCATTCCCACAGCTTCTAAGGGATAAGGCTTTGGCCTTGTTCCTGCGGCCTTCCCGGGTTTAAGACCGAGCTCATTAAGCTCCATTCCCGGAGATTCCTCGTAAAACTCAAATTCTCGTAAGTCCTCGTAAAGCCTCTATTCCCGCAGCTCCATTCGTAAGGGCCCCATTTTCGCAAACAAAGCTCTAATCCCATACGCCCAAGTCCCATAAGTCCAAATCCCTTAAGCCCAAATCTCACAAGCTTCGGCCTTTTAAAGATCCGAAGTTCGGTGAAGGTATCTCCTGCATACGAGGGAGAAGGGCAAGATCTTGAGGCTACTTACCAAGGCTGAGGAGATTCACCGATCACGAATCGGAAGTATGTAATCACACCTACAATGGCCCCCAAGAAGTCACAAGGCATGCCTACCGGAAGTTCATCTCCTAACATTCACGTGGACATCTCCTCGAGCCCACAAGGCCAGGTTTTTTTTTTCGAGTTTATCCTCACATAAAGAGATGATTTAGGCATGCTTAATTTCATAAGGAATAATGCATTTTTGCACTTATCATTAATGCATGTGGTAGTGATAAATGTACACTTGATAAATTATTTCTTTAAACGTTAGACAAGGTTGGTGCATGTCATGAAATTGGAATGTTGCATTTCTAGAATTGTCCATCGTAGGAGATTAGCTGCATGTTGCTAATTTTAGTGCATTCCCAATTTAATGAATCTAAACGGCTATTAATTAGGGCAAAGGAATGAAATTGTTAAGTGCATTGGCCATGAAGGAAAGGAGTATCTTGCATTTAGTCACTAATTCCCTTCATTATGATTCACATGAGAAAATTGTTAACTTCCATTTCACGGCATGAAAATGAACTCCAGTCTTGTAAGTTGCATGGGAAAAGGATGCTTGGAAATGGATTAAATCAATACTAGCCTTGTGTCGCATGAACTTCATTTTTGAGGTTGTTGTATCTAAGGGTCGCATGTTACATATTCACAAACTTCATTTTGTCAAGTTGCATTTGGGAAGGTTGCATGGTTTATTAAAGCATGAAATTCTAAAAGCTTAGAAAAAGAGTTGTTGGCATGATTCTTGAATGTAAGTCCTAGTAGGTTCAATGAAAGTTATTCTGTAAATTATCATGCTTTTTGATTTTAACAAGAAAGGTTAGGGTTATTGCGAATTTAGTGGTACGAAGAAGCAATGAATCACGTGTTTACGTGTATTGTGATATGTTGCATCTAATTTCTCCTTTAGATCAAGTTAACATCTCTAGGAATGGTTTGTCCTTGTCGCAAGATAACTAGATCAAATTATCTAAATCACATAACCCGCAAGGGATTCGTATAGGCATGATATGATAAATACCCCAAGCGCTAGCTAGGGTTTAGCTCGTTAAGGATTTGGCCTAGTTTCTCACTTGTCGCCAAATCGAAACCCTCATACCCAAAGTTCTAACCCACATTCATGGAATGTAGGGTCAAGAGGACACTCATGCAAGTAACGATCTAGGGTTTCTACCCTAAGGATCATTCGTTCAAATGTTGAAACTCGGATTGAGTTGGAATCCCTAGGACCGAACGTTGTCGGCCTAGTGCAATAAGGATTGGGTTGGTTAAGAAGACACTCTAAACCCTGCTTCTCGTCTAGAGATAATTCCTTGAAGAGAAACACCGTTCAATGGGTGAAATGATCCCTTGGAATAGATGCGACCCTTGTGCAACAAATTGCAACATTGCATGGTCTTGTGATTTGATCACAAGAGAGTTTTTCCATTCCTTGGAATGAGGTTGGCAGGTTTTTCTGCTAGTTTAATGTGCAAGAGAATGAGTAGTTATCCTGTTACATCACCTTTCTTGGGGAAAGTTTCCAAGTTAAGGAAAGTTAGGTATTTTCTTGGTAGCAAAGGATCAATCAATTAGAGCGACATGGTCACCAGAATTTACCATTAATTTATGAACCTAAGGTATTGGTTAAGTTGGGTTAACATGGTATGGCCCTAACCCAAGGACAAAAGGGTGAACAAACAAACCCTTGAGGGATCTTGCCAGGTCGCAATCGATCCTGGATCGAATGTTGGATGCATTCAGAGAGAAGGATTCACTCCTTAGCAGTTGGCAAAAAATAAACAACCACTGGAATTGATTATGCTTGTAACAGTTTAGGGGCACTATTTGCATTGTTTGCTCAAGGAACTAAAGGATGGAAAGATATTTAATGCTTTAGGTTGAAGGCCTGAAGGGAGAGGCAGCTTCAGTTACCCCTAACTGCCTGCCGGACCCTAACCAAGGGGGTTGTTAGCCGCACTGGGAACGTGGACTGAACCCACCGCATGAGGTCTCTCCGTGGGGCACTACTTGGAGCAGGAGGACACTTGGGTGCTAAGGGGGGGCTCTGGCCGTAAATCCCTTGCCTTCCCGGCCCTACACAAGAGGCCAACGTGACTCGAGATTGGATCTTGAGGCTCGCATACTAGTCTAGGGGCGCAATCTTGGATTAGTAATCCCTGTGGATTGCTGGACAGCCTTTGGGTGGATTATGGATTGCCTTCGAGTGGATTATTGATTAGCCTGCGAGCTGGACTTTATGGATGTATTCTAAAGATAAATAAAATAACCTGTTGTAAAGGAACTTGTTTGAGACTGTTTTTCTATGTCAAGTGCTAAGATTAAGTGAAAGAACCAGTGTCTAACGGGCTAACTAAGGAAGATGCTTGATGCATGTCCAACTAAATGTGGTAGGTAATTAGACAACTAAAGCAACCTTGAGGAAAGTGCGGTGGATGTGGCCATGGGTCTGTCCTACGAATGGGTGGTCCCGGTTGGCCAGGAACTTTTCTCAATCGAAATGGATAGCAAGGAGATCTTCTCAAAGGAAATGAACAGCAAGGGTGCTGACCTAGAGTTTAGGTTATTAGAATCCCAATTTATGCTGTTTTAGGGGAACGAAATGAGACTATGCCTTATGGGCAAAGAGGTTGAGCCTTGCATCCCTCTCATTTTCCATTCTCCTTGAACCAAGTGCAACATGAATCCGCTTCATCCCTGGTGTTTCTGCGTAAAGTAGTTCGCTTAGGGTTCGACGCCAGCTGCCGTTTAAGAAAGTGACCATTAGGGAAAACCTTGATTCAGGTCAGTCCTAAGCGAGAACGGTCGGAATACTTCCGCTACGTGGTAGACGTAGAAAGTCCTAGTTCGCAAACCCCGTAACATTCCATGGGAGTGCCGGGCGGAGCTTTCTAGACTATCTTTCCGATGGACTACTAAGACGTGTTCTGAAGGAAACAGGTGGACACGTTACATATTCATCTTTAACTATTTGTTTATTGTTTGACTTCCCTATGTCAAAATGTGGTAAGTTTGGTGGGTCCATGAGAGATGGCATGATTATTGATGGGCCCAAGGAAATTGGAGAGATTGGCTAGGGTTTTTTAGGTTTTATTAGCCATGCTACCTTCATTTTGTACTCTTTATAACCCTTTTGTCTCAACTCTTGGATTAGTCTCTTGGTTTGGCATTTCTATAATCAAATAGATTCCTTGAATCCTCTCCATACTTTCCAAATTATCAAAGAGAAATTTGAATCAAACTGTAAGTTATTCTAAATTTTTAGATAGAGATATGTAAGCTGTCATCACAACTTCCGTAAATAGTCCTTATTGCTTTACCATGACTAATTTTTAGGACTCTAGCTAGACTTTATGCTAGCTCTTACTATACATGACTACTCTTAGGTCATTGGAGCACTTCACCAAGCTATTCTCATAAAGCCTTTGCATGTCATGTATTAGCATGCTCATGGCCCCTGACAAGCTTAGATGGTCTCTTACATGCTTACATATGAGGCACTCCATTGACCTTGTATTTGTTGGTTCTTTAGATTTTTTCTCTTATGTAAATCTATCGTTTCTTTCTCTTGAGCCACTTTGATCTTGATATCAATGGGTTGGCATTGGGTAATTACCATTTTCTATATACTTAGCTTAGCCATTTTGGTTCTATAGCTTGTGATGACTAGTCTTGCTCCTTGAGTTTATCTTGAAGCTCAATCATGGTGGTTTTCCATTCTTTAAGATAATCCTAAAGTTTTTAAGTATTGAGTCACACTCCTTTAGCTGGTTTTGAAGCTTTAGACATATGTCTCTTGGAGGTCTTTAAGCATAGTATCATACTCTTACAACTGGATTTAGAGATGTGTGAGTGCCTAGTCTCTCTCTTTTCAGCTGGTGTGTGAGACATCATCAATTGATGCTTAATCCCTTCACCCTTGCAAAAGTCTTCAAACTCCTTTGAGCTGATCTCACCACGGTCATCTATTCTAAAATTCTTCACACTTTTCCCTATTTCATTCTTGACAAGTTTTAGCCATTTTCTAAACTTAACAAAAGCTTGTTCAGCCTTATCACAAAGGAAGTACACCCACATATTTCATCATAATTTCATTAGGTTATTGAGCTTTCCTTGCAAAAGTGTACATGACAAGCTTGGGAGGCTGAAGATCTTATCAGTGTGCCCTATTTGCAAGTCAACATAAGTCAGCTTTACCCATTCCTTGACCTTATCAATTGTAACTAGCTACTGAACTAGGTTAGCGTATACCTTGTCCTTGGCAATAATTTCTTTCACAATTTGTGATACTATTATAGTACTCCTTGCACTAGAGATAGTAGTTATTTAGGGTGGTGATGTGAGTCATTCTCTCTTAAGGTTCATGTCTCTTTCTCCTTTTCTTGGCATTCTTTTTTCTAATGATCAATCTATTCATTGCCATAGGGTGTGCAATGCTCACTTCCCCCCACCTTACTTGGCCTACGAGTGATGGCATGCATGGGAATGGAAATACTATCTTCATCATTGATCATTCCCAATGTGAATAGGCCCAAAGGAATTGATGATGCTATTGGCTTACTACTTTGTGGTGGATAATTTGAATACATATGCCGGATTCCACATTCGTGGCAACATTGATCAACATCATTGACCTTCGACTACTTTTGTTTCTATGGATAACTCGAGGAAAGGTAACTTAGTTGCCCATAGTTTCAAGAGGCAATGGGGTCATGATTTACAGGCATATATTTCTTGTAGCCTTTTTCTAACTTCATAAAGGATATAGGATGCTATTCCATGAGGAGTGGATGCCCTTCATCATCTTAAAAACCAAATAAATTTGTGTGTTCCTATTCCTCCATTGGCTCTTCAATGGAATGGACAAGGGCATAGTTGGGCAAGCATG
This sequence comes from Lygodium microphyllum, assembly GCF_053477565.2. Taxonomy (NCBI): domain Eukaryota; kingdom Viridiplantae; phylum Streptophyta; class Polypodiopsida; order Schizaeales; family Lygodiaceae; genus Lygodium; species Lygodium microphyllum. The sequence goes on from NC_141152.1 coordinate 68,190,592, forward strand.
TCACAAGTAGCAGTAGAGGCCTAGGAGTTTGTAAGGGATTTATCTCATGGCATTGCATGGCTACTACTACAAGGATCGATAATGCTAGTTGTGGGGCAGCATATGTACATGTGTACTCCAACACATAAGTGCACATGAATGCATATGAGTGGGCACGTGCATAAGTGTGTTTATTTTACGTGTAACTGCTCTTAAGGTTTAGTGCAGGTGCACCTAGATTGAAGTGCAAGTGTGTCTAAGTTGATGTATAGTTAATTGCATTGAAGCAACCTCACACACAAGTTTTGAGCCTTGTCTTGTAAACCTTCCTAGTGCACCTATGCTCACCTCTAACATATCATATATAACCATACAAGAGTACATTGCTAATGCACTCATCTCATGCAATCCTTGCACAAGCACACTACTGCATTGTACATAGTTGCACTAGCACAGTCTTGCACTATATTGCACTCTCAATACATCTTGTGCACCCACACACTAAAACTGACACATCTCACATTCCTTAGGGAAATCCAACAACACCACTTCCTCTTGCTACATTATCAAAGTGCAATAGAGCACCCACTCTTCATCTTAAGTGAACTCGTTCTTATAGAATCCATAAATAGGTCACCACACATAGAGTAAACCACTTTTCCCTAATCCCCCAATAGCACATATCTTGTACCACCTTCACTCAAGAATCTTAGTGCAAAAATTCCTACATAATCCCACATAGCATCCTAGTTTGCATCACATAATCACACTTTAGTTCCCTTTTGCAACTTTGTACATTATAGTGCTTCACTAACACATTGCATATGTGCACATACCTTGTCACTAGTGTATCAACTTGGATCTTTTGCCCACATAAACTACTGCACACATGGTGCACACTTGTCTACCCTTACTCCCTTATATATGCACAAATTCATGCATATCCATAGACACCACCTTGCATACTTATTAGAACAAATAAGCATGATAGTATGACCATATAAATCCTCTATTTTGATTTAGATATTGTCAAGACATTGAAAGTCTATAGTAGTATATGCATAGCCTACCACATTTATACAACACCCTTCTAACATAAGCTCCGTTACAAAACCGTACTTGAGATGAAATGGGAGTTTTGCACCTCCCAATTCGAGAAAATCCATTCCGTATTTGTGAAGGAATTTTATATTTGATCCTAGCAAAGCAATCACTATTATCAGGGCTTAAGGGCACATAAATGGAATCAACAAGGTAAGTAGAGATCAAGCGAGCCCCATTTGATTCACCAGAAGTAGAGGCTGAACCAATAGATGGCTACAACATGGAATATTCTTTAATGGGGTTTGTTTTATTTTCTTTAGGAGAATATGGTAATATGATTTTAACGAGTACGGAACTATCATTCCCACAGCTACAGTACCCATAATGTATGCATACTTCCGTGAGTAACTTAGTGCAACATGGAAGATTCATTTAAATTAACCTATAAGTGATAAAATAGTAAACATTTTACAATGTATAGAGCATACCTTGCATCTAGAATTGCTAGACCAAGTACACTAAGCATCATCCACACGCACTAGGATGCACCTAGTACACATCACTTATTGTTTTCTCACAATAGTATTCTATGTCTTGTGTCACTTTCATCTCTTCTGCCTACCAAACCTAAGCATCCAGCATTGCATTTAGGCACTCTAACCACTACTATGATAGCGTATGTTAGTACATCCCCGTGCATGAAACCTAGGGCCCACATGCGTTAAGATGCCCTCCATAGTCTCACGACATTTCACCTTCAGTATGTAAGTGCACAAACACATAGGCACACTGAATGCAAAAGGTAATTGCAAAACATCGGGAAAGGGGACTCACAAGGGAAAGAAACAAACTCAATAGGACAAAATAAAACATCTTGAAATCTAGATTAAACCACACCCAATCCTATGCAACCATGTTTATTCAAAAATTTAAAGTGCTATATATAAGTACATTTCACTCATTATTTAATACAAGGAGAAAGCTTGCTTGCACATAGATCACATGCACAAGCCAATAAGGAAAACTCTACTTCCTCATTATTCAACAACTCTAAATAAGGTGAAGAGACTAAAAGATAAGAAGTAGGATAACTAACATAGAAAATGATAGCTTGCCTATGTTAGTTATGTCAGTTTGTTATCTCCTAGTTGTAAGCTCCTATACAAAATTTGATGGAGATATAGGAGGTCTGGCAATTTTAGGTGCATTCTCTTTATTTGTTAACTTCTTGTATGCATTTCTAGGCCAATTACTACTTTTCAATATCTACCTACACCTACTTGACATTGTCATTGTCATGTGGGATTTTTTCAAGGTCACCCCTATTTTTTTGATATTTTTCTTCCAATGGCGAGTATTTATTGTAGGTCAATTAGCATTTATGGCCTCTCCTAGTGCAGGTTGATTAGACTTGGGGATTTATGGCTATTTAGCCAACTCCTCCACTTGGCAGCCACATACTCTTTAATCTTCAATCTTCCCTTTGCAAGTGCATACTCTAACACTCTTACTCTTTGTGCCTGGTGTTGCTATCATCATTACCTTGATTTGGTATCTCATATATGCTTTCGACTACTTGCAGGGAATAATTAGTCTAGCATCATTATATTAGCATTATTCTTCAGTCAGTGTAGTAATGTTTCTTTATCTTCTCCTTTCTCTCTTTCTCTCTTTGCTTCTCTTTGTGTTCATATTTCTCTTCCATCGTAGACTATCACATGGTATCATCACCTAATTGAGGAAACAATCTCAAGATGTCTTCCAAAAAAGCAAGTTTTCATCATGGAAGAGCAGCCTAGATTTTTCAAATGCAAAAGTTCAACTTGCATTTACTGCATCTATTGCTAGTTAGATTTTCTTGATAGCCAAGTGATAGCCTCCAAGACACTGAGGAGTAGTATTTAGGCATCAGTATCATCTATTTCTACGTTTTGTAGAAAACACAAATTTGTATTTTGTGGGTGACCTCTTTTTGTGTGCAAGCAACAACATCTTGCTATAGTGTAAAGTTCTAAATCTTCTTCCTCGTGTGAACTACCCCTTATAGGAAAGGGGGATAATTATAAGGCAATTTTATTAATTTCTTGACGATAAATGAAAATTTTTTTTCCCTATTTCCCCCCAGCCGACTGTCGTGCTAAAGGGGGAGGAATAGAAACCAGGCAGAAGCTCCTCGGTGGAGTTCGCAGGGGAATACCACCATGCGTACTGACACGAAGGGGAGGAATCATCTCCCCTCCCCTCCCCTATTTAACCACAAGGGGGGGCCTGCTGCTGGGAGGTACGAAGGAGGAAAGAGGGTCGCCACATTACTCTACGCTGCAGTCGACGAGAGGGTGAGGAAGGACACGAGAGAGAGCGTTGAGGGCTGCAGAATAATGCGTTGTTGCCCTGCAATTTGTGGAAGGAGGGAGGGATAAGCTACCTCGTCGCCATTCTGTCCAGACGAGGGTCACCCTCCCAATGCTGCCACGTGCAGATACCCACCGTCGTCGCCGTCGGACTCCCCCCCCCTCGACGTTAATCTAACAATTCCCCCCTCTTCCACGTAAGCTTCTGAGGTATAGAAGCTTCCTTGGAAGCTTCCATAAGGGGGCTCCCTTTTTGCTTGTGTCCATGTGGCCACCCCAGGATTTAATCCCCTCTTAAGGGTCTTTCACACCCCTTGTTCCCCCTTTTTCCCCGTGGGATCCCAACCAATATTGAAAAAAAAAACCATTAAGCCCCTCCGTGGTTTTAATAAGCCTTCCTCTTGAAGGATTTTATAACCTATTTTCCACCCTCCCCGGGATTTAGAAATCCTCCTCGTGGTCTTTTCCCCATAAAATGCCTTAGGGTCCTATATGCCCTTTCATATTGCAAGCCCCTGAATCCTTTCTTGTGGGCTTCCACAAGCCTTCTCCAAGTGGGTTTATACCCCCCACCCGAGATTTAAGCACCCATTTCCTCGGAAGTTCCACGTAAGTCCCCTTCTTCTTGCAACTTCCACCCAAGTTTCCTTTTTCCTTGAAGTTTCCACCTTAATCCCTTCTTCTTGAAATTCCCACCTTAAACCCCCTGTGTTAAAAGTTACCAAGGCCCCTTCATATGTTTTTGAAACCACACTCACACACACCCTTTTCACCGTGTATAAATCCCTATGGAGCCTTTTTCTTTAGGCTTTGTAAACCTTGCCCTCTCGAAGAAATTAAGACCTTAAAGGTCTTATTACCCCCTTCTCGTGGTCAATCCCTTAACGATTCCTTGACTCAAATGAGAGAAGAAGAATATTGAAGCGACAGTGAGTTCCGAAAAGGAGTGTAAAGCTGCTTTCACGTTCGAAGGATTACAACTACGATGCCGCCTAAGAAAGTCCAAGGAGTAGTTGCGGGAGGGACATCTCCTGGTATCCATGTGGATATCTCACCCCAAAACCAGGTTTTTCCTTCTTAATTTTATATCGGTTTTAATTTAATCATACAATATGAATTGTTAGGGATAAGATATATTTTGTCCTAGCTATTTATGACGAAGGAATTTAGTTTGATTAAACATGCAAAATAAATAAAGTATAAACATAGTTTTCCTTCAAAAAGCATTATGCATTGAAACAAATTATGAGAAAGATTATTTACCCACTAAAGTAGTATACTTTGGTTAAGTCTAGAAGGTATAAATATGCATCTTGCACTATTAACCCCTATTCTTTTAACAACGAATCATCATAGAAGGTGAAATTCATGAAAGGTTTCTTACGTTGCTTAAACTCTAGGAAGTTATCATTGCTAACTGCATATCTTAGCAAGGAAAAGATTGTTTATTTGGCATGAGTTTTTTTCACAAGGAAAAAAGAAGATTAATTGAATTTACCTAACCTCAAAGCAATAAATTTTAGGACTGAAAAATCAATTGTCACATAGATAACAAATCGTGCCGAGGTGATCTTGATATTACCTTCTAAAAGTTAACCGAATTAATATAAACTTAGAAATACCTATGCTGCGAATTATGCATTGGGAATGATTTAAAATCCAAGAAACCTTTATACCTTAAATACTTGCATACCTTCCCTGATGGTAGGGTCAATAAATCGTAAACGTAAAAGAACTAGGGTTTGTCCTTGAGATTCTTAAAGAAAATAATAAAAGAAGACCCTAGGTCTGACAAACGTCAGCTTAAAGAAACTGAAACGGATTGTTTCATCGCATATTACGATGTAGGACTTGTGCAGCAAGTACGAAGTCATATGGTCTTGTGATTGATTCACAAGAAGAAATGTTAAATACCCTCAACAAGGATGGCGGATCCTTACGCAAGTTGTCTTGGAAAAGGATGTATTCTTTGATATCATTCTAAGTAAGGAAGGTTAAAAACCGGAAACTAAAGTATCCAATGAACTTTAGGGTTGACCAAGTTGGGTTAATAGGGTATGCCCTAACCCAGAATATAAAGGATCTTGCCAAGTTGCAAGGTACCCCAGATCGAGTGCTAGATGCATTCAAAAGGAAAGATTCCTTCCTTAGCAGTTTGCCAACAACAAGATCGATTAATGGAAACATTTGTGCTTGCTAGAGATTTTAGAGCACTGTTTGATTTATGAATTACAAATTAAATGAATATCTATACTTCAGGTTGAAGGCTTGAAGGGAGAGGCAACTTCAGTTACCCCCGACTGCCTGCCTGACTCTAACCAAGGGGGTTGTTGACCGCACCGGGAACATAGACCGAACCCGCAACGAGAGGTCTCTCCGTTGAGCACTACTTGGAGTAGGAGGACGCTTGGGTGCCAGGGGGGCTCTGGCCGTAAATCCCTCACCTTTTGGGTCTTGCACAAGAGGCTAATGTGACTCGAGATTGGATCTCGAGGCCCGCATACTAGTCTACGGGCGGAACCTTGGAACAGTGATCCCTATGGATTACTGGATAGCCTTCGGGCGGATTATGGATAAGCCTACAGGCGGAACTCCTTGTATGTCAAAGTTAAATATGATGATATGTTAATAAAGAACTTGTTTGATATTGTTTTTCTATGTCACGTGATAAGATTACGTGAAGGAACTAGTGCCTAACGTTTTAATTAAAGAAGCTGATTGTTACATGTCCAACTAACGTGTTAGATAATTACCTAACTAAAACAAACCGAGGATATCATCTCCCATTTTTAAAACTATCATGATATCCTTTTGAATCAGTAGACCTAGCCTCTCTAATAAATCCATACTCATAATGTTTACGGATGAGCCTCTCATAACGCGTGCACCATAGGGTAGTGCTTCTCTACATGATCCCACCATTCACTTTCCACTTGATGGACACCAAAAGGTTCAATGTCATAACTCATTGGTAGGAATTTTTTGAAATATTTACAAACATTCAATGACAATTGAATTAGATGTCATAGATTCACATCTAGTTGGGCTTCACAAAGCATGATTGCTAGGTCAAACTCACAAAAGTTTGCCACTACTCTCTTCTCTTTCCACACCAGCCACTCTTTTGGCTTCTTGATAATCCTATACTCTTCCTTTTTCTATTTTCATTTTCTTTTAATCAGAGACTCCTCTAAAACAATATCATTTTTAAGATCATATTGGGGAATATGGGAATTCCCATAAGTTTGTGACATGTGGTCAAATCTTTGGATTTGTCATAACTTGAACAATATAACTTCAAATCAAGCGCTCTATAGCTCAATAGAATCCATTTTTCAAGCACTTTCCAATGATAGGTCACATCATATGGTTTTGAGAAACTTATGGGCATGCTATCTGAGTGCCATCTTTTTAGCATTCAAAAAATGGGAATTGGGAGATTCCCAAACTCACTAACCTTGGTAGGTTTAGGGTTGACTTTTTAGGATAATCTTTCTAAGCAGCTTTTAATTTATGACCCCTAGTTAATACTCTAATATTGTTAGGAGATAGACTCTCATTGACTGGAAAAGTTTCAACAAAACTCTTCCCACTTGGCATTTCCTTGAGTATGGCTTTATCCCTTTGCAAACTTTTCTTAGGGTCCTCTCCCCTAGCATTCTTGTTATTTCGCACAATGCTTCATAGGACCAGGTTGCTGACTACCTTGCTCGAGAGAACTAATCCTACTCCAATAGATGGTGGCTAAATGACGTGACTTCTCGCATATTATTACATTTGATATTAGGACTATTATGAGGGAAATGCTGCCCACCACACCACTTACAACTCAATTCCGATGGACTCCCCTCGTTGGGCTTTCTAGTATCCAACAAATTTTGCTGACATTTTAAGAAATTAACATCTACATCAATCTAACAATATTTCTCAGCGATCAGATTCGTATAATGTTTCATCATATCCTTTACTTTCTCTAAAATCTTTGATGTAGAGGACTCATAACTAGTGGCTCTAGGAGCTACACTCTCACTAGGTTGCAGAACTTGCAAAGGGGCCACAATTTGCATGGAACCTTGGTTTACAAAAGGAACTATTTGGCTGACTACTCGCTTAACAATATTTGGAGGAGCTGGCAACAAAGGCATAAGGATTGAATTTAGATTTTCCCTCGAGGCATATGCCACTTATGAGTGAGACTCTATTTCCTTGGGTTATAGTAGTAGTATCTATATTCGCTAAAGGGACAATACTCGACTACACTTGGATATTAAAGTTCAATCCATGCAAGAAGTATTGCAATTGGGTAGCAGGTGAAATAGGAATAGAGGCTTGCAGCTTGCTAAAGACCTCTTTTATCTTCTTTGCATATGCTTAATAATTTTCATGGGGCTCTTGATGTGTCACATTTAGCACATGTAGCTAATACTTACCACCTCTTTTAGGGGTAAATTTTCTTCAAAAGACTACAAAGAATAGATCAATCATGGTTATGGTACCCGCTTCTAAGCCCTAATACCACATTGTAGCTCTCCCTTTCAGGGTCATATTAAAGAACATTATTAGATGTCCCTCATCTTGAATTTGATAATTAAACATGAGTTTCTAGAACTCACTTATGTAAAGCTCCACATCCTCCTCCACTAACCCATTAAAGATGGGTAGAGGGTACCCTAAAGTTGGAAAATCTACCATTCCTCCATGAATGGCAATAGGTTGTGCCATAATAATGACTGGAATTGTTGTAGGAGTTTATAATGTTACAACTATAACTCCACTTGAAGTGGACTGACTCACCAGAGAAGCGTTACACTAGAGCTTCCTCCTCCTAATGCACTGTTTGTGCCACTAGGGTCACTAAGACTGCTTGGTCATAGGGGTATCAAGCTACTATGGTAAGGAGAATATCTTCTAATGTTTTCAGCCCACCGTCTAGCCCTTTCAGCTCTTGTTTTTGGATCTTGGCTTGATAGTGTTTATTGGAAAATAATGGATCAATCTTGATGCTCATTGGCATAAACTAATTGTCTAGTCCCTAATCAAGCAAGTTTTGAAAACCACTACTTATTAGTGGTTCTCAAGAAATGTGCTACCTATCGGGACTAAAAATGGGCTTGAAACTAGCTCTTAGGGATCATGACTTTGTGATCAGGAGCATATAGACACTATGGAACTGATTTAATCAAAGAATGCATTTGTAGATAACATTTCTAGATCATAGTTCAATTTTTTGCCCTTCTTGACTCCAAGCAATTGAAGTATCCAAATATAATGGTTCCTAGCATCTCGTATCACATACATAGGGAGCACCCCCGAACTTATCATTGTGGCCCCACTACGGCTCTCCTACACCTTAGGGATTAGCCTCAGGATGTTGTTTCAAAATAAAGCACATATACAACATAGTCCTGTCTATTAATATTTATTTCAAGAGATATTTCAATCCTCTACAAATCAAGCCCCCAAGGAAATGAGTATCTAAACCTATGGCTTAGGAAACCTCACTTTCAACGTGAGTCGACTATTCACAAACAAGTGTTATGGATCCACAAGATGAGTCTCTTATGACAGTGCATATAGAATGGATATGCAAAGTGAATGCCACATAGTACTCAAAGAAGTAATCTTATAGATTAAACAATGTGGATTGTGCACAAAAAATTCTTTTCGTGATTTTATTCTACTAACACAGTGCATCGTTGCTAAGGCAACACTGAAGTAGTTTGTGCTACTGCCTTTCTTGGACTTAAAACAAACCAATCCTATATGTTAAAGTATGCATCAAATCGACATTCCACATGATATTCATATTTTCACTGGCATTTTCCCTACTATTTATGATTTTGTATTCATTTTGGTTGGTGTAAATAGTATTTTTCAAATGTGCTCTTCATATATAAAAAATAAAAAATATGCATTATAACATAAAGAATGGAAATAAGATGAGGCTAAACCTCATGTTCTAGACTCACCATACATTCACAGTGTAGGCGTGTTGGGAGTCGAAGGTCTACCACCATGATTTAGAGTAGAGGAGGAGTGAGAGATTCAAAGGGAAGAGAGGAAAAAGATTGGGGTTTGATGGATTCTCGGGTTATGGAGAGAGTAGATGAGATAGAGAGTAACCAATATATTGCATAGCCGTGTCATACAAGTTTACCATAATAAACTTGGATCAGATTACATCAATAACCATGAGGTTTATGCATAGATCCATATCAGATTTTGTTCTAGATCCATGTGTATAGCCTCAAGGATTCAACCATCTCTATGCTTGCAATAGTAACTTGCACAGTTGTAGAAAGTTCATCTTTAATATAAGCAATTGTGTCATGCAATGGAACCTCTACATCAAGTCAATGAGACCTCCAAAAGAAGCAACAAAATCTCTTATGTGAATGACTTCTTTCACAAGATTAGACATTGGAAAAAGGTTGGTTTGGTATCGCTAACTTGCAGGAAGCATAACATTTTGACAATTGGGTCGTGAGCCTAAGCCAAAGGCCACCCAAACAGCTGCTAGTAATATTGTAGAGAGCTAAGCCAATAACATCAATAACCTATTCCAATGTATACACAACCCAAACATCAATAACATCAATAGCCTAAGCCAAAGGCCACCCAAACACATGCATACACAGACACACACACACACACGTTTGTGCTTCTAGTAAAGTCATCATTTCCTTACAAGTATGTAAAAAGAGAAAACCCACCAGTATGAGAGATTCATTCAAAAACTACAATGTGCTACACACACATTACCCAAAACCTACTATAATGGAAGAAAAACAAACAACAATCTGATCAATGATTGATCTTACTCTCACCATGGCAGGATCACCTTTCATTGCCTCTTTCTTCTTATTGTCTTCTTCTTTTTCTTTTCTGTCTATATGTAGGAGCCAATTGAGTCTTTTGACTCCATAATGTAATTGTCTTTATTTCTTCATCTTCATTGTCCTCACTATTGTTTTCCTCTTTGTACCCATCATTGTCAAAGAGCGCATAGTCTTCTCCAATCTTGCCATCATATGCAAAGCCCACTTGTGCATATGTACATGTGTAAAAATTACGCGGCACAACAAACAAAATCTGAGAAAGAGATAGAGAGTACACAACAGATAAGAGGAGAATTAGTAAATTCTTTAGCTCCAAACAACTCATACAAAGATGGCGTTGTCCACCCGTGCGCTTCCACTGTGTGAAGCTTAGATGGCGATCTAGACAGAAGATAGGTGAAGAGCTTAAGGCTAGCTGGAACAACAACTCTGACTAGGTGAAAGATTAGTGATCGATGGTTGTGAAGGGGTTTAGCTTTTATAGCTCACAAAGGCTATTAGGTCGGCCTTACCGACCTACCATATGAGCCTCCACTAGTCGACCAGGGAATATTCTAGGGAATATTCCCTTTGCACAACGGTCACCTTTTTGCCATCCGGTCACATAGACCTCATCTGATATACAAGTTAGGACTCAACCAATGTCCGGGCTCACATTTGGCTTCTCCTCATAGTGAGAGCCTTACAACTTTGAGCACCATGGATCATTGGTGGCACCTAATGAGGGTGGGGCATTGATCATATCTAACACCCCCCCTCAACGTCCACCCATAGGTGAAATATCTCCTCGGCCCACTGCCGAGTCTCTGAAGATGAACTTGAAGCAAATCCTTCGTAAGTGCTTTGGTGAAGATGTCTGCTCCATTCTCCTTTGTTGGACAATAGACCAATTTCACTATCCCATCCTCCATCAAAACACACACATAGTGATACTAGATCTCTATATGTTTGGTGCGTGCATGAAACACTAGATTTTTGGCAATGGCGATGCAACTCTGATTATCACATCTCAGCACAGTTGGTTCTTCATCCTGCACTCCCATATGCCATAGAATCCTTCTCAACCATACGGCTTCACATGTAGCAAAACAAGCTGCCTTGTAATCTGCTTCGGTAGAAGACAATGCCACTGTTGGCTGCTTCTTACTAATCCATGAGAAAATTCCTAAACCCAAAGAGAAACAATAACCAGAAACCGACTTCCTAGAATCATTGTCTCCTACCCAATCTGAGTCACAGTTCCCCACAAGAGAAGTTTCGAAATTGTATGTGATACCATAGTTAAGAGTTTCCTTCAAGTATCTAAGCACCTGCATCCTAGCCTTCCAATGACTCTCATGAGGTTTGTTTGAGAACCTGCTCAAAACACCAACAACAAAACTGATATCTGGTCTGGTGTTATACAAGTAGATCAAACTGCTGACCAACCTCCTATACCTCCCAATGTCTGCTAGTGCTGATGTATCCTCGACAGATAACTTTGCATTTACCTCCATAGGTGTAGCTATCTCCTTGCACTCGGTCATGCCAAATGCCTTCAAGATCTCCCATGCATACTTCTTCTGAGAGATGAAGATCTTTCCTAGCTCTTGCTAGACTTCAATCCCCAAACAATAGTACAACAAGCCCAAGTCTGTCATTTCAAACTCAGAACTCAAAGCCTTTCGAGTTTGGTTGACCATATCTTCATAGTCACCTGTAATAAGAAGGTCTTCCACATATAGGACAATCACTACAGACTTTTTACCATCCCTATAAAAATACAAGTTAGCATCTGAGGCACATCTTTTGAAGTTTAGGTTTAAAAAGAACCTATCTATCTGTTGGTACCATGCTCTGGGGGCTTGTTTCAGCCCATATAATGCCTTCTTCAGCTTATACACTTTGTTCTCAGAATGGGGGGTCTCAAACCTTGGTGGCTGAGCCACGTACACCTCCTCCTTGAGGTCACCATTTAAGAACACTGAATTAACATCCATTTGGTACACTGGCCACTTCTTGTGGGCAGCCACTACAAGTAGCGTGCAAATAGTGGTCATTCTGGTAGTTGGGGAAAATGACTCTTGAAAATCAAACCCTTCAACTTGTGAAAATCCTTGGGCAACCAATCTATGCCAATAACCTTCCGCTTTGCTGGTCGATCCACTAGCTCCCAAGTGTCATTCTTCATTATGCTGTCATACTCCGCTTGCATAGTAGCCTTCCATGATGGATCTGCAAGTGCTTCTTCTAAGCCAGTTGGCTCCTTTACTTCTCTCATAATCTCAACCATCAAGGCCATATTGACTATGTGAGTAGAAGCCCTCCTTTTCTCCTCTATTCTCTAAGACCTCCTTGGTCTGTCTGCCTTCTCCTCAACAGATGCAGGCATAGGATTATTGTGGTCATAGAGCTGCTTCACCCAGTGCGGCAATGGCTTTTCCGGTGGGGTGATGTCAGGTTGGTGAACTTTTTTCTCATCATCTAAAGATGATGCTTCGTCCTCCTTAAGGATAGGGATAGCTCTTAGGACAGGTTCATAGTGGACTACTTCTTCGCTTGATGATAAAGTGGAAGAACTTGCCTTCTCCTCCTCCACTATATGCGGCTCCTCCTTGAACACCACATCACGGCTCGCGATGATCTTCTTTGCCTCTTGGTCATATAATTTGTAAGCCTTTTGCTCATCACTATAACCCAAGAAGATACATTTTCTGCTTTTTGGTTTTAACTTGTTTCTCTTCTCATCTGGAACATGTGCACAACATTCACATCCAAAAATTCTGAAATGTGAGACAGATGGTTTCTTACCAGTGTAAGCCTCATGAGGTGTTTTTCCCTTGAGAGCCTTTGTGTAGCTCCGATTTAGAATGTAGACTGCATTATTAATAGATTCAACCCAAAAATGGTTATCCCTTGCCCTTTAGCATGTATCTTTCCATCTCCACAATGGTGCAATTCCTGCATTCCACAACACCGTTCTGCTGAGGTATGTGAGGCGTCGTCAATTGACGCTTAATCCCTTTGCTCTTGCAAAAGCCTTCAAACTCCTTTGAGTTGAACTCACCACCACTATCTGTTCTAAATTTCTTCACACTTTTCCATGTTTCATTCTCAACAATTTTTAGCCATTCTTTAAACTTACCAAAAGCTTCAGCCTTATCACAAAGGAAGTACACCCACATCTTCCTACTACTGAAGTCATTGACAATCAACATAAAATAAGAAGATCCCCCCAAGGCTTGTGTAGGTATCTTACCACACAAGTCAGCATGCACCAACTCTGGAGGAGCCTGTGCTCTATTCTTGCTTTCTTGTGGAAATACCTTTCTCTGTTGCTTGCCCATCATACAAGCTTCACATGGTTCCTTCAATTCAGTTATTGTAGGTAGGTGAGCAACCATACCTTGCTTTTGCATCTCCTTCAACACTGCAAATCCGATGTGTCCAAACCTTTCATGCCAAAGCTTACTTGTGCCCACTCAAGCGGTGGCTATAAGAGCACTTAGCTCATACAGGTTGTTCCTTCTTTCTTCTTTGCCAACAATTGTGCCAGCACTATCAAGAATTTCTACACCTGTCTTCTTGAACCTCACTTCATGACCAAGATCAGTTATGGCAGCAAACTGATAAGAGATTTCTCCTTATTTTGGGAACATACAACACATTGGAAAGCTTTTTGACATCACCATTTGCAGCAACAAAAGAAATAGTACCTGTGCCCGCAGTAGGGCATTTAGCATCATTTCCAACTGTCACAGTGATGGATTCTTGTAGAGGCTGCATAGAACTGTATAGACCTTTCTTGTTGGTCATGTGAGGGGAGGCCCCACTATCCAACACCCACAAGTTAGTGGTAGATTCTTCTTGCGCCGAGGAGCACACTTCTTCAATGGTCGCCATGAATAATTCCAACTCTGCTTCAGTCATATTGGCTGTCTCTTGCCCTTTACTTTTAAGGGTTCCATTCTTTTCATCTGCCTTCTTGACACGACAATCTGCATTTGCATGTCCTTTCTTCTTGCAGTAGAAGCACTCTCCTTGAAACTTCTTCTTGCCGCCCTTCTTCTTTTTGTCACCATCATTTTTGGTGGAGGAACCACCTTTGCCTTCTGCATTGGCAGAGAATGTAGCATCTCCATTGTTGCTTTCTTCTCGGGCTTTTAGCCTCAAATCCTCCTCCATCAATAATGCTCAAAACTCCTCAAAAGTCAAAGCTTAAGGTCTTACCCGAGTATTAAGGGCAGTTACTAATCCATTAAACTTTTGTGGACAAATCTGAAGACACCTCCGTGTCAAGATTATGGGAGAGAAGAAAGGAGTCTCACTTGTAGCTTTCTTGCTTGCACAATGGGGGAATACACACAAGGGTGGAGGCTGAAAACAGTTTTCCTCTTCTTAGTTGTGTAAGCCAAAAGAACTCTTATACAAAGAAATAGAAGAACCCTATATATGGGTCTCAAACCAAACTCAACTAACTAAGGTGGCATACTAACTGAGCCACGAACTAGAGTAGATAAGGATAGCTATTATTCATGGGCGGTGTACCAACCGCATCTGCAACTAACACGTCGGTGATATAAATGCACAACGATCACCCTGGCATATCACGAGTGGAGCTCGATATCTCAACACTCCCCCTCGAGCTCAATCCCAATTCTTGCACACCAAGCAGGTCTCTGAACTTGCGCAGCTTCTCTGCGCCCAATGCCTTCGTAAATATGTCAGCTACCTGATCCTCTGTGCTGACATAAACTAGATCAATAAGACCTAGTAAAACCCTCTCCCGCACATAGTGATAATGCACCTCAATGTGCTTTGTTCTAGCATGATAGACTGGGTTATTTGCCAAGTGTATACTACTCATGTTGTCACAATAAATGACAACTGGCCCATCTGTAGACTGATGCATATCATAAAGTAGCTTATGCAACCAAGCTACCTCACATGCAGCCATTGCTGCACCCCTGTACTCGGCCTCTGTGCTCGACAAGGCAACTGTAGGCTGTTTCTTGCTGCTCCAAGTGACTGCAGCACTCCCAAAAGAGAACACATATCCACTGGTAGATCGTCTATCAGAAATACTACCAGCCCAATCAGCATCAGTGTATCCATGTAACTGTATCTGAACCCCAGTCTCATAAAATAGTCCATACTGCAATGTGGACTTCACATACCTGAGTATGCGTCTAGCCGCATCCAAATGCGGTTTCCTTGGAGCCTGCATAAACTGACTTACCAATCCAACAGCATAGCTCAAATATGGCCTGGTAATAGTCATATAAATCAAACTTCCTACTATGCGTCTGTACATAGTAGGGTCTTCTAGAAGCTCACCTGCATCTGTGCTCAGCTTCACATTCTGCTCCAAAGGAACTGAAATAGGCTTACAGCCTGTCATCCCATATTTGGACAGCATGTCCAATCCATATTGCCTCTGCAAGAGCTGTATCCCACTTGGTGATCTAATCACCTCAATGCCCAAGAAATAACGCAGCTCTCCCAAATCCTTCATCTTAAACTTCTGCTTCAATAACATTTTCACATGAAGGATATCTTCATCACTGTCACCTGTCATAATCAAATCATCAACATAAATGACAAGTAGCATAATACCTTTCTCTGTTTTTCTCACATAAAGTGAGAAATCTGCCTTGGAAATCTGAAAGCCAATAGTGACAAGATACTGTCCTATCTTGTCAGACCATGCTCTAGGTGCTTGCTTCAATCCATACAAAGCTTTCTTCAACCTGCAAACAAACTCAGGATGAACAGCATGCACATAACCTGGTGGCTGCTCCATATAGACCTCTTCTTGCAAATCACCATGCAAGAAGGCATTCTTTACATCCATCTGATGTAAAGACCATCCCTTTGACGCAGCATAGCAATGACTGCTCTTACGGTTGCCATCCTTGCAACCGGACTGAATGTTTCTTCATAGTCAATGCCATATGTTTGTGCATACCCCTTGACTACTAATCTTGCCTTGTATCTGTTCACAGAACCATCAGTATTGTGCTTCACCTTATAAACCCACTTACAGCCAATTGCATTCTTACCTTTAGGCAAAGGTACCAATTCCCATGTAGCATTTGCTTCCAAGGCATCCATTTCTTCATCCATGGCTTTCTCCCATTTTTCTTTTCCCATGGCTTGCTCAAAAGAAGTGGGTTCTGGTTCCTGTATCACCTTGACCATATATGCATAGTGAATGGCTGTAAATCCATCATATTTCAGCCTATCCACAGGATACCTAACTCTGGTAGACCTGCGCAAAGTGGGTTCACTCCCAGGTGCTCTCAAAACATCCCTGGTCTTCCTTACTCCAGGTCTAACAATAGAGGGGATACCCAACTCATCATCAATGCTCTGTTCTGAGCCACTGGATTCACCATCCACATAAGAGTGACCTGCATTCACATCAAACATGGGCTGATCAACCTTCTCTTTTCCTTTTCGTGATACCTGCATACCACTATTTGCATTGCTTTGAGAAGATTCTCCTGATCTCAATCTGCCTGTCCATGGCGAAGAATGTGAACCACTGCTAGAAGACGCTCCAGGTCCACTAATATTTTGTGACTGCTGCTGTGAATTCTGTGCAACATTACCATTTTGTGCATCTACATCATCAATCACATTTACTGGTTTATACCAGCTCCTCATCTCATCAAAAACAACATCTCTGCTCACTGTAAACTTACGAGTAGAAGGGTTATAGTATCTATACCCTTTTTGCTGCAGAGAGTAACCAATAAAGATGCACTTCTCAGCTTTTGGATCCAACTTGGATCTCAACTCATCTGGCACATGTACATAGGCAATGCAACCAAAAATTTTCAAATGAGAAATATCTGGTTTCCTACCAGTATACCTCTCCTCTGGAGTCATTCCATGTATTGCTGCAGTGGGAGTCCTGTTCATTATGTAGACTGCTGTAGCAACTGCTTCAGCCCAATAAAAATCTGGCAGGTCTTTTTCATTGAGCATGGCACGAGACACCTCTCCAATATGTTTGTTTTTTCTTTTTGCAATTCCATTTTGTTGTGGGGTATGACTGCATGAATATTGCTGCTTCTGCTTTTTATAGCAGTCTTTAGCCATATGACCCATTTTACCACAATAGTAGCATTCAACATGACTGTTTGCATTTTGGCCTCTTTGCCATCCACCACGACCTCTTTGGCTCCCCCTGCCTCTAGAGTTACCACGTCCTCCTCCATAGGACTGGTTTTCTTGAGTTTGCTACATATTCTGATTTCTACCACGGCCTCCAAATCGGCCTCCTCTACCTCTGCCTCTACCTCTTCCAGCATTTGAGTAGAAGACAGTTTCTTTTGAAGTTCCTCCTGAAGAAGATGCACCACCATTTCTCTGCTCCTCAGAAATTAGAAGAGCAATCAACTCCTCAAACTCAGGAAATCTTTCACGAACTGAAATGGATGTCCGAAATTGTGCATAATCCTTTCCTAGACCATTCAAGGTCACAGAAACTAAATCATCATCTTCCACTAGCGACCCAATGGAAGCAAGTGCATCTGCAATCTTCTTCACCTTCATGTGGTAGTCATTGATGCTCATATTTTCTCTTTGCACATTATGCAACTCTTGCTTGAGCTGCATTTTCCTGGCTTGAGTATTTGTACTATACATTTTTGACAAAGTATCCCATGCCTCCTTTGGCGTACTTGCATCCTGAATATGCACAATCATAGAGTCTGAAATACTGATAGACAGCCAGTACATAACTTTCCTGGCTCTCTCATGCCATGCTTTAAATGCCTGTATTTGCTGTTGATTGGGAACATCAGGAAGAACTGGTTCTTCTTCATTTCCTGCAACAAATTCCCAATATCCTTTTCCCATAAGGAAATTCATCATTCTAAACTTCCATGCTTGGAAGTTGTTCTTGTCAAGCTTTTCAGTGACAATCTGTGAGAGAGAATCAGATGCCATTACAGAATACTGCAAAAAATTCTGTCACTGCAAAAAACACAACTTCACCCTCATAAGAGCAAATCTGCAAAATTGGCGAAAGTGGTATTTGACCACATAGTCACTTCCTAGTGACGATTTTGCATCAACAGGCAACAGGGATGATTCTGTAACTCCCAATGTCTCTGCACACAAGCATACGATGCAATCTCTGTGGTAACTTTTCACCGACCTGTTGAACAGTGGTCGCACAGCATACAACAGGGCCTTTTCCTGAGTGCGTGCAGAAAACTTTTGCCTTCAAAACAGGCCCCGAAATGGCCTCAAATCAAAAAAATAGGGTCGCCAAGAGCTAACGCTCTTTCCCGCAGCATATACTGCCCTCTTGCTTCACCGCGAAGGGCGTCTCAACCTGAGACAATGCACTCTTGCAATTTTCGGCTGTGCTACCTGCAGAGATCTGCTCCCAAAACAGAAAATGAAAGCAACACTGCTCCTCTTACCAGACCACCGCGAGCTTGGCTTGCTTTCTTGAGCTCCTTACCACGAACAAGGCTCTGATACCATGTCAAGATTATGGGAGAGAAGAAAGGAGTCTCACTTGTAGCTTTCTTGCTTGCACAATGGGGGAATACACACAAGGGTGGAGACTGAAAACAGTTTTCCTCTTCTTAGTTGTGTAAGCCAAAATAACTCTTATACAAAGAAATAGAAGAACCCTATATATGGGTCTCAAACCAAACTCAACTAACTAAGGTGGCATACTAACTGAGCCACGAACTAGAGTAGATAAGGATAGCTATTATTCATGGGCGGTGTACCAACCGCATCTGCAACTAACACGTCGGTGATATAAATGCACAACGATCACCCTGGCATATCACGAGTGGAGCTCGATATCTCAACACTCCGAGCTAGCTCTTCGCTAGTCTTTTGTATCCCAACGCCAGCCATCTAGTCGTGCAGATTCTTAATTCGAGTGATGAATGCTTCAACATTCTCTCCTTCATCAAAATTCTCTGCTTCTAGTTGATTCTCCAAGTTTTGAATCCTTGTTTAGTTTCGTGTTTCATACTGACTCCTTAGTATATTCCAAGCATCTGACGCTTTGGTTGTATGCTGAATCAAAGTCAGAACACTATCAGAACAGCTTGTAACTAAGGCACACAATGCATCTGCATTCCTTCATTTCCAAGCTCATAGAAGATCTACATTCGGAGGAATCATCACACTAGAATTTTATGGGTCGGGGGTAGGCTATGGTTCTGCGTCAGCCCCTAGCACAGTCTCCAGAAGCTCATAAGAATCAAGGATAGTTGTAATTTTGAACTTCCACAAGGTGTAGTTTGTACCATCTAACTTGCCTTCGCTGAAGGTTGGTGGACTAATCCTTAGTGTTTGAATAGCCGGTACAGCAACACCACCTCCTGCACCACTTCTTGATGTGCCAGAACCACTTCTGGAAGTCCACATAGTTTCTCTTTGGTGTTGAAGCCTTTGCCTCTTGCACACTCTCCGATCTCTAGAGCCCCCTGGGCTCTGATACCATGTAAAAATTACACGGCACAACGAACAGAATCTGAGAAAGTAATAGAGAGTACACAACAGATAAGAGGAGAATCAGTAAATTACTTAGCTCCAAATAACTAATACAAAGATGGATTTGTCCAGGGGCCACTTCCGTGGCCCCTGGACCCCAAAATAGGGGCCTCTTTTAACTCCCTTACCCAGCAACTCGATGCAATGCTCCTTGAGTTGCTACCAGCTTAACCACTCCGTCTAACCCAAATATTAGACCCACAACGGTCACCTTTTTGCCATCCGGTCACATAGACCTCATCTGATATACAAGTCAGGACTCAACCAATGTCCGGGCTCATATTTGGCTTCTCCTCATAGTGGGGGCCTTACAACTTTGAGCACCATGGATCATTGGTGGCACCTAATGAGGGTGGGGCATTGATCATATCTAACAACATGTACCAGGTTGGATAGCCTATGCAGCCCAATGCCTACAACTACAACAAGTATAATCTCTCCCTTGATTGAAGCATTGATCCTTACCAAAAAACCATGTTATACTTAATACAGTTTAAAAAACACGTAAATGGAGGCATCTCACCTATCTAACACAAAAGATGCTATAGCCTTTGCCAGCTCCAGTTCTTGCTCAACATCCTCCAATTATTTGTATCAGCACCAATCGCCGTCCTCCACATAGCATTGCTTCTCCTTCATTTAGCATATGCATAGTTGGCTCTTGATGCTCAGCGTAGACTCATGATGATCAATAAGCAATTGAAAAAGTTTCATCCTTTGACATGTCGACTTGATTGGTCCCTGTGTCAGTAATCTTCCTCTCTGTTGTCTCTGGTTGATCGCATCAACTTTGTGAAGCACACTTTCTTATTTCACTAAATCTTTCTACTTGAAGAAATGATTATGAACAAACAAGATAAGAAACTACCTCAAGCTAACGATGATGATGTGCCTCACCTCGTGCAGACCTAAAGGAGGCTTGCTTGATTGCTTATCTACAGCATGTTACTGTGTCAGCGTGCTAAGGTTGCATCAAGTAGGTTTCCTTCTTCTTCCCATGATGATGCTTTAGCAAAGTTTGATGTTTTAATGCAAAGCATGCTTTATATAGCGCACTGATCTTCATGATTGATGTATTCGTCATCATATCTGGAGCCATTGTAGCCACTACCCTCATCCCGGGTAAGACCTTCAGCTCATCCGTGTAAAGAAAAATCCCGAGTAAGACCTTTGGCTCATCCGTGTAAAGAAAAATCATTGCGACTCAGGGCTGTAGGCACCAGCTAGCAGACCTTCCTCTTTTCTCTTTGAATCCTTCTCCCACCCTCAAGCTTTATTTTCGTATTTAGTAGTTTTAAAAAATTTGAAAAGTGTTCTCTATTTAACTCAAAGCAATGCATGCTTTTTTAGTAAAGATTCCACTATAGAAAAAGATAGCCTCCTCTTTTCTTGAAGCATAAAGCTCTCCTTCTGTACCCAAGCATTGTAAAGGCTATCCATAGCTTTAACTCTCAAAGTTAAAAGAAAATAAGTGAAGGCAAGTTGCCAGAGTCAAGACAAAGGTGTTCAATAACTCTCTTTCTCTTTCGACTCCAAGAAATATGATTATTATCTTATATACTTGCTAGTGCATTATTGGTTTACGCACTTAAGAGTGTATCTATACAAAGAGATACAATTGCAAATATCACGAGCTGATAAGGCTCTAAATCATGCTATGTTCAAAGGGTTCCAAGTCTAGACAAAATATCACACCGTAATGTTAATGATATTTGTCAAGTTGGTCTCCATTCCTTTGTTTCCCTCAATTCATGCATATGGATGCTTAACTCCATTATTCCTTTCTAGAATCCTATAAAAAGCATTCAACCTTGGTGTATGGTTGTAGCTTCTATTTATCTTCTACCAACATTAATGATGCCATGTTTTTATCCCTTGCTGCTTCTACAAACCTTGTTCATCATTGGCTGAACAAACAAACATACAACATAAATATGAACACAAATGTAGACTAGACCTTGACCTTATCAAATTTTGAAAACATAAATGTACTTGCAATAAAGGGCATAATTATATCATTGTTATTATTAAGATGTAAGAGATTATAGATATTCATGCCATTTTTGTTTAATCAAATCTTAACATTGTTCAAAATTCACAAGTTTCTCTAGCTCTTCCCACTACAAGATATAGGCCTTATACTGACGTTAAAAGCGACGCAAATGTTAATAAAGAAAAATTTTCCCATCATCGCAAAAAGCATCATTATTGGCAATGCCATAGAACAGTCGGTATTATCATCATTATTAGCGTCGATATTTGCGATGCTGATACCAACGCAAATAGCGACGCTGATAACGGTGCTTTGCGATGCTAATAATGACACATGCAATAAATTTGCGACGTTGATAGTGACAGTAATAGGGAAAAAAATATTTGTGGTAGCAAGCTGTCCTGCCACATATAGCAATATGTGCTTTATTTGGGCCATACAAAATAGTTCCTGCAATGTGTACAATGCTCATGTAAATAAAGACAAAGTGTACTTAAATCATAACACTGATACATAAATAAATACATGATCACATAATGAAAGTGACTGGTACAATCATGGCAAGATATCACTACTACATAGAAAATTTCTACACAAATCATGTGACAAAAAAAGAAGGGTGTGTAAGCTCCAAGGATCCAAGGGTGAGCTATAGATCATCGCCATCCGAAACCTCATCCCGCTACAAAGGAGCATCAAATGGATTCTTGAAAAAAAAAACAACTACGCATCAGTCCACTATACAATAATGCATTCTATTTTAACGTGCTAACTACGGATAAGAAAGATGAGTGACCTACAAGGCCGCCGCGTCCATACAATCGGTTGATCAATGCAGTGAGACCGTGCCTCTCTACATATCGAGTCTCAAGGCTAGTCGTATCGTGATTTGTAATGGAGTGGTGCAAAGAAAATAAAATACAACTGTTAGAAACACGATTGTCAGTACAAAGGATATTGTAAAAAAATAAGCAAGCAAAACAAAAGAAAAACTTACAAAGTCCTCCAGATATGTCCTGTGGCTGTCACTACCAAGATGATGGACCACTCTGGCCTCTAGTCGTGCCCTTGCCACCTCGCACTGTTGTCTCCAATGTCTTAGAGAATCTGTAGCCTCCTCCTTGAGTCAGCGCCAATCGTTCGTGTCTAGCCACTCGGGCTTTGCAACCCCACTCTTGAGTGCCTTACGTGCGTCCGATCATCTGTGTGACATATATGCACGCATACACTCCATCATCTAGCCCGTAGAAAACCTATTTGTTGCGGTTGGTACCGAAAACTCCTCATGCAAGGATGCTACTATGTAGTCCTTGCTCCCCTCCGCTATATTTTTCCAATGATCCAAGACGTTGTGCTGAAAAATTTGTTAGCACAACTCTCTCATGCGAGCCATCACCCTCCATCTGCCTCCTGACCTATCAACTACAAGGTAGGCATACCCCTGTGAGGTATGTCTAAGATGGGTCCTCTCCCACCTGGAGCACGCTCCTAGGCATATCCAAGAGACCCCTGTACATCTGGTGTACTGACCGGGGTAGTATCTATTGGAGTAGCACCCATAGGGGCGCCACCTACGGACGGCTAAACAAAAGCCAGAGTGACTAGACTAGACATCCCCACAGGTGTGGCAAATCCCAGAGGTGATGCAACTCCAGCAGAATGACGAGATGGAGACTGCGTCCATGTCTCCACAGCAACCACCTGAGCCGTGCTCTCTAGAACTGCCACAAGAGCAAGAAGTAGCACCTATATCTCGAGCTGATCGCGGGCTCTATGCATCTAGATCTCTGCAGCATCCCCCTGAAGCACTCTCTCCATCTGGCCCAATTCTAGTGCATTGACCTCGTCTGCTCGAAACTGAAGTATCAGATCGCACTGAAGTAGATCTAATAGAGCGGCCTCACGGTGTCCAAGACTGCTCATGGTCCGCCATGTCTCTGAATCTTTCTATCTGATCTGGAGACATGCATGTGAAAATATCTTGCAGCTCCTCATTGCTCATCCGTCGACTCATCGTGATGATGTAAGTATCCACAAAGGTCACTTGCACAGATAAAAAATGATGTTAGCATAATCAATTTAAATCATACCAAGCACGATAATATAAATCTTTAAAAAACAATCTTACTTAAAATCCATATCTTATGTACCCTTATAAGCAATTCGTCAATGAATTGAGTAGGTGGATGCTTCAAGTATGAAGTATCCTATGGTCCCATGTCAATCTCCTGACACAACTTGGCATACATTGGAAGGTGGATAGACATTCACCACAAAAGGATAAGTCCACCTCATTCTCAAAGAATTATTAGACTTCTGTATTTCCATCATTGTTACCCGATGCTGGCTCCTCTACATGCTCTAAGCTTTCAGTGGCCTCCACCCCTTGCAATATTGACCCCTCTATTTGCATATTGTCCTTATCTATACTTGGAACATCGCTCTGATCATATACTCTCGCACTTCGGGGAGCTAAAGGTATAACATACCACCATCAAGGTTGTCAAGGGTTTGGATAGAAGATTACATATTCACAAATAGGTACAAGAGAGATTTAACTATTGTGACATGTACCATGTCGTATTACAATTAAAAAACAAATGAGTTCATGCACTTGTTCACAATGGGCCGGCAATACAAAGATTGCATGCAAATCTGTCCATTTTTTGTCGGAATCTCTTTCGAGAAATCCAGATGGAACTCGTCGAATTGTTGCTCCAACTCCTTCAAGTACCACTTTGAACCATTGCACATTGAATACACTATAAGATATAGACCTTATACTAACGTTTAAAGCGATGAAAATACAAACAACAAAATTTGCCCCCGTCGTCGCAAAAAGCGTCGTTATTGACAACGCCATAGAAACTTCGCTATTGGCGTCGCTATATGCGTCGCTATTTGCAACGCATATAGTGACGCAACTAGTAATTTGCGACGCACATAGCGAGGCTAATAGCGATGCGAGCAGTAAATTTGCGACGCAAATAGCGACGGTAACAGGGAAAAAAAATTTGTGTCAGGGCAGCTATAGCACAATGTGCTATATGAGAGCCATACAAAATAGTTTCTGCACTACTGCATACAAATGGCTTGCAAACAAAAAGAATGTATACTGAAATCATAAAATTGATACATGAAATAAATACATAATCGCATAAAATGCGATTGGTACGATCATGAAAGGATATCACTAATACATAGAAAATTTCTACATAGATCAGGTGACTAAAAACTAAAGGTGTGTGAGCTCCAAGGATCTAAGGGCGAGCTACAAATCCTCGTCCCCCGAAAGCTCGTCCCGTCGCAAAGGAGCATCGAACGGATTCTGCAGAAAAAGAAACAACATATCAATCCACCATACAATAATGCATTCAAATATCTCATGGTAACTACGGACAAGAAAGATGAGTGACTTACAGGGCCGCCACATCTATACAATCGGTCGATCAATGCATTGAGACCCTGCCTCTCTGCATATCGAGTCTCAAGGCCTTGCGGATTGTGATTTGTAATGGAGTGTCGCAAAGAAAACAAAATGCTAATTGTTAGAAACATGATTGTCATTACAAAGAATATTTCAAAAAAACAAACAAGCAAAACAAAAGAGAAACTTACAAAGTCTTCCAAATATGTCCTTTGGTCGCCACTCCCAAGATGATGGACCACTCAGGCCTCGAGTCGTGCCCTCACCGCCTTCTGCCTACTGACTCCAACGTCCTGGCGAATCTGTAGCCTCCTCCCTCAGTCGGTGCCAGTCGTCTGCATCTAACCACTCGTGCTTTGCAGCCTCACTCTTGATTGCCTTGTGTGCATCGGATCATCTATGTGACATGTATGCATGCATGCAATCCATCATCCAGCCCGTAGAGAATCTATCTACTGCGGCTGGCACTGGAAACTCCTCGTGCAAGGATACTACTATGTAGTCCTTGTCCCCTCTGGTATGTTCTTCCAATGATCGAGGACGTTGTGCCAAAAAACTTGTTGGCACAACTCTCTCATGTGAGCCATCACCCTCCTCCCCTCATCATTCATGATGATGGCTCCTGACCTACTATCAACCAGGTATCCATAACCCCTAGGAGTCTGCCTAAGATGGGTTTTCTCCCATCATCGTCCATACTCCTGGGCATATCCAGGAGACCCCTCTACATCCGGTGTACCGATGGGGGTAACCTCTCTCGGAGTGGCACTCAAAGGGGCGCCACCAAAGGGGGTGCCACCAAAAGGGGTGCCACCTGCTCTACTGACGGCTGCGCAAAAGCCGGAGTAACTGGAGTAGACGTCCCCACAGGTGTGAAAAATCCTAGAGGTGACGCAGCTCCATCTGAACGACGAGACGGAGACACCACATTTGTGTCTCCATAGCAGCATCCCCCTGATCCCGATGCAGTCCCTCCCTCTGGCCCAAGTCGTGAGCATCGAGATCGTCTGCTCGAAGCTGAAGCATCTGATAGCGCTAAAGCAGATCTAGCAGAGTGCCCTAACGAAGAACGAGACAGCTCCTGGTCTGCCATCTCTCTGAATCTCGTGAGCTGGTCTGGAGACATGCGTGCCATCATGTCCTGAAACTCCTCATCGCTCATCCCTCGACTCATCCTGAAAATGTCACCTGCACAGATAAAAAATGGTGTTAGAATAATCAATTTAAACTATACAAAGCACAGTAATATAAATCATTTATGAAAAATTCCTCTTAAAATGCATATCTTATGTACCTTTATGGAAGATCTTAACAACGAATTGAGTAATACAATTCTCCAAGAATGAAGTATCCTATGGTCCCATGTTAATCTTCTACCACAACTCTGCATACACTGGAAGGTCGATAGACATGTCACCACAAAAGAATGAGTTTGCCTCGTTCTCAAAGAATACTTGGACTCCTGTATTTCCATCATTGTTAGCCGATGCGGGCTCCAAGCTTGTGGCGGCCTCCACCCCTTGTAATATCCATCCCTCTATTTGCATATTATCTTTATCTATGCCTAGAACATCGCTTTGATCATATACTCTCGCACTTCGAGGAGTTGAAGATATAACATACCAACATCGAGGTTGTCGGGGGTTTGGATAGAAGATTACATGTTCATAAACACGTACAAAGCGAGTTCAAACCATTGTGACATAAACCATGTCGTATTACAATTAGCAAGCAAATGACTCTATGCACCTGTTCACAATCGGCCGACAACACAAAGGTGTCGCGCAAATCCGTCCATTTTTTTTCAGAATCTATTTCGAGAAATCCAAATGGACCTCATCGAACTGTTGCTCCAGCTCCTCCAAGTACCACTTTGAACCACTGCACATCGAATAGTATCATGGAGAAGCTACGGTAATCCACCGTAATAATACTTTACAAGTTCCCAAAATACTCCATCTCATCCACAACCGTGTTCGGATCCATTACTCGTCGCTCGCTCTCTTGCTCAAACCTTGCCATGACACCACAATCCATTGTGGAGCGCATTTTGTCAATACGCTCCACGTGAAAATGCCATCCGCGCGACCACGCTGCACTATATATTTTGATCTGTACATTGAAACACTCAAATTATATGTCGCATATAAAATTTAGATACGACATATTCTAAACCCCTCATCACCTTTGGACTATATCCCCTCGAGAACTCCCACTCCTCCATTGAGACCTCTGTCCCTTCGCTGGATGCTGCGGTCAAGGTTCCATGCAACCATTGCGTTGACATAAACCGCGGCATCTCCTCCATGCCTTCGGGATATCAAATTAGTCGATGACGCGTTGTCGTATTGCTGCACATTCGAGGTGTGGAAACCACCCAAAAGTTGTGCGTGTGATTTGATACTTTGTACATACTTAGTTGCTATGTTTGCTCTTTCATTCTATGCTGAAGATGGAGAAGAACAGGGAGTTTTGGTAGACTGGTAACTCGAGATGCAATCTCATGGGCTACACTTATTTCAAGATATGCCGATTATGGGTTTTGAGAGGAAGTACTAAACTATTTCCAAGAGATGCAAATCAAAGTACATTGAAGGATAAATATGCCAAATGTGGGAGCTTGCTTGATGTTCAGCACATGTTTGACTGCATGCCTCAAGGTAATGAGTATTTTTTGGAGTTTCCTGATCCTTGGCTATGTTGATAAGGGATTTCAACTATTTGTGTCCATGACGAGGGTATATGGCACTATTTCTACTGAGAAGCACTATGTTGCTATGGTGGACTTACTAGGATTTTGGCTTGGCAAGTGGGAACAACATTAAGCCTACTCCTTTTCAGTTGTGTGCAAAACACCACATGCAGAGTATTGGTAAAACTCTTTGTATAGAGTATGCTGCGGTTAATACTCTGTATATAGAGTATGCTAAAAACAAAGGTGGTTATTTATAGGATGGATTATGGTGAAAAGTACCCAAAATGATTGGGGGAAAATCCAGACTGGGGGGGGGGGGAAAAAAGAACGTGGTTTTGTTTTTGAATGTAAAAAAAGAGGAGGGAGGCGCGACGCGAACCCTGTGGAGCAAGACTCGGACACAGATGATTGGGGAAGAACTGAATTTCAAGTGCTGAGGGAGAGAGAAAGATCTTTGGGGGAGGAAATCTAATTGGGGAGAAGATCGATTGTGGAGGAAAGGAGGATTGACGGGAGAGGAAAGGAGAGAAATTGACAATTCTGAGAGATCCACAAGGAGAGAGGAGGAGAGAGAGGATGTGGGTGTTCTTCTTCTGTGTTGTTTCCACTTGGCGTGGAAGGCTTTTCTCGTTGACGCTGGCAGTGGCGATAGCGGCGATCTTACATCCCTCTTCCCTTCTCACTTTGTAATCGGAACCTCAGCAAGATTAAAGAAAAGAACACAAAAAGGAGTTAGCCACACGTAATCTCAGAGAAGAAGCAGCAGCAGAACCAGATGCCCGCGCCTTGCGACATCAGGGAAAAAGGTGGAGGAGGTACTCCTCGGATCGGACAAGTCTTTGCAACGAGGATGAAGAAACAAAACTAGATTCGGGCCTGTCCTCTCCATACAAGGTCCAACGGAGCTTCATAACTGTAATCCTGATCCGGTGCATTCAAGGAATACTACAGACAGAAAACAAGGAAGAATTTGCAGTGTTTCGTGTGCAGGATTAGACTAATTACCTTCAAGAGCAGTGGGATTTAACAATTACACAGGTTTACAGGGATTTACATTTGAAGATTCTCAGCCTTGCAGCACATTGACTTGTGCTTAGGAGCCTAGCTACTAAATGAGGTCCGACAGAGGAAGCACGGGTGCAGAGGCTATTAAGAGAGCTTTCAGAACTGTGTTTTTCATGCTGGTATTACTAGCATCATTGCTGCTGTCGTTGAATCGAGGAGAGAGGTATTGGTAAACAGAATTGTTCTTCTGTGCTTTAAACAACTCTGCGCTTTAATATGCGAGAGCAGAGATAGTCATAAGAAACAAAAGAAGGTTCCGTTTTGATACCCTACTGCCATGAATCGAAAAAGGGGCACTAAATCTCCTGTGGAGGAAGTCCCTGATGAACTGAATGTCATGAGGTGGTTATGGATGGATCAGAACGAACTCTGGTGCTCTTTTCTAACCTTTCTGCAGAAGATTGGGAGGTGATCGCATACAACTTTTATCTATCAAACCAATTCTCTTCACGAGAGAATCCGTTATTTATTTGTTGGGCTTCCAAATTGTTCTTCATCCACAAACTGAGACCACTTGGGTCTGCTTATGTATCGTGTGGAAAAATCTTCTTAAGGGGCTTTGATTCAAATTTGATTTTTACAAGCTCTATTTGCCACTAATCCAGTCCACCCAAAAGAAGAAGCACATTTTTCAGCCGATAGCTTGATCCAGAGTGGCTGGGAAACAGCACCCAAGTATTCTATGACAAGCATTGCTCTGTCGATGAGGAGAAGCTAACCATCAATAGGTGTTGAATTGGTCTTTATGTTGAAAGATCGACTTGCTGAAACAGAAAACATGACACTTGATGTAATGAGGGAGCTGAAGCTGCTTACGAAAGGAAACCTGAAACTGTTCTTATTAGAACTGTAAACAGGCAATGTTCTTCAGGTTTGTAAGTTATGGCCGGTGTTGTGGCTTCTATCAAAGCAAGGTATTATGAAATAGTGCCACTTCTAAAAACAGTTTACCTTCCTCAAATGTTGTATGGGAAATGCTACTTATAAGCTCTACTGGTCAAAGCGCTACATCTCCTATTTTTGGTACAAATATCTCATCTCTACAAGGGCTCTTCATATGCCACTTTTTCATCCCATCTACTCCATCACCAAAGCACATTGATTATTCTGACAGCAGTGTAGAAAAAGAGAGACACACATGATATATACTATGCAGAACTCTTCTATGTTTTTGAAAATGGTTCATTCAATACAAAGAATTCTATATGATCATGAACATTTTTTATCTTCCCAACTGATCAACATCACAGGAAGTATTTGTTGTCATAACAGATTTGACTTCATTCTCTTGCTTGATTTTCTATCCTGAAATTTATCAAGGACTTCTGAAGTTGCGACATTGCTTTCGAAACCCTTCGACATATTTGGTGAACCCGACGTGAAAGCGTCACAGAAATTTCAGGATGGGAGATACTTCAGCCTCTATTTCAGCCTCTTCTACAATTCCAACTGCCTCTACTTCAGCTCCATCAATGACTGCTGCGTCAAGTACTTCAACAGAGGATCTAAAGCAGATTTTGCAGAATATGTCCATGTATATGTAGCTCCAAAATCAGCAAACACAATTGTATATGCAGCAGCAACAACAATTGCATCAACAGCAGTTGTCTCAACAAAGGCAACTCTATTTGGAGCAGGAGAATGCAAACAACGCGACTAAGGCTATTGAAGCAGTTGAGAATGAGAAGAAGCTATTTGATGGCCGTAATGTTTTAGCATATTTGAAGACATATGAGATCAAGATGGGGTTTTTTGGAGTTCCAGCTGGACTTATGAGTAAGTACTTCCTTCGTCTTGTCACACCCGCTTTGAGACAAAAGTGACTGATCTTTTTATTCAAAATACACATTGGCAAGATTTTAAGAAGGCCTTGAAAGAAGAATAATTCCTTGAGGACTTTGGTATGGCTACTCGGCGGTCATTCCGAGAGTGGGTCTACATGCCAAACAAAGGTCTAGCTGCTTCAGGGTTGATTCGAGAATTCGAAGAGAGGTATAGTCAGCTTGATGCCATTGAACAAAGAGCATTGGATATTGAAAAAGTTGAGCTTTTCTTGCAAGCTGCAGATCCTGCTCTTCAGGAAGAATTGGGTGAGCTTCTTGAGGATCGCACAAAGCCTATGGGTCTTAAAACGGATTGGCAGGATGCTCAGGATGCAGTCTTGACTTTGACCAAGAGGAGGATATGGAAGACTCGCCTACAGAATGGTTCCATGACACCTACACCATCATCAGTTCCTATGCCTACTTCTATCCCTGTTATTTCTTCTCCTCCTCAACCAGTTTCTTGGCCTATGCCAGTGCCTACTGTTTCCACTCCACCTATTCCTCCTGTTCCATGACTGATGCCTACACCTTCTACTCCAAAACCATCCGCTCCACCGGTGCCTACCTCTCTTGATGACATAATCAAAGGCATCACAGATTTGACACTGGAGTCAGTCAAAGCGGAGTTGGTGGGAAAGTTGAAAGAGCAGTTTGCTTCGACTGCGCCTACTACTTCTTCTAGTGCTCCTACTGCACCTAGGAGTGCTCCTACTGCACCTAGGAGTGCTCCTAGTGCACCTAGGAGAGATCGGAGATGTATTTGGTGCGATAATACGGACCATTAGCATTGCTAGGATTGTGAATCTTTTCAGGATGCAAGGAGGAAGAATTTGGTATATTGGGGGCAAGATGGTAAGATTTGGTTGATTGAGATAGGAGCTCCACTTGCTACCAACTTTGGTAAAGGTGGAATGAAGAAGTTAGTGGATGACATGGCAGCGCGTACTTCTTATTGTTGGGGGTAAAGGCGCCTCCGCCATGGCGCCCCCTGTATTACTACACTGACAGTACCCGCCACTGCACACTGCAGGTGGCGGGCGCCCGCCACGTCACTTTATTCTTTATTCTTTTAGTGACAGTTTGAATAAAGGAAGGCCCGGTCACACATTGTGACTGTTGGAGTTCCCATTTCTTGTCTCTCTCTTTCTTGCTCTTGCTATCCCGCCATAGCTCGCGTGCAAGCTTCGATCATTCTCACCTTTCAACTGGTATCAGAGCTTGGCATGCTCTTGCTTGAGCTCGACTCGGTGCTTCCCGACCTTCGCATCGACTCACTTCACGCATTGGATCTCCATCCCGGCAGCCATATCCGATCTCCCCGAGCTCCCATCACTCCCCGGCTTCCCGAGCACCTTCCCAGCCTATTGATGCACCTTCAAGGCATTGATACTAAGGTATTTGATCATTCTTTCAGGGTTTTATTTCAGTCTACAGGTTGCAAACAGCAAGGGCAGCCATGGCTTCAAACCCTTGAAGCTTATTCCCCTCATATTGTGCCTTACACCTATCAAGGCTCAAAGAGGCTTGTCATAGGCCTTTGATAGGCCCTTCTTGAGCCCCCCATTACCCCCTTTTCAGCCCATGTGGAGCAGCAGCAAGTTCAGCACCAACAGGGCAGATTGCATCATTTTTTTCCAGGCTGTGAGCACTCATCTACTTCAGCTCCACACTTGGCCATTGCTTCTTGCTCTCTACCTTGATCAAGAGGGCTATAGACTTCATGTTTGATGTCATTCAAGCTTTGGGCATTGGTCTTGATCATTCGGGGCTGATCTCTTCAGATTTGGGACTATCATAAACTGTCATAACAGGCTGAAAACAGGGCAACACCATTGGCATTAGCATTTGTTGCTTATACTCCATTCCGGTTGTGCTATTTGATGCTCGTATGTGGTCTACATGATGCCTAGTGCCTTGGGAATGTATGCACATGATTATGCCATGATTTTGGCCTAAAATATTGGCTGATTTGGGACTGTTATTTACTGTTATATAGTGCTGGAAATAGGGCAGCCACACTTGGCATTGGCATTTGATGCTTATACTCTACTCCGGTTACCTTATTTGATGCCTGTATGCGGTCTACTTCCTACCCGGATGTATTGGGGATGTATGCATTTGGTTTGATCATGATTTTGGCTTGAATTCGGGGCTGAAATCTACTGTTTAGAACAGTAAATACATGCTGGAATAACAGTGGGCTGAAGGTACTTTACAGGCTTTGGCACTTACCTACCGATACCGGATGTATGCTTTGAGCTTTGGCATGATGTCTCTGACATTTGGGGACGGCTTGGAGCATATGTATGAGATTATGGGATGCTTTTGAGCTTCGCATTAGCTCCATCTTCACTGGCATTTGGACCGACTTGGCATGCTCGTGGACCGCCTATGCCTCATGTCTCTGCTTGACAGTTAAGCTTTTGCATTACATGCTTTGGTTCGTGACATATGCTATTTGGTTCGTGTATGCCATACCGACATTTGGAGCTTGGATTTGGATGTATTTGAGCATTCCCGGCTTACTTGATCACTGAGCTTGGTTGCTATTTGGATGTCATTAAGTTGACCAAGAGCTTATTTGGGCTTATGTATTGCTTCATGGTTAAAACAACCGGTGCTTCATGTATGTCATGCTCTCTTGGATGCACTTGATGCATTGGTAGGGTCACTTATCACTACTGCTTTCTCTTGGGTTGTTTGAGCTTCTGAGCTCGCTTTGTACGCCTTTTGTGCCAGTGGGAGCATTTTACATGCTTGCTTGACCTTTGACAATTGCATGCTATTGGAGCACTTACATGTAAATGGAGCAGTTTATGTCTTGAGCAACTACATACGCATTGAGACTTTGGGATCATACTCCGATCTTTATGGATGTTGAGTGTTGAAATGACTTGTTTTTTGGCTGATTTTTGTTGTTTTTGAGAGCTGAATGGTTGATTTTATGAGATGATTGATTGGTTTGGAAGTGTTTTGAGAGTGTTTTGGATGATATTGATTGTGTTTTGGAAGTTCATGATGTTTGTTGGTGGTTCTATGATGTTCTGATAGGTTCTGATAGGTTCTGTATACCTTCTGTTTTGCTCTGTTTTGGTCTGTTTTGTTCTGATTGTCTTTTGTAAGGAGGGATGGAGTATTGATTGATGAAGATTGAGATATTGAGAAAGCTTATTAAATAGTTTGTGAGAGTTTGGAATGGTTTGAGAGTAAGTTATGTGGTTTTGATGACCTTCTGTAACCTTCTATAGGTCTTCTATAGAGCTTCTGTCTCTGTTCTGTTCTGTTCTGTACTGTAGCTGTTCTGGTACTGTTCTGTAGACTGTTCTATATGCTTCTGTATGTGTTCTGATGGATGAGAGTGTAGCTTGGGAAAGTTTTCTAGCCTTGGAAAGAGGTGAATACAAGTGCAAAAGAGCTGAAAGAAGTGGAAGAAGTAGCTGCTGAAGACTCAAGTGAAGACTAGAGTGAAGTGACAGTAGTGAGCTATGAAAGGACACTGTAGTGGCTCTGGTGACCCTTCATATCAGACATACCTCTTGGGAGGGGTATCCACGACCTAAGAGGGATTATTGAGAGTGATTTTTGAGAGATTATAGTGAGGAGATGATGTATTATTGATAGAGAGAGAGAGAGGGAGTGAGAGATAGCCAATTCCACTCAAACAGAGTGATTATATATGAGAGATTGAGAGAGAAGACTATGAAGATATTGAAGATGAATACTATGTGATGTATTTCCATTCAAATATGGTGTATTCCTTTGCTTTATTTGTTCTATTGATGGATTTTGTGAAGATATTGAAGAGTATGGTTGATTCTATTAAAAACCGTAGGAGATCTACATGATGCTGCATGAAGATTTGTTGTGCATGGTGTTCTTTTCTTCATTGTGATCATATGAAACATAATAAACAAGCTTGTTGATGTTACAAGATAGATTTTCTTGCAAGAGAATTCCCTTTTCCTTGGTGTTCCTCTTGGGGCTCCATGTTTTTGGTGCACAGCCGGGGAAACTTGCCATCAACAAGCACCAGAAGAGGCTGAAAATGAAGGAAATGGCATTGCCAAGAAGAGAAGAATTCAATGGATGTTTGTAAAGTTCCTTCTTCCACTGAAGAGTTGGAATTCCTCATAATTAAGGCCACTTTCCACAAAAAGTTCATCCCACAATGGCGGAAACACATCACCATCATGATGCATGCTCTATGTGGTGGACAGTTTCCTCTTCCTATTGAAGCAACAGAAACCTGCATCTTGGTGGAAAACTGTTTGAGAACAAATTGAAGAGCAGAAACAGAGAGAATGACCATCCATGGAAGATTTGGCATTCATTGAGAAGTTTCCAGACAACATTAAGTGGGAGATTGTGAAGAAGCTTCAGGAGTCTTGGTCTGTAGAGGTTTACAGGGACAAGAAGAAAAAAAGTTGGAATTTGTTCGTGGACGCTCAACAGCAAGATACATGGGATACTTGGTGTACTGATAATCTTCTGTTTGTTCAATTAGAAACCCACTGGAAGTTGGTAGACAGAGTGTTTTTCACAACATACACTATTGAAACCATCAGAAGCTGGCATTACTATGATGATGGCACCACCACAATGCTCAGACGTATGCATTTTGACACCTTTAGAACCGAATATCTTCCTTTGTGCAGTGGCATGAAAGCAGAATTCAGGGACATTGAAAAGAAAGAAGTAGAAGAAATGTTGGCAAGAGAGTCCTACAGAGATTGAGGCCTTCTGTTAACCCTCTGTGGAGCACTAACAACATAGTGGAGCCAACCCCCTGATGAATGACGCAATAAAGAGGCAAGCGTTAGAACGAGTCCAGAGGTACGTGAGAAGAGAGAAAGCAAAAATCAGAGCCGAGAGCGAGCTCACAGCAGAAGCCGCCTTTGACGCCCTTGCGGAACTCTTTACAGAAGTCCCAATGGCACATCAAGCCCTTCCTCCTGCTGGAGGTCCACTTCCAAGCCAGATCCGTCCTGGAAATATTGATGACAGACCAGCGAATGTAGTCCCATTGCCAGCTTTTAAGGGAGAGTACAATGAAGACCCCGATCTTCATGTAGCAGAGTTTATGGTAGCGTGTGTGGCTAACAATGCCAGAACCCCTGAGCATTGGTTAGCAATATTCCCCGCCACTTTCAAGGGCGCGGCGTTTCAGTGGTATAAGAGATAAGCAGCAGGAACTTTTGGCACATGGGACGACCTGAAGTTGGCCTTCCTCACTAAATTCAGGCGTGAAGTTTTTGAAGAGCGGATGAGAGAGGAATTTATGAACCTAAGTCAATCCTCTGGAGAAAGAGTAGAAGCTTATGTCTCACAAATGGAATCCATCCTGAAGAGATGGACTAATCATAATCTAGATGATGGCATTCAGAAGGGGGTGTTTCTCAGAGGATTACAACCAGAAGTCCGTAAGTTTGTGGAGCTGGAAAGACCAGCCACACTGCAAGCTGCAACAGAAGGTGCAAGACTGTACGATGAAGTGGAAGCTTGATTAGCAATGAATACAGGAAAATGAGTCCTACCTCCTCTGATGCCAGGAATGATGTACCCACCAAATGCAGTTCCAGGGACTGTTCCCTATTCCTACCAACAGATGCCCTCGGTATCACAGTACAGTGCACCAAATCCACAGTGGCCACAACCCATGCCTCAAATGGTGGTTCAGCCACAACAGCAATGGTCCCAACCAATTTCCTCACTACCAAATCAGCAGCAATAGTGGAATCCTACCAACTGGAGCCAACAGCCAACAGTTCAAACAGGAGCACTGAATCAGAACCAGAATAGAGACCCCTCTGTACCAGCCCAACCAGTTTATGCAGTGATTACAGAAACTCCTCAAAACCCTCCTGCCAGTGCCTCAGGAGGAGAAAGCTTGAAGGACTACTTATCCAACTCAGTTGCAAACATCAAAAAGGAGTTGATGGATGTGATTACAGAGCAGCTACATATGTTGAAAGTGAATACCGCGAGCATATCCAACATTGCAGTAGCAGGAAGAGATGTGATGTGGTCAAATACTTGGTGTGGTAAGTGTCATCAAGCAGGCCATTTAGCCACTGAATGTACACGCAAACCAACCATTCCTGGAGCTTTCTGTTCCTACTGTTTGCGGAAGAACCATACAGAGGACATTTGCTCTCTGAAGGAGATACATGATAGGAGAAGGAAGGAAAAAGACGCAAGATTCAACTTGCTGGAATCCAAAATGACAACACAAGATATTGGACCCAAGCCTAGAGAGTTTGGTCCTAATTTCGGACCCAGAAGATTTCCCTCTCAAAGTTATAGAGAAAGACAGTCTGGTGGTGGTCAAAGATCAGAAGTGGAATGTTACAGATGCGGAGAAAAGGGACACACCTCACCAAATTGTCCAAATCCTCGAAGGTTAGTGGATTACAAGCCCTTATGCAGTCGATGTAAAGGAGAAGGCCACACTGTAAAAGACTGTCCAAGCCCAGCCCTAGTGAAAAACAGTGCTACTGATAGTCCGGCCAAGGCCCAAGAGCCTACCTCCAATTTAGTGGAATTGGAAGTTGCTGCCATCACGCGTGCAAAGCAGAAGGAACCACCTATCCAGAAAGAAAATAACCCTCCAGCCAGAACACTGAAGTTCAATCTTCCACCAGAAGAACAGAACAGAACAAAGCCTAACAGTGCCGTACAGAGCACTACAGTGCCACAGAGAGTTACAGAGACAGTTATAGAGACAGGACCAGAGGTCCAGGAGATAGAAGAGGAGGAAGTGCCACAAGTGGCAGAAGAAGTTCCTGTAATTCCTCTGTTGGAAGAAAGAAGGAAAATGAAAATGGGTATTGCTCCATTCCCTAATCGGTTAGAGAAGCCAGTGGATCTTATTAAGGAATACGATCTGGTCAGAGATCTAGATACCTTTAAACCAAACCTTACATTCCGACAATTATTGATGTTGTCTCCCATTTGCCGGAAAAGGTTCAAAAGTATACTGACAAAAAGACGTGGTTTAAGGATTGCTCCCTCAACAGCAACAAAGCCCAACAAGGCTCCAGAGCCTGTAAAAGAAGTGGATGTGGCTAATGCTTTCCTAGATCCGGGTACCCCAGAGACTGGTGTGTGGATAGAAGGTTGCTTCATTGCAAATGCACTGATTGATGGTGGTTCATCAGTGAACATTATGATGGATGTTATAATGAAGGATCTAGGCTTACAAGGAGTGCAACCAACCCAAAGGCTCATCAGACTGGCGGATCAGAGTAGAATCAAGCCTTTGGGCATTCTCCCGTATGTGAAGACTACAGTGGCTGGGAAAGATTATTGGCTAACCTATCTGGTAGTGAAGCCAAACTCTTATGGTACATCCTATCCTCTGTTACTAGGCAGACCATGGCTTTTTGAAGCCCAAGCAAGGACGGATTGGTTCAAAGGAACTTTGACCTTGGGTAGAGGACCCAACAAAGTGGTGCTGAAACTGTATGGTTCTCAAAAAGGACATGGATCCACCTCCTTGAAATTATCTTCTGACTCCCTTAATGAGGCTACAGATGGAACATCAGCAGACGAAGATGCTGTCAAACAGATCCTTCCCAAGAAAATAGTGGCACATTCCTTAACAGTGGATACTGTAAGCCGACTTTTAAAAGATGCAAAGCCATTATCAATGGGTGAATACTTCCTGCCTGAACCAGGAATGACTTCGGAAATCACTTCTGACAGTGAGATAAAAGCATGGATGTACTGCTCTTCCTGTTATATGGCCATAGCAGAGACAGAGACAGAGACAGGAGAGGAAATAGAGAATCTGTTCTTCTGTTTACAGAGCTCCTACAGAGACAGAGACAGAAGCAGAAGCAGAAGCAGACGCAGAGACAGAAGCAGAAGCAGAGACAGAGACAGAAGAGGATGGATATGATATGGACGAAGAATATTATGAAAGTGAGCCAGAAGAATCTATCCCACCTGAAGAGGATATATTTGGAGAAGAAGTTCCAGAAGCTTCAGAAGCAGATGAGCTTATGCTATGGGACAGAATGGTGATGGTACCATTTGGTCTAGTAAATGGATCTTCTTATATGCAAAACCTTTATAAGAAATGGATTAAGGAGAACAAGCCATCTTTTAGCAGTGGCTCATGCCGTCCTCACCCATTTGTGCCAAAGAAAGATGATGATGATGCACCGTGCCAACAAGCACCAGTCCCACAAACCCAACAGAAATCAGAGGGTCCCTGTTATGTGACGTTCCTGGATGCGTCATCAGAAGATGAGTCTTCAAGCCAAGAGATAATTAATCTTGAAACCAAACCCGAAACAGCTTTAATCCCATTCCAACATCTTAAGGAGCAACATAAGTCTCCACCAAAAGAAGAAGTCGGTTCTAGTGGGACATCAGAAGAGGACACCACTCCCTTGAAGGAGTCGGATCTGTATCTAGAAGCATTCCGTGGGACCTTCATCCGTGAAGTAGAAGGTGAAAGGCAGTTAACCTTTGTGGATGCAAAAGGCACTGAACGCCACTTGAAGGTGGGTAGCAGTCTCCCAGAAGAGGAGTTGTCAACCTTGTACAACTTGTTGAAAGAAAATTTGGACGTATTTGCGTGGTCCCACAATATGTCAACATCATATTGACTTGGAGCCTAATGCCAAGCCAGTACGGCAACGACAGAGGCGAATGAATCCGAATTATTCCACATTGGTGAAAGCGGAGCTGCTGAAGCTTCTGGAAGCCGAGTTCATCTATCCAATGGCAAATAGTGAATGGGTTTCACCCATCGTGGTTGTACCCAAGAAGAATGACAAATTGCGAATATGTGTGGATTTCTGAAAGCTTAATTCCAAGACGAAGAAGGATCACTTTCCAATTTTTTTCACAGACCAACTGTTGGACACAGTGGCAGGACATGAGCTTTATTCTCTTCTGGATGGATTCAGCGGATACAACCAAGTCCAAATCGCAGAAGAAGACCAATCCAAAACAACCTTCACCACAGAATGGGGGACCTACGCTTACCGAGTGATGCCATTTGGGCTTTGCAATGCCCCTGCTACTTTCCAACAAGTCATGATGGCCGCATTTCAAAATCATCTACACGACTTTATTGAGGTATATTTGGATGACTTCTGTGTCTATAGTTTGATCCGTGAACATTGGGAGCACCTGGAACAATGCTTTGACCGATGCCGGGAGTATGGGATTTCCCTCAACCCCGACAAATGCATCTTTGGGGTCTCTTCTGGAGTTCTGTTGGGCCACATTGTCTCTGCACAAGGGATATCAACAGACCCTGCAAAGATTGAAAAGATCGCAGCTCTGACAGCACCCACCAACCTCAAACAATTGAGGGGATTCCTAGGCCATGTGGGTTACTACAGACGGTTTATAGCCCATTTTGCGACAAAGGCAACTTCCTTGCACAAGCTTCTGCGGAAAGATGCAGAGTTTACTTGGATGGAAGAATGTGACAAAGCCTTCCACACTCTGAAGCAGTGTCTGATAGAGGCACCCATTCTGCAACCTCCTGATTGGACGAAAGAGTTCCATGTACACACTGATGCATCAATTGAAGGTTTAGGTGCTATCCTGTGCCAAAAGGGTTCCTCGAAGTTGGATCAACCGATCTATTATGCAAGCCGAAAAGTCACTGATAGGGAACGGAACTATACAGTGACAGAGCTGGAGTGCTTGGCAATGGTGTTTGCTCTGGAAAAGTTTCGCCATTACCTCCTATCTACCCACTTTAAATTTTATGTGGATCATGAGGCCCTGTCCTTCCTGATGAACAAAGCAGATGTGAAAGGATGAATGATGAGATGGCTCCTTCTATTTCAGGAGTTCGACTTTGAGGTGATTACTAAGCCTGGTCGTTCCCATGTGCTGGCTGATCATCTGTCGCGTATCCCACAAACTACAGACGAGGAGCAAGATGATCCAGACCTCCCTGATGCTTCCCTATTCTTGGTAGAAACTGTAACTCCCTGGTATGCAGACATTGCCAATCTGCTAGCAACCCAACAGTATCCTCCTGGTCTTTCTAGTCGGAAAAGGAAGAAGCTAATGCTAGAATCAGCCCCCTACACCCTACTAGGCGGTGCACTGTATAAGAAAGGCAAAGATGAAGTGCTCAGAAGATGTGTTGCAGGAGATGAGATTGGGATTGTTCTGAAGGCTTGCCATGACGAGCCATGTGGAGGTCACTTTTCAGGAGAAGCTTCAGCCAGGAAGGCTTTGCTAGCAGGTTATTGGTGGCCTACCATTCACAAAGATGCTTATGATTACTGTAAAAGATGTGATGCTTGTCAAAGAATGGGGAAACCCACGAAGACAAGTGCCATGCCATTGCAACCTATTCTTCCTTTGAAGCCGTTTGAGAAGTGGGGCATCGATTTCGTAGGTTCGATCGATCCTCCTACCAGAAGGAAACAAAACCGATACATCCTTGTATGTACGGATTATGTCACAAAGTGCTGTGAAGCTAAAGCCCTAAAGGGGGACGATGGTAACAGCGTGGCTCTGTTCATGTATGAAAATATCATCACCCGTTTTGGCAGTCCCTTAGAGCTGGTAAGTGACAGAGGCACTCATTTCCTCAACAAAGTCATGGAAGAGTTGACAGAGTTGTATAAGATCTGCCATCGCAAGTCCACTCCTTATTACCCCAGAGCCAACGGCCAAGTCGAAGTCACCAATCGCATCCTCTGCTCGATTTTGACAAGAACGATTGCCGCACATCGTCATGATTGGGACGATCGACTTACAGAGGCCCTCTGGGCATACAGAACCTCCCATAAAGCCGCAACAGGACAGACACCCTTCCAGCTGGTGTATGGAATAGAAGCTGTTTTTCCTGTTGAATTGGAACTACCCTCTTTGAGAGTGGCTACCAAAGAGCGTTTGGGGGACGATAATTCACTACAACGCCGTCTCCTGCACCTGGAATGTTTGGACGAAATTTGTAGGATGGCTCTACAGTGCATGGAAGCCACGCAAGCTCGACGCAAGGCTTACCATGATAGCTTCATCAAGCACAAGGAGTTCAAAGAAGGTGATTTGGTCCTAGCCTATGATTCACGCTTTGGCAAGTTTCCTAGCAAGCTCCAACAGCGGTGGATGGGCCCCTATAAGGTACTTGCTGTCAACCCTAATGGCTCTGTCCAAGTGCAGACCGTTGATGCCTCTGATGATCCCTTTCTGATCAATGGATATCGCCTGAAGAAGTACTTCCCTCCTTGGGGATCTTGACAATTATGGACACTTGATCCTTTCCCTCGTTGGCGCGGCACTGTACTTCTTATGATGCTATTTTTGATAGCCATTCTTCAGTCAGTCCTGATGAAGTGGACGAAACCCTCTGTTCCCTCAACTCCACCCTCCAGCCTTGATCTCTTATCCTCTATTTTCCATCAGCGACAACGGAGAGGTTGGTCTTGACACATGGTCTTTCCACTATTCCCTTGCTCAATTTGAAAAAAAAAAAGAAAAGAAAAAACAAAACATATCGGTTATGGGAGAAAAGGACTTAGGTCCTTGTCATGCCGACCTATTCTTCGAGAAAAGGTGGAAACACCCTCGAGAATAGGGGAAAACAAGAAAAAGAAGGAAAAAAAAAACAAACAAACAAATCTGTTATGAGAGAAAAGGAAGCAATTCCCTGTCATAGCAGGCCTCGTTCCAAGAAAAGGTGGTAAACACCCTTGGGCGAGAGGTTGGCTGTGGAAAAGGTGGTAACACCCACAGCAGTCCAGAAAGCGGATTCATTGATTGATATCCCTCGGATCCAATTCCGACGCTACCTCCCTTGGTACGCTGTGTCCTGGGTCTCTCTGCAAAGTGACTACCTGTCCTCTAGCAGACGACATGTTCCTATCCAATACAACGTTTGATTTGGTGGCTACCTCCCTGGGTACGCCTCTTCAATAACTGATGACGCGATCTTCATCGACAAACAATCGAGTGATGTGAGCTTTCATCCTAACCGGATGGGGAAGTGAGTATGGTTGCCCTCTATAATTATCAACTGAGCGTGAGACAGAGGGTGGAGCGAGAGACCAATCTTTTCCCTTCAAATCAAATGAGTGGTGAGTAGTGTGAATGAAGTGTTGCACGCACGGGATGGGCCTCTCAATGCACAAAGCACAATTTGTTTCTGTGCACTACACCATAAGGCTCCCTGGCCTTCCTTCTCGCACCGTATGCCAGTATAAGGCGGGATGCACTGTTGCACCATCAAATGCACACAAGGCATACAATCTTTGCACAAGCGACTGTGAGGATTATATCAATGGGTTTCAGGAAAAGGCTGCCCTCTGATATTTATCAACAGAGAGTGAGACAGAGGATGGGCTGAGTGTGATTGGAGTTTCTTCAATCAATTACCGAGAGGTGAGATTGAGGGACATTACCACACTTGGAGTCATGTATGTTCCCGTTTCCCTATGCACCCACGGGATGGGTCTTTACCATCAACACAAGACACATCACCCTGTTCTGGACACTGCACTGTAAGGCTCCCTTGCCTTCCTCCTTGCACCTATGCCAGATGGGTTGGACGCACTAATACACCATCAACTGTGCACCTTGGCATACTCCTTCTGCACCATTTTCCCCTTGTTGATTCCTCAACCGGGTATGAGATATGGGTTTCCATCATTATTCCTCGAGTGATATTAGTCATGGGGCGAGTGACTGTTCTTTCATTCCAATTGAGTGACTGTGAGTTGAGTGCAATATCCCTCATCATCATTAACACATTTCCTGCGATTCCTTCAAGCAGCTACCTCCCTAGGTGCTACTGCGTGGTCCCTGCCATAACGGATGTGTGCCGAGAAGATGCCTTGGTCCCTCCAGCACCGACAACAACCCTAGACGTGCCATCGACACTCAACCTTGATTCTTGACGAAACGGGCCAAGTTTTTCTAACCCTACACCTTCTATTTCTTCGTGACGTTCATGTTTTAAGTGTGGGGAAGTTAGTGGATGGTCTGTGGCGTGGTCCTAGGTCCCTGTTGCTCGGTTTACCCTATCCGTTAAGGTCTTAAGTGTAGGGACGCGTCCCTGCGCGTCTATATTGCATACCCCTCTGCATATGCCTTACCCTGTTCATGCATGTAGGCCATGACTTGCTTTTACCCTAATGGGCTCCCTTCCCATCCACCCGGTTATGTTCCACCCACCCTTGGGGCTGTTCCCTTGCAGTTTTCCTTCATTCCTTGATTTTGAGGTCCTACTATGTGAACGCACCCTACGTTCACT
This sequence comes from Lygodium microphyllum, assembly GCF_053477565.2. NCBI lineage: Eukaryota > Viridiplantae > Streptophyta > Polypodiopsida > Schizaeales > Lygodiaceae > Lygodium > Lygodium microphyllum. The sequence continues at coordinate 68,234,564 of NC_141152.1, forward strand.
TAAGTCCAAATCCAACCTTATAGCCATGTTCCTTCCTTTGCACTGACCATTTTTCCTTTTTACCTACCCTTGTTCCGGTGCACGATTTTTGAGTTATTAATTTGTGAAGCATTTTGCGCAAATTAGTCGGTTTCCCATATGAACGTGCTTTTCTTGCTCCGGAACCATGATCTGACATCATAGCCTTGCCATCCACTTTTCCCTTGACATTTTTCCTTTTTACTCCGAGTCATTTTGCTACACGGTTTGTCCACTATTAATTTTCCGGTTTTTTAAGACTCTTTCATGCGTATTTTTGACATTTTTCCATGTGAACCTGCCCTATTTGCATCGGAATTCCAATTTGATTTGACAGCCGTGTCCCTGTGCCTTCCCCCACCTTTTTCCTTTTTCCTCCACCCTCTTTTGACTTTCGGATTTTTTACTTATTAATTTTTAAATATATTTTCGAGAGTATTTTTGGAGTTTTTCGCATGTGAACCCCTCCTACTTCCACCGAAACTGCGGTTTAAGGTGATAACCCTGTGCCACTCCTTCCTGCAGACATTTTTCCTTCTTACTGTATGTCATTCGGCTGAACGGTTCGTCCGATATTAATTTCTGATCCCATTTTCGGGTTTGTTTTTTGGGTTTTTCCCATGTGAACGCGTCTTATCTCCATCGGAATTATGTTTTGATGAGATAGGATTGTCGGGCACATCTTTTTGCATAGTTTTCATTTTTTCTGCACCTCATTCCGATGCACGGATTTTTTGATATTAATTTTTAATTGCATTTTTTGGTTCATTTTTTGTGTTTTTTGCACGTGACCGCCCTTTACCCCTCGCGGAACCTCCGTTCCATATTTTCCTTGTTTTCCCCCTGTCGTCCTGCCCACTTTTTGTTTTTACGCTATTTCGTTTTGACGTCCGGATTGGGAGTTATTAATTTTTCTTTATTTTTACGTGTATTCGCGCGCCCGTTTTGCGCGTGAACGCGCCCTTTTTCGATTTTACGCATCTCCACGCGCCCTGGTCTTGTCCGCATGACCTGTACCGTCATCCCAGCGCCATTTCAATCCTGTCATGGCAAATTTTTTTACCCCGCCCCGCGCACGTGCGCGGGACGGGGATACGTGCCCTTTTGACCCTGCCCACCCCCCATGGGCACCTACCACCCTATGACCCTACCCAACCCATGGACACCCTCCCCCCATGGGCACCCTTCCCTACCCCTGCCCACCCCCTACCCTCTTGACCCCTACCCAACCCATGGCCCCCCATGGGCCCCCTCCCCTATTCCCTCGCCCATTGCCCCTGCCCACCCATCCTGCCCACCCACCCTGCCCACCCCTTCCCCCCAACCACCCGACCCTTCCCTCCAACCACCTCCCTCTCCCTGCGTCCCTCCCCTCCTCTCCCTCCCCATCCTCCTTTCCCTTCTCCTCCCTCTCCCTTCTCCCTCCTCCACCTCCTCCTTCCTTTCTCCTCCCCTCCTGCCCCGTCGCTGCCGTCATCCTCCCGTTAGCGCGACGCGCCGGACGCCGCCGCCACCGTCCCCGACGCCCTGCTGCCTAACGCCGACGCCGTCCACGAGCCGCTCCGCCGAGCCGCCGGACGCCATCTGCGTGTCGCCTCCCGCTATCGCCTCACGCTGCCGTCGCCGCGGCGTGGAGTTCGTCGCCGCCGCCCCAGACGAAGTCACCCGCCGCCTCGCCCTCCACGGAGTCGCCACCGACCTGTCAGCCCGTCGCCGCCTCCTCACTGTCACAGCGCGCGCCTGCCGCCCTGCAGACAACGCTGTCGCCGCCCGTCGTTGATGCCCGTGCCGCCGTCCTCCACGCTCCTCTCCTCCTCTCCTCCTCCTCCTCCTCTTCCACCTCCTCCTCCTCCCTACCTGCTTCTAAGGTTAGTTCACCTAACCTTCGGTTAGTTTACTAACCCTTAGCTCCGTTTAACTAACCCTAGATTAGTTACTTACAGTAGTTAATTACAGTTGGTTACCCTAACCCTAACTAGGAACCCTAACCCTAACCCTAACTAGGAACCCTAACCCTAACTAGGACCATTAACCCTAACCCTAGTTAGGACCATTAACCCTGACCCTAGTTAGGACCATTAACCCTAACCCTAACCCTAACCCTAACTAGGATCCCACTAACCCTAACCCTAACCCACATTAGGTTACCTAACCCCCTTTAGGTTAGTTTCTACTAACTGGACTTATCTGACTTATCCAATCTGACTAACCTCACTTGACTTGACTTGGGCAGACTAACATGACTTACCCAGACTAACCAAACTTAACTGACTTACTTCTAACTGACTTATCAGATTAACATGATTTAATTAATTTATAAATTAATTTCCACCTTAAAAAAATTCAAAATTTTTTCTAAAAATTCTCTTTGCTTTTTGCCAATTTTTGGGAGTTTGTCCGCTGGAAATTACCCACCCTACAATTTCTGAAAATTAAATTTTCCTAATTTTACCCCTAAATTGCCAATAAATGTAGAAAATTCATTTAAAAATAGTAAAAAATTCTAAAGAAATTCTCAAAAATTCTAAAACATTCCCCTCCCCTCCCTTGATCATTTTCCATTTATTCAACCATAAATAATCACAACTTAACACCAAAAAAAATAAAAAATAAAAATAATAAAAATAATAAAAATAAAAAACCAACACAAACCAAATCAACACATCTGCTAAGGTGTTGTCTTTGTTGTTTCATCAGTGCTCTTTACTTTTCCTTTACTGGATTCACTTCTTTTGGGGGTCTCTTCCGTGCGCATTTTTGCATTACATACACACCCCTTCCAGGTATTTATTTTATGTGTTTTATTTATTTTCATTTTCCCCTTAATCACAAATTAATTGTTAAAATGAACTCTTTATTCACCCACAGTTTCCACGCGCATTCGCGCTTTACACACACATACTTTTTAATTAAAATAAACCCGTCGTTCACTTAAGCACGCGCTACGTGCGCTACAGAGACACTTTAATTTTCAAATTAAAATGAGCCAGCCGTCACATGAGCACGCGTTGGCAAAAAAGCGCTCCACATCACCTTAATTTGTAATCAATGAACTTGCATTTAGAGACCCAGTCGGGTATCGACGTCCGGGATTCGAATAAAAGCACCGTTTTAACCTAATAATTGGTAATTAAATTTATAAAAAGGAACCGCCGTTTTCTTGCTAAGGTATATCACCTAATAAAAATTCATCCATTTTTAATAATTTATTAAAATCAACCCTTCATTAAATTAATTCCCCCTCACTGCACTTAATTCCCCTTTTTAATGAACCGTTTCGTGGGATGGGTATGCGTAGTCCTGAGAGTTTTATAAACGATGTAGTCTTGATATGTGTCGGATGTGGTATTGTTTTGGTTTCCTGTTTTTGTTACGGTTACGGGTACAGTATGCTGTTTTTTCTTTTATTGCCTGTTACGGGGTTCTGGGTATTTGTCTGATGCATCGCATGAAGCTTTTGGTCGCATTTGTCTCAAGGTCATGTCCAATTTTTTCTAGGATGTGGTTTGTTTGGGGTTAGTTGGTCGAGTCACGTTTTCTTGTTTGGTTGTTCTCTTATCCTTGGTTTTTTTTTGTTTGTTGCTTTGCAGGCATTCTCCTTGATTGTCTATGTTTGTGGTGTGTGTGTAACCATCTGAATGGCGCCTTCTCATGCTCCTCCCCCTATCCAGTACGTCCCATTAGTTAGTAGGGATTACTCTTCTCTACTTACTTTTGAGCCTCTCACGAAGGCAGGACTTGCTGCTTTTGTGGCCACTCCTTTTCCATTGCTTCCAGAGGATCCGTCGTTATGTGATGAGTTTCTGGCCTCTTATAGCAAGAAGACAAGACTAGTCCAAGGAATTTCTATGACTTTGACACCTCGAGGCTTAGGGAAGGCTCTGTCTCTTCCCTTCAAAGGTGAACCTTTTGTGACCACACGTCAGCTTTTCTCTAATGAAGAGATTCTAAAGCTGTTGCAAAAGCAGACAAGGAAAATGCTCGATGTTAAGAAGGTGATAAACTCTTTAGGAGTTTCCTTTTCTATGATCACTGATCCCGTATGGAAGACGATCTCTCAGTTTCTCCAGGACAGGTTTATGCCTGCCAAAACGCCATCCCAGTACTTGTCCAAAGAGCTTTTTACAGCTTCCAGGATGGTGTTAAAAGGAGTTGCTATTGATTGGAGCACTTACCTCCTCACTAAAATGGATCAGCATTTCGTTAAAGTCACCAGGGGTAATGTTACCAATGTCACATATGGATCATATTTGTCTGCCTTCTTGACCTATTCAAGTTTACAGAAGACTATGCCTCCACCGCCTCCATCAGATCCAGTACCTCCTCCTCCACCTTCAGATGAGTTAGAACCTATTGACATAGAGGATGGTGATTCTCCGCCTCCCCTGGTCATACAGCGCAAACGCTTGAAGCGGGTAGCGGATAAAGCTCCTAACGTACTTCCTTCAGTACCTATCCCTGCTACCTCTGGCAGTGAACTCCCTGGGTATCTCATTTGTATTAACCTGTTCAGAGCACATCGAGAAGGCTCATTGGAGATCTCAGTTCCCTCCTTGAACAATCTAGTCTCAGGAGATGCAATTCCTTTTCTCTGCAAGGATATTCAGAGCTCCATTGAGTTGTCAGTGATAGCCTGTGTTCAACACCTGTACGCGTCTTTTTATGAAGAACTCATGCAGTCTAAGGACCAGTTGCATAAGGCAACATCTGAGTTAGCTTCTGCTAAGGATACCCTAGCAGATTTATTTAAGCAAATGGAACAACAAACCCAACTGGTTGCCACCCAAAGTGATGAGATTTCTTCTTTGAAGACCCAGTTACTAGAGGCTCAATCACAGGTTACTAGCCTTTCAACAGAGAAGGAGAGGATGTCCAGAGAAGCACAGGAGTTTCACGCTATCTTAGATGACAAGCTTTCAGCTTTACAGATTGCTAATGACACAGTGGCATCCCAAGCCTCCCAAATCCAGCAGTTGCAAGATTAACTTGCAAAGTCCCGCTCTGTTCCTCCAAGCCCTCCTGTTCCATTGATTCCTTCTCTTTCCCAGCAGGACTTGGCTGCTCTTCAGAGACAGGCTACTTTGTGTCCTCTATTTCAAGATAAAGTGGAAAGATTGCAGTCCAGAATGGACCTATTATGGTCTACCTTTGAGCAGTTTCAGGAATATGTCTTACCAGACTATTTTTTCTTTGTCCACTACTACTTACAGAAGTTGGTCTTCTACATGAAGCTTTCCACGATGGATTTACCTCTTCCAGAGGATGGCTGGAGTGGGGCTTGGTCTACTGAGTTGTTGACAGAGGTAGTCAGGATGGTCTTTGAAGATTCTGTCATGCCAGATACCATGTTGATGTCGTACATGTATCTACGAGGAGACTTGTTAATTCCAGATGAGGTGGATATGGCATGGTATGTAGGGGATGTGGTCTTATAGGCTGTTTTGTATGTCAATCATTTGGAGTTGCGCATAGCTGACATGTTCCAAAGTTATTCCTCCAAAGTAGCTGATTGTCATGATAATTCGTGGCATCCCATGATTGATTCGGTGGTCCTAAATCAAAGACAAAACACAACTCCTACCTTTGCCCAGAGTACTAATCAACTGAGGATGGATCTCTTAGTCTATCTTTCAAAACATAATCCATTTGATGCTACCTTCTTTGATGCCTATCATCGACGATCTCTCTTAGGACCTTCTGTTCCTACCCTCCTCTATTACCAACAAATGGCTCACCGCTATGCTATATATCTTTCCCTTTGTCAATCTAATTCCACCACTATTTTACCCCTTCTTTTCCAACCTTCATCTTTCCCTCAAATTTCCATTTTCACTTACTGTTCCTTTATTGAGGATAGGGTATTTTCCCCTTCTCCACCCTGTCCTTCTCCCTCCATTAATGTACCCTCCACATTTCCTATTTATCAGTTAACACCGTTCCTTAGTGATTCCCTCCAAATTTCTGCCACTCCTTCTTTAACCTTTTCTTCTTTTTATGATTTTTCCTATCCCTCACTTCATCCACTCTTCCTTATTCCACTACCCTCTCCTAACACTTCCATATCTCAACCACCTCAGTTGGTTAGTGACTGTGACGGGTTTGATAATCAGATTTCCAGAAGAAGGGGATGGAGTTCGGATGATTGCCTTACCGGACCTCAGATCAATTGGCCAGTAATTCCAGGAGAATGGATAGCTTCCAGTCAAGCTTATCAAAACTATGTTCATTTTGCTCATCAATATTCACAGTCTGCAGATCCCTCAGTGAGATTAACTGCTCACTTTGCTTGGTACCTGGCGTATATGCATAGGCACTCTCATAATGATTCCAAGCCTATTCCAAAGTTGTGCATGAATGTCAATGTAAGCATTGATTCCCAGCAGCTGGATATATTGTATTTTCATGCCCTCTATTTGCCTAGCAGATACTTGGTCCTGTTGGAAAGGATGTGCTGTCTCCAATTTTTTCAAAATCCTCCCAAAAACTTTGTAGATGAATCCTTGTCTATGGATCGTTTCCGACAACATCAATCTTTTAAGAGGGATCATCTTCATTGATACCTTTCCAATGTATGGTGGAAGCTTTTAATGAAAAACTCTCTTTTTGAAGGAGTCATTCAGATGGTTGTGTTGTGTATTAGTGTTTGTGTTGTGAGTTCATTTATGTCCAATGAACGTGGTGGTTTCCTATTGGATTTCGTGTACGAGCTACATTTTGGAGAATTGTAGTGATGGGGTCATGGATGGAGAGTTGAAGCAGATGCAGATGAAGAAGAAGAAAATTCTTATATCCTTTACAAATTTGTTGTGATTTTCTTGTTTGATAAGAGGTGTTAATGAATAAAGGGTTTTCCTTTCTTTGTATTTATATATCAGAAACACGTTATAAGTTGGGGTCGTGGTGGATGGATTCTTTTTTTTGAGAAGATATTGACGATCCAAGTTGAGCTTTTAAATGCACTTGTATTCCCTTTTTCCTGGGTCGCGAAGACGCTTCCTTCTTAAGTGTGGGGATATGTTGAGTGTTGAAATGACTTGTTTTTTGGCTGATTTTTGTTGTTTTTGAGAGCTGAATGGTTGATTTTATGAGATGATTGATTGGTTTGGAAGTGTTTTGAGAGTGTTTTGGATGATATTGATTGTGTTTTGGAAGTTCATGATGTTTGTTGGTGGTTCTATGATGTTCTGATAGGTTCTGTATACCTTCTGTTTTGCTCTGTTTTGGTCTGTTTTGTTCTGATTGTCTTCTGTAAGGAGGGATGGAATATTGATTGATGAAGATTGAGATATTGAGAAAGCTTATTAAATATTTTGTGAGAGTTTGGAATGGTTTGAGAGTAAGTTATGTGGTTTTGATGACCTTCTATAACCTTCTGTAGGTCTTCTATAGAGCTTCTGTCTCTGTTCTGTTCTGTTATGTACTGTAGCTGTTCTGGTACTCTTCTGTAGACTATTCTATATGCTTCTGTATGTGTTCTGATGGATGAGAGTGTAGCTTGGGAAAGTTTTCTAGCCTTGGAAAGAGGTGAATACAAGTGCAAAAGAGCTGAAAGAAGTGGAAGAAGTAGCTGCTGAAGACTCAAGTGAAGACTAGAGTGAAGTGACAGTAGTGAGCTATGAAAGGACACTGTAGTGGCTCTGGTGACCCTTCATATCAGACATACCTCTTGGGAGGGGTATCCACGACCTAAGAGGGATTATTGAGAGTGATTTTTGAGAGATTATAGTGAGGAGATGATGTATTATTGATAGAGAGAGAGAGAGGGAGTGAGAGATAGCCAATTCCACTCAAACAGAGTGATTGTATATGAGAGATTGAGAGAGAAGACTATGAAGATATTGAAGATGAATACTATGTGATGTATTTCCATTCAAAGATGGTGTATTACTTTGCTTTCTTTGTTCTATTGATGGATTTTGTGAAGATATTGAAGAATATGGTTGATTCTATTAAAAACCGTGGGAGATCTACATGATGCTGCATGAAGATTTGTTGTGCCTGGTGTTCTTTTCTTCATTGTGATCATATGAAACATAATAAACAAGCTTGTTGATGTTACAAGATAGATTTTCTTGCAAGAGAATTCCCTTTTCCTTGGTGTTCCTCTTGGGGCTCCAATGGATATGCATTGATGTACTCTTGGTTCACAGGATGCTTATGAGCCGAGTCTCATATTTTGGATCTTTCTCTTTGAGCAGACACCTATTTGTGTCAGGTTTTGGCAGTTACAGGAACACTTTGCCTAGAGTGTCTGGGGGTGTGCCTTTCACTGGCAGATGTTATTTTGACATGCTTCGGTGTTGAGATCATGTTCTTTTCACTGTCATTGGCCTTGCTTATGTCCGTTTCATGCCGGCTTTGGACCTAGCATTGTTTGCTTGACATTGGATCCTATTTTGGGACAGTTTGCTCTCTAGACTGCATACCTGCAATTTATTACAGCAAGCAGTTATTGGTGGACTGAGGTGTACTTTTCATGTTGAAATATCCTGATTTGGTGTACCGCACCTAGTACTAAGTGGGCTGCAACTTTTGGCACACTCTGCTCGCCCTTTGGACCCCGTTTTGGTCATTTTTGGGCAGTTTCTGCAGTAAAACAGCAAGCAGTTTTGGACTGTTTGGGCATTTCCAGCCTACATAATGGCGTCATCTTCGCATGATAGTGCCATCTTTAACATTACAAAGTTGGATGGTACCAACTACTCTTACTGGAAGAGTCAAATATGGCAGGTTTTGGTGCAGAAATCTCAGATTAAGCCACTTCGGTTGAGTGGGGAGTAGCCTGAAACTATGGACAATGATGACTGGCTTGAACTTGATGAGCTATGCAAGTCCACGATTGTATTGTCTCTCACTGAACAGGTACATTATAATGTATTTGAGGAAGCACAGAGTGCATGGGATCTATGGAATAAGATCAAGAATCTTTATGATAAGAAAATTCCGGCGAGTCAGATGTACTGGTTGAAGCAGCTTATGGATCTGCGCATGAAGGATAATGCAACTGTGTCTACTCACTTGAGCCAGTTCCATGCTATACTGAAGAACCTGACTTCGCAGGATATCACCTTTGGAGAGGAAGTAACTCCTCTTTTCTTGCTTGGGACTCTGAATGAGTCATGGGATGTATTCCGCACTGCTCTTTGTGCCTCTAGTGCTACTCTAAAATTGGCAGATGTTGAGAGTGCTCTTCTTCAGGAAGAGGTGAATCGCAAAAACTTGGATGCCTCTCGTGGTAGTCATGCTTTGACAGTTAGAGGCAGGAATGACAGGTATGACCGTGGTAATGGCCGAGGCCGTGACTTGCAGAAGGGTCGGTCTAAATCTCGTGGCAAGTCGAGTAGTAAGTCGCGTGGGCGCAATGCAAATGTCACTTGTCATCATTGTGGGAAAAAGGGCCATATCAGACCACAGTGTCATGAGTTGCGTAATGAGAAGCGCAAGGATAAGGGCAAAGAGAAAGTGCAGGAGAAGTCCTCTGATCGCAGCATAGTACCTGCGAAGTCCAGCGTCAAGATTGAAGAAATTAATGTCATGCAGACCAAGGATTCCGATGGTAGTGATGAGTTCATACTTGCAGCTAGTTCTTCTGATGCTTCACACTTGACTGAGACACCTAGTATGTATGCACAGTGCTGGTTATTGGATTCAGGTGCGTCCTTCCATGTGACGCCTTACCGTGAGTGGTTTCACTCTTACCGTACTGTATCTGGATCAGTCAGACTTGGAGATGACAGGTCTCTTGATATTGTGGGTTGGGGAGATATTCAGTTGCAGTTTTCCACTGGCAGTTCCTTTTTGCTCAGGGATGTACGTCATGTACCTGCGCTTACGCGCAGTCTTATGTCTGCAGGACAGTTGGATGATGCAGGGTTTCATGTCTGTTTTGGAGATTCTGCCTGGAAGATCACCAAAGGCAGACTTGTGCTTGCTAGAGGCGCCAAGGCTGGCAGCCTCTATCCTCTTGTTGTATCTGGGTCTTCTGTAGACCATGTTTTGGCAGTGGGCTCTATCCCACATGTATCACTTTGGCATGCCCGTTTGGGGCATATGTCTTTAAAGGGAATTAAAATGTTATCTAGTTTGCAGTATCTTCCGCCTTTGGATTATGCATGTTTTGACTCGTGTGATCACTGTCTTTATGGTAAACAGAATAGGTCTACGCATAAGAAATCGGGTAGGCCACGCATGAGTGAGCCCTTGGCATTGGTGCATTCCGATGTTTGTGGGCCTATGCCTTGCATGTCTATGGGTGGCGCGAAGTACTTCGTTACCTTCATTGATGATTTTTCTAGGAAAGTGTGGGCTTATCCCATAAAGTAGAAGTCCGATGTCTTGGCAGTTTTTTAGAGATGGCTTGCTCTTGTTGAGAACCAGACTGGGTATAGGCTGAAATGCCTTAGGACAGATAATGGGGGAGAATATGTCTCGCATGCTTTTGAGCAGTTTTGTGATGACAGGGGTATTAAGCATCAGTTGACTGCCCCTTACACCCCACCCTAGAATGGTTTGGCTGAGCGCATGAACAGGACTATTCAGGAGCGTGTGCGCTCTATGCTTAGCCATGCAGGCCTACCCCAGAGTTTTTGGGCTGAGGCAGTTAGTACGGCAGTGCATGTCATAAACCGATCGCCTTCCAGTGGATTGGATTTCCAGGTTGTAGAGGAAGTTTGGACTGGTAAGCCACCCTCTTATGCGCATCTCCGTGTCTTTGGATGTGAGGCATTCTGCCATGTGCCCAAGGACAAGAGGAGTAAATTGGATCCAAAGAGCATTAAATGCATATTCCTTGGCTATGGTGAGTCAGGAGAGATGGGCTATCGCCTATGGGATCCACAGGCGCAGAAAATAGTACGCAGCCATGATGTCGTCTTCCATGAAGACAAGATGCACAGGCAGCCTGAGAAGGTGGTTGAGATCCACAGAGTGATCTTTCAGGAGGAGCCTAGAGCTCTAGCACAGCCAGTAGTACAGCCTGCAGCAGTTTCTCCATAGGGCGAGGGTGTTGGACAGGCAGTTAGACAGGCAGCAGAGCTTGCGGTGAGACGGTCTACTAGAGACAGACGTCCACCTGACAGATTTCAGCCCTCTATGCATTATGTTTTGGTTACAGATGCAGGAGAGCCTTTCACTTATGATGAGGCTATGCGCAGGGGTGACAGTCACTCCTGGGAGAGGGCTATGCAGTCTGAGATAGACTCCCTGCATAAGAATGAGACTTGGGATTTGGTTGCCTTGCCTAAGGGCAAGAAGGCTTTGCCATGCAAGTGGGTGTACAAGCTGAAAAGTACCCCTGGACACCCCAAGCCGGCATACAAGGCTAGATTGGTAGCAAAGGGTTTTAAGCAGGAACATGGTGTGGACTTTGATGAGGTCTTCTCTCCTATGGTTAAGATGACCACCCTGCGCTTAGTCTTGGCTTTGGTTGCACAGCTTGACTTAGATCTATATCAGATGGATGTCAAGACAGCTTTTCTACATGGGGACTTGCATGATGAGATCTATATGGATCAGCCTAAGGGCTTTGCAGAACCTGGCAGGGAGCACCTAGTGTGCAAGTTGAAGAAGAGCTTGTATGGCTTGAAGCAGGCACCTAGGGAATGGTATCATAAGTTTGATGCCTTTATGCAGTCACAGGGCTACAGTAGGAGTGCTATGGATCCGTGTCTTTACACGAAGAAAGCCCGTGATGGCAGTTTGCTTATCTTGGTACTCTATGTTGATGATATGCTGATAGCAGGGAAAGCTCATGATGAGCTAGATGCTCTTAAATCTCAGCTGAAGAAGAGCTTTGAGATGAAGGATTTGGAACAGGCCTCACATATACTTGGGATGCGCATTAAGCGCGATAGGCATCAGGGGCTTTTGTATCTCTCACAGCGCGAGTACATTCATAAAGTCCTTGAGCGCTTCCGTATGCAGGACGTAAAGCCTATTGGCTGTCCATTACCTTCTTATGTGAAGGTATCACAGGCCGATTGTCCGTAGACAGATGAGCAGAGGGCCGAGATGGCCAAGATCCCTTATGCTTCAGCCGTGGGCAGTTTGATGTATGCCATGATAGCCACTCGTCCAGATATTGCGCATGCAGTTGGCGTTGTGGCACGCTATATGGCTACACCTGGCAAGCAGACATTGGGATGCCGTGAAGGGTATCATGAGGTACCTGAAGGGCACAGCAGATATGTGTATTTGCTATGGCAGCCAGGATACAGGGTTTGTGGGGTACACTGACTCCGATTATGCAGGACATGCAGATAGTAGGAAGTCCACTTCTGGCTATGTATTCACCTATGCTGGAGGGGCTGTCTCTTGGATGTCCAGGGTTCAGAAGTGTACGGCTTTGTCTACCACTGAGGCCGAGTATGTTGCAGCCACTGAGGCTTGCAAGGAGGCCATATGGTTAGGCCGTCTAGTTGCTGACCTTGGGATTGATGCTACACCTACACTGCATTCAGATTCTATGAGTGCCATTCAGTTGGCTAAGAATCCGGTCTTCCATGCGAAGACGAAACACATTGAGGTGAGGTATCACTTCATACGTGGTGTCGTGGAGGACAAGTCTGTTGACCTTGTCAAGATCTCCACTGATGAGAATCCTGCAGATCTACTCAGAAGAGCCTCACTACTGAGCGCTTTGCCTTCCTCAGGAGGTTGATGGGCGTTGGATGAGATGTCACCTTTCCTCATCCCTTGTACCTATGTACATTTGTACTGTCTTTTCTTTTTTCTTTTCTCTCTCACTAGGGCAGATTTGCCTTTAAGTGGGAGGTTGTTGGGGGTAAAGGCGCCTCCACCGTGCCGCCCCATGTATTACTACACTGACAGTACCCGCCACTGCACACTGCAGGTGGCGGGCGCCCGTCACGTCACTTTATTCTTTATTCTTTTAGTGACAATTTGAATAAAGGAAGGCCCGGTCACACATTGTGACTGTTGGAGTTCCCATTTCTTGTCTCTCTCTTTCTTGCTCTTGCTCTCGCACCATAGCTCACGTGCAAGCTTCGATCCTTCTCACCTTTCACTTATGTGACAGCTAGAGGTGATGCTTCTGCATATGGAGTCCAGATTGAGAAGGGATCAGAGACTCAGTCATCACTATGGACTTATGCTATGGAGACTGCAAACAAGGGAAAAATTCAGCAAACTGTTTTGACTAGTGCAGGCTCTAGCATCAGATCAGAGACAGGTTGGGACTCACCTGTTGACAGGTATTCTATTTATGCTTATTTGGCTAAGTCTCATGGTGCAGATGTACTTGTTGAGGAGAAGTGTAAGAGGGATGAAGAAAATCCAAGTGCAGCTAAGAAGACTAGAGGGGGTGAGTTTGTTACTTCACCTACTGCAGGACCGTCTTCAAGACCAGGGCCAGATCGACAGATGGAGGATGCTCAAAAGAGAGAAAAGAGGCAAGAGCCTAGAGAGAGAAAGCAGCCAGGATTTAGATTGATGTCCGATATTGAGACATCTATGGACATGAAGAAAATCTTTAACGATAAGATACTTGGCAGTGAGGTGACTTTCACTATTTCTGAGATTTTGGGCATCTCGAAAAGAGAGTTTCAGGATTAGTTTCAGGAGGTTTTGAAGAGGAAAAGACATGCATTGTCTACCACTGATACACAGGGAGTTTTGATTGGGGAGTTGGATGAGGATGAGGATGAGGCTATGGTTGAAAATGCTTCTGTTTTTCCGCAGGTAGAGAAGAGGGTTCAGCCTATGCATTATGCTGAAATTGATGAGCCTGTCTTGATACCGCGTAGTCACTTTTCGCGGAGCCATTGGGCTAGGGCAACTACAGAGACGATGGTAAAGATTGAAGAGAAACATGTGCCTTATGTTGCATTGGTGGATCATGGTTCAGAGATTAATCTCATAGTTCGTGGAGTTTATGAGAGTAACAGATGGCCTATGGATGTAGAGCATGGGTGGTGTATGAGAGCCGCCAATAACACTGCAGGTGATTTCTATGCTACCTGTCCTAGTGTTAGGCTTTCTATTGGTGATGTAGAGGAGGATTTTCATTTCTTTGTGTAGGATTCATGCTCTTATCCCATAATTCTTGGTCAGCCATTCATCACTGAGATGCGCATGGAAACAAAGTTCATGGATGATGGATCTGCTTATGCACGGATTCGCAGTAAAGATGGTATGAGAGCAGTTCAGTTTATGACTGTATGTGTGAACCATGTTAGAAACAGGGATACTCTCAGAGATGCACCTTTGCCCACTGTGAGGGATTCGGGTTTTCATTAGGTACTGCCGTTTCGCGAGACGACGGTGGTACAGAGCAGAGGAGATTGGAGTTCTCGCCTCCTAGCAGCAGTGTTTTCTCCTCCGGTTTTGTTGGGATTTCAGCAAACATTTCGATGAGCTATCAGAAGACTTCTAGGTTGCTAGAGCTACCAGGCAGTATATATGCAGGAAGGAGAAAAATTTGAAAAATGCAGGAATTTTGGAGGATGATGAGCACATAGATGGGATGTATGACAGTGTGTTTTGTACAGATACGATGACAGAGATGGGAGATATGTTGAAAACTGATATGCAGAATTGTCACAGTAATGTATTAGTGCAGCCCCTGGACATGTTTCATGAAATTGCAGATTTTATGTCACAGATTGAGTCAGAGGCTGAGGTAACTCAGCAAAGAGTGTTGAGTGCTGAAGAAAATCAGCAAACAGAGTTTCCAGCTGGTTATGATCAGCTTTCAGAGACACAGAGGGCTGAAAACTTTCAGCCAATAGAGTTTACTGCTGAAATATTTCAGCATTCAGAATTTGGGGCTGTTCCTATGCAGTCCATAGAGCAGAGGGCTGAGGATATTCAGCCATTGGAGTGCAGAATTGCTGATTTACAGCAAGATTTATTTAATGCAAAAGAGCATAATGAAGCCAGGGTTGACACGAAATACAAAACTGTGGATAAGAAGGTGAAGCCGGTTGCTGTACCGCTTCCACCTGACAGTGATCAGCAAATAGAGAGGGCTGCTAAACATCAAATTTTGAGGAATCCGGAGCATATTGGTCATAAATTTTCAGCAGAGACTCTTGCTGAATTGAAAATTGGAAATGGTGATTTCTTGTTACCCATAGAGAAGCAATGCTTTCAGGAGATGCTTGAGCGACATGGCAGGGGATTTGCTTTTTTCCCGCATGAGATTGGATGTGTGAATCCTGATATTGTTGCTCCTATGGTCATTTTTACTATTCCTCATATCCCATGGAATCTTCGACCTATTCCGGTGCCTAAAGCACACTTGCCAAAGCTGATTGATTTATTGAATGAGAAAATCAGGATGGGAATTCTTGAGCCTTCATCTGCACCATACTCAAATAGGTGGTTTACAGTTACAAAGAAGAATGGTACTCTCCGATTTATTCAGGACATGTAGCCAGTGAACAGAGTTACTATCAGGAATGTTGGTATAGGTCTAGTTGTGGATGAGTTTGCAGAGGCATTTGCTGGACGTGCCATCTATTCTTTAGGTGATTTGTATTCAGGATATGATCAGTTTCAACTGGCTTTGGAAAGCAAGGACATAACCACCATGAGAACTCCTATTGGGCTTGTCAGGATGTGTACCTTGCCTCAAGGTGCCACTAATTCTGTTGCGCATATGATGAATGCCATGCATAAGGTCCTTCGTGATTATATACCTCAGCTTACTATGCCTTTCTTGGATGATGTACCCATTAAAGGGTGTGCAGAAGAAGAGAAGAATGAGAGTCTAAATGAGCAGGGATGCAGATACTTTGTGGCTGATCATATTTCAACATGTTAGAAGATTTTGGCCAGGTTAGAAGAAATGAACTTGACACTTTCAAGGCAAAAATCTGTTTTTGGAGTGAATGAAGTTGTCATTGTTGGGCATATGTGTGGATATTATGGCAGGAAACCCTCACCTGATAAGGTGAATGCTATGGGCAAGATTGCGGAGTATTGTTCTACCACTTCAGAGGTACGGAGATTCATTGGAGCTTGTGTGTTTTATATGATTTGGATACCTCATTTTGCACACATAGCAGATTGTTTGTATCAGCTGCTTCGAAAGGGGCATAAATTCTATTGGGATGAGAGCCACACTAGAGCCATGCGGAAATTGAAGAAGTTATTGCAGAATGCTCCTACTCTCAAGAAAGCGGATTATAATTGTGAAAGGCCTATTGTATTGACAGTTGACACTAGTCCAATTGGCATAGGTTGGGCTGTGGGTCAAGATGATGCAGATGGAAATAGGTATGCTATTCGGTTTGGGGCGAAAGTCCTAAACGAGAGATAGAGGAGATATCCGCAAATCAAGAGGGAGTTATTGGGGATTGTCACGGATCTCAAATGTGACAAGGAGTACTTTATTGGAGCTTCAGTTGTGGTAGAGACAGATTGCTTGCCATTGATTGGTATGATCACGAGTTGCTCTACTCCGGATATAGCCATGTTGAGATGGATTGCATACATCAAGTCATTAAATCCGGAATTTAAACACATAGCAGGGAAGGATAATCCAGTGGCAGATATGTTGTCTAGAGCCAGATATGATGATGAGGAGACTCTACTTGCAGAAGAGGATGATGCAGAAATTTCAGCCACTATGGTTGATCATGTTTGTCATGTCTATGATATTGTGGCTTTCATAGAAGAACTCTATGTTGGAGATTGGTTGCAGATTGGCAGGTACCTTAGTACACTAAGCAAAAGAGATGAATGGAGAGATGAAGAGTTTAAGAAGATCAGAAGGAAAGCTTATGGTTATTTTCTCAAGGACGGATTTCTTTGGAAGCATCCGAAGAAAAGAGGCGGATTACCTTTGCAGGTTGTCTGCGATAGAGAGACACAGTTACAGGTGATGAGGGAGTTTCACAAGAGTCCTTGGGCTGGTCATAGAGGAGTGTGGGCTACTTATGAGAAAATCAAGGAGAAATATTGGTGGAAAGGCATGTACAAAGATGTTTCTCACTTTGTTGAGACTTGCAGAGACTGCCAGATGTTTTCGGTAGTGCGTCATCGAGATGAGCTTCATCCGACCTATCCGCTATGCATTCATTATAAGTGGGTAGTTGATTTGGTTACCATGCCTATGGGTCTATGGCAGATGAGGTACATTGTTTTGGCTAGAGGATCTTACCAATCATGTTGAGGGCAGATCTTTGAGAACGAAGACCACTAATGCAGTGTGTAAGTTCTTATTGGAGGAAATTTTCTGCATGTATGGTTGTGTGGGTAAGATCACTGCGGATCGTGGTGAATTGGATGCAGATGAAGCTAGGGAGTTTTTCTCTTAGCTAGGAATCAAGTTGGCTCTAACTACAGCATATAATCCAGAGGGAAATGGGAAGAGTGAAAGAGGGCATCCGCCGATAGTGAAAGCATTAGCCAAAGCATGCAGAGGACGGATTGGAGAATGGCTGAGACTTCTACCATTTGCTTTATGGGCTGATCGTACGACTCATAGTGTTACCACAGGATATATGCCTGCAGAGTTGATGTATGGTCAGAAACCTGTTATGCCGATTGAGACTTGTGCTTTGACTTGGTCAGTTTTACCTTGGCAGGAGGGTTTGACGAGAGAGGAGCTCTTAGCTCTTCGGATTCGACAGTTGGAGAGGAGACCAGAGGATATTCAGCTAGCTATTGACAGGTTTAAGGTTGCTAGACTAAGGAATAAGGGCATGTTTGACAACAGGCATCGCTTGCGGCCTAGAGCAATAGAAGAGGGAGATTGGGTATTGGTCTTTGATAGTAGCCTTGAAAATCAGCATACTGCACTTCGGAAGATGGTGAAAAGATGGTTTGGGCCGTACATAGTCAGACATGTCTTTGATAATGCAACATATGAGCTGACAGAATTGGATGGGACAGTGCTTAGAGTGCCTATTGCTGGAAAAAGAATCAAGATTTTCAAGAAAAGAGATGATGAGGATTATGCATTGGAAGAATTTTCAAGAGAAGAGCAACGAGAAGAAACTCCAATGGAAGAGACAGATGATATGACATATAATCTTGTTGATATATCGGAAATGCATAACGAAGAGATTGATCTGTTTGTGGATCTCGATGATAACGATCATGGGTAGTTAGCCCATCCAAAGGATGCGCAGGATTAGAGGGGGTGGATGTCGTATTGCTACGCATTCGAGGTGTGAAAACCACCCAAAAGTTGTGCGTGTGATTTGATACTTTGTACATACTTAGTTGTTATGTTTGCTCTTTCATTTATGCTGAAGATGGAGAAGAATAGGGAGTCTTGGTAGACTGGTAACTCGAGATGCAATCTCATGGGCTACACTTATTTCAAGATATGCCGATTATGGGTTTTGAGAGGAAGTACTAAACTATTTCCAAGAGATGCAAATCGAAGTACATTGAAGGATAAATATGCCAAATGTGGGAGCTTGCTTGATGTTCAGCACATGTTTGACTGCATGCCTCAACGTAATGATTATTTTTTGGAGTTTCCTGATCCTTAGCTATGTTGATAAGGAAATTCAACTATTTGTGTCCATGACGAGGGTATATGGCACTATTTCTATTGAGAAGCACTATGTTGCTATGGTGGACTTACTAGGATTTTGGCTTGGCAAGTGGGAACAACATTAAGCCTACTCCTTTTCAGTTGTGTGCAAAACACCACATGCAGAGTATTGGTAAAACTCTTTGTATAGAGTATGCTGCGGTTAATACTCTGTATATAGAGTATGCTAAAAACAAAGGTGGTTATTTATAGGATGGATTATGGTGAAAAGTACCCAAAATGATTGGGGAAAAATCCGGACTGGGGGGGAAAAAAAAGAACGTGGTTTTGTTTTTGAATGTAAAAACAGAGGAGGGAGGCACGACGCGAACCCTGTGGAGCAAGACTCGGACACAGATGATTGGGGAAGAACTGAATTTCAAGCGCTGAGGGAGAGAGAAAGATCTTTGGGGGAGGAAATCTAATTGGGGAGAAGATCGATTGTGGAGGAAAGGAGGATCGACGGGAGAGGAAAGGAGAGAAATTGACAATTCTGAGAGATCCACAAGGAGAGAGGAGGAGAGAGAGGATGTGGGTGTTCTTCTTCTGTGCTGTTTCCACTTGGCGTGGAAGGCTTTTCTCGTTGATGCTGGCAGTGGCGATGGCGGCGATCTTACATCCCTCTTCCCTTCTCACTTTGTAATCGGAACCTCAGCAAGATTAAAGAAAAGAACACAAAAAGGAGTTAGCCACACGCAATCTCAGAGAAGAAGAAGCAGCAGAACCAGATGCCCGCGCCTTGCGACATCAGGGAAAAAGGTGGAGGAGGTACTCCTCGGATCGGACAAGTCTTTGCAACGAGGATGAAGAAACAAAACTAGATTCGGGCCTGTCCTCTCCATACAAGGTCCAACGCAGCTTCATAACTGTAATCCTGATCCGGTGCATTCAAGGAATACTACAGACAGAAAACAAGGAAGAATTTGCAGTGTTTCGTGTGCAGGATTATACTAATTACCTTCAAGAGCAGTGGGATTTAACAATTACACAGGTTTACAGGGATTTACATTTGAAGATTCTCAGCCTTGCAGCACATTGACTTGTGCTTAGGAGCCCAGCTACTAAATGAGGTCCGACAGAGGAAGCACGGGTGCAGAGGCTATTAAGAGAGCTTTCAGAATTGTGTTTTTCATGCTGGAATTACTAGCATCATTGCTGCTGTCGTTGAGTCGAGGAGAGAGATATTGGTAAACAAAATTGTTCTTCTGCGTTTTAAACAATTCTGCACTTTAATATGCGAGAGCAGAGATAGTCATAAGAAACAAAAGAAGGTTCCGTTTTGATACCTGCTGCCATGAATCGAAAAAGGGGCACTAAAGCTCCTGTGGAGGAAGTCCCTGATGAACTGAATGTCATGAGGTGGTTATGGATGGATCAGAACGAACTCTGGTGCTCTTTTCTAACCTTTCTGCAGAAGATTGGGAGGTGATCGCATACAACTTTTATCTATCAAACCAATTCTCTTCACGAGAGAATCCGTTATTTATTTGTTGGGCTTCCAAATTGTTCTTCATCCACAAACCGAGACCACTTGAGTCTGCTTATGTATCGTGTGGAAAAATCTTCTTAAGGGGCTTTGATTCAAATTTGATTTTTACAAGCTCTATTTGCCACTAATCCAGTCCACCCAAAAGAAGAAGCACATTTTTCAGCCGATAGCTTGATCCAGAGTGGCTAGGAAACAGCACCCAAGTATTCTATGACAAGCATTGCTCTGTCAATGAGGAGGAGCTAACCATCAACATGTGTTGAATTGGTCTTTATGTTGAAAGATCGACTTGCTGAAACAGAAAACATGACACTTGATGTAATGAGGGAGCTGAAGCTGCTTACGAAAGGAAACCTGAAACTGTTCTTATTAGAACTGTAAACAGGCAATGTTCTTCAGGTTTGTACGTTATGGCCGGTGTTGTGGCTTCTATCAAAGCAAGGTATTATGAAATAGTGCCACTTCTAAAAACAGTTTACCTTCCTCAAATGTTGTACGGGAAATGCTACTTATAAGCTCTACTGGTCGAAGCTCTACATCTCCTATTTTTGGTACAAATATCTCATCTCTACAAGGGCTCTCCATATGCCACTTTTTCATCCCATCTACTCCATCACCAAAGCACATTGATTATTCTGACAGCAGTGCAGAAAAAGAGAGACACACATGATATATACTATGCAGAACTCTTCTATGTTTTTGAAGATGGTTCATTCAATACAAAGAATTCTATATGATCATGAACATTTTTTATCTTCCCAACTGATCAACATCACAGGAAGTATTTGTTGTCATAACAGATTTGATTTCATTCTCTGGCTTGATTTTCTATCCTGAAATTTATCAAGGACTTCTGAAGTTGCGACATTGCTTTCGAAACCCTTCGACAGCGTACTGCGTCGGAATTCAGCTCGCGCTTCCTCTCGATCTTGCCTTGCAATCTGGTACTTGGCGAGCCACGTCTCCATGGAGGCATGGTGCAACATACAAAAGCAATTCACCTTCTCTTCCATTGAGGCATCCATTCTTTTTTCTACCCCATTTCCAACCACCACATCTCCAGTCAGTCTATCATCGTCCTTCAACGTCCATAGCATTTCATTGTCTGGTTCCACCGTTGGTAGCCATTGTGAGATATGCACTAATGCCTCTGACACCAACCAACCTTCCGCCATGCTACCTTCTGGATGAGCTCCTTGTCGCACAAAGTCTTTCAGGGTTTTCATGAAGCGATCCAGGAAGAACATCCATCGCGTATGGACAGGTCCAACAATCTCCACTTCGTCCACAAGATGCACAAGAAGGTGAACTTGTATCGTGAGCATGCTAGTAGGCAGGTATTTCTCAAAGAGACAGATCGTCTCCACTGCTCCCCGCCTCGCGGATTCAATAGAGGACGTCTTAATCTCTTTCTGTGAGATCCATTGCACCAAAGTCGACAACTTGTAAATGGCCCCACGAATTTCTGGAGTAAGGCATCCTGCGATCGCGATCGGTAGGACAAACTGCCACAAATGAGAAAGCATTATGAATAATGGCCACTTTTCAAATTGAAAAATGCCCATGTTAATTACAATCTATTATGTTCTTAAACCTGACATATCTTATGCCAATCATGGGATTTTAGCCCCGACAATTGGTCATCTTTAGAAAATGCGGACCTGAGAGAACGCATCATACCCGTCGGAGTGCGGATAGACTTGATTACTTGCTTCACAATGCGCTCTTCTTTGGTGGACAAAACCCAAGGAGCGCGAGGAAGCTGCACTCCCCCTTCAGCACTCGACTGCGGCCAAAGCGCCTCCATCTTACCTACCTCCTTCACATCCATTCGTGACCCTATAGTGTCTCTCTTTCCTGTGATGTGGTCCCATAGCAAGCTGCCCACATTTTTGAAAATATGCATGGGATCCAACAAGTGGTTGACCTGTAAGTGGGTCCAATATGGCAACTCCTAGAAAACTGAGAACCGTCGCATTCCATTTGGATGTGATTCCAGGTTTACCATTTTCAGCTCATACCAGCTTGGAGCGTTCATATGTATTGGAGGTCGTCCAAGAAAACCTTCCCTGAGTTCATGATCCTCCGGCAAGAAAGCAACGTGTCCTTGATATACCATCTTCTTCATGGTTCGTGACCTTCGGGAGTCTAACTGTGGCCCACACAATGGACATGCATGATAACCTGAGATAACCAGACCTGTAAGGCGAGCCACGACCTAGTGAATACTTGATTGAATGAAATAAAATATAGATATTACCAACGAGAACGGAGGTCTGCTCACCTGAGCACTCTCCCAATCCCGGAAAGTCATGCATCGTCCACATGAGAATGGCTCGAATGTTGGCTGACCGCCGACCATCGTGCCTGCTCATATCTTGCACAGTGACCCCCTTCTCCCACAAAATCTTAAGCTCATCAGCTAATGGACGAAGATACACATCCATATTTTTTACTTTGTAGCGGCCCAGGACGAGCAAGCTAAGGATGAGATGTCCTTTCTTCATAGAAATCCATGGAGGGATGTTGTAGTTGACAAGCACTATAGGCCACACACTATAAGAAGTCGAGCACAGACCGAATGGGTTCACACCATCCATGGCGAGACCGAGCCGAAGATTCCTTGGCTCTAATGTAAAACCTAGAAAGGTAGAGTCAATATGGCTCCATGCACGCGAATCCGCTGATATTCGTTGAACTCCATCCGTGGACCTATTTTGCATATGCCACATTGTCAAGCTTGCCATGCCAGACGTGCAAAACATGTGGTTTATGCGAGGGATGAGCGGAAAGTGTTTGAGAACTTTTTGAGGGATGGTTTGCCCTTGCAAGTCCTGTTGATACCTGTGAGCACCACACTTTGGACATGTCTCCATAGTCTTGTATTCTTCTCGAAATAGTATGCAGTCGTTGATACATGCATGGATGTTATTGTAGTCCATGCCAAGCTTCCGTAAAACATGTCGTGCATCATCACGAGACTCAGGCATGGTATTTGTAGGTGGTAATATATGATATTTCAATAACCTTAAAAAAATCATAAAACACCTTGAAAAAGCACAAATTTTTGCAATAATACTGTTAAAAAAAATAATCAATGAAGCCTATGTGCAAGGTACCTGAATAACTCGGTCACACTCGTATCGCTCCAGCCGTATTTTGCTTGCACACTTAAGAGTGCAAGCAATGTCTTCAACTGAGATACTTGGCATCCATCATATAATGGTATGGATGCTTCCTCTCTAAGCGGGTCAGATGTCTCAACATCCATGGGAATCAATGCATCGATCATTGCCTCCATCTCAGGCTCCAAGATTATAGGTAGGTCGGGAAGGTTGTCTGTCTCCTCTGGCATTGACGGTATAGATGAGCCCTGTGAGTGGTGGATTGACTCCTGCAATCCATCCATCGCACGTCCATGAACTCTTCTAATTGGCCGCAAAGGGTGCACTCCCCCTTAGGTCAAGACATCACCCCCCTGGATAGAAAATTTGCCAACAAGACCCAATCTTATTGTGTATGGTTTTCAATTAGCTTGCGAGTACAATGCATGATTAATATTAACTTCAAATTACCGTTTGCTGAAAATCTGCAATTGCCTAATCAATGATCTCAGATTGAAACTCGCCAAATCGTCGTACGTGTTCTATAGACAATCGGCGTTTTCGTCTAATTGCCAACTTGCATTGAGAGCAAGGACATGGGACACGCTGATTAAGATACGTCACGCGATCTTGAACAATAAGACCTTCTTCGTTTTCCATCTTATCTACATTACAGCAAACGAGGCTTAAATGGATAGCTTTATGGAGATGTACGTCAAGTTGCAAGTTGACCATAAATCTTGCATTGTACATAGTAGTTGAGAGATTTATTGATGTTATATCTCGGCCTTGTATCATGCTCAAGGATTTGTTTGTCTCGGTAGATAATTATTCGTTATTGTAAAAAACTACACTAGAGGTCTTTGAGTATAAGTAATTCATTTATGAGCATCATTGAGGATCTCTTAGTCTAATAATAAATCGGTCTCAACAAAAAGCATCTTAGAAATGTGGTTTTTTTGTCCTAGGATCGCGTATTAAAATTAATGCCATCTATGAAATTTATCAACTATAGTAATAAAATTTATTTCAATCAATTCTACTCATAGTCATAAGACTTGAGGGAAAATATCATTTACTCAATTTAAGGGATTCTTCTTCTATAACAATACTTTTGGGTTCATTTTGATGAAGTACCGTAATGACCATTAGCTAGGGTATCATTTTCTTTTAGTCCTTCCGTTGACTAGTTGGCATGATTTCTAATTTGTTATGCCTATAAAGTTAATACAAAAACAATGAATTATGCATATCACAATTAGATCCCCTACTTGGACATTATGAAGGACATGACCAATTTTAAGCCATCTTAAAGAGTCACGAATGTACGTGGCCCATGGCAAAGCACATTGCATACCATTATCGATAAGTCTACTATCGTGCATCTTAAATATCCTAATTAGACTTTATAAACAGTATGACTAATTTTTAGCCCCCTTAAGGAGTCGATGTAATCGTACCCATAAAAAAAGTAAAGTGGATACCATTACCATAATCATGGATATGCTATCATTCCAATATATGTTATCTTTCTCTTTCTCTCCCTCTCCCTCCCTCTCTTTCTCTTTCTCTCGTATTTCCTCTCCCTCTCACAATATATCTTAACACTCTCCAAAAGCAAAAGGGAGAGGGAGAGAGAGAATGCACTCTCCCTCCCTCTCCCTCTCCCTCTTGCTCTCTTTCTCTTTCTCTCCCTCTCTCATTTCCTTCCCTTCCCTCTCCCTCTCTTTCTCTCCCTCTCTCTCCCTCTCCCTCTCTTTCTCTCTTTCTCTCTCATTTCCTCTCCTAAACAAGCAAAAAAGAAAGTGATTCAAACATTAAACAAGCAAGAGGGAGAGTGAGAGAGAGAATGCACTCTCCCTCCCTCTCCCTCTCCCTCTCCCTCTCCCTCTCTTTCTCTTTCTCTTTCTCTCCCTCTCATTTCCTTCCCCCCCCTCTCCCTCTCCCTCTCTTTCTCTCCCTCTCTTTCTCTCTTTCTCTCTCATTTCCTAAACAAGCAAAAAATAAAGTGATTTAAACATTAAACAAGCAAAAGGGAGAGGGAGAGAGACAATGCACTCTCCCTCCCTCTCCATCTACCTCTCTTTCTCTTTCTTTCTCTCTCTCATTTCCTTCCCCTCCCTCTCCCTCTCCCTCTCTTTCTCTCCCTCTCTTTCTCTCTCATTTCCTCTCCTAAACAAGCAAAAAATAAAGTGATTTAAACATTAAACAAGCAAAAGGGAGAGGGAGAGAGAGAATGCACTCTCCCTCCCTCTCCCTCTCTTTCTCTTTCTCTCCCTCTCTCATTTCCTCCCCCTCCCTCTCCCTCTCTCTCTCTTTCTCTTTCTCTTTCTCTTTCTCTCCCTCTCTCTCCCTCTCCCTCTCTTTCTCTCTTACTCTCTCATTTCCTCTCCTAAACAAGCAAAAAAGAAAGCGATTTAAACATTAAACAATCAAAAGGGAGAGGGAGAGAGAGAATGCACTCTCCCTCTCCCTCCCTCTCCCTCTCTTTCTCTTTCTCTCCCTCTCTCATTTCCTCCCCCTCCCTCTCCCTCCCTCTCCCTCTCTTTCTCTCTCATTTCCTCTCCTAAACAAGCAAAAGAGAAAGTGATTTAAACCTTAAACAAGCAAAAGAAAGAGAGAGGGAGACTCACCGATGAGATATGGTGAGCGTGAGGTAGCTCCTCTTTGCGATGAAGGCTCCTCCTCTCCTTCACGAACAACGGCGGCGGCGGTGGTGGCGGCGGCGGCAAGTCTTCTTCCTTTCCTTCTCTCACGACGGTCGCTCTCCCCCTCGCTCTCGCTCTCAAAACTCACAAGCTACAAACGCGAAATGAAAATCGTGCTCGGTTTCGGCCGCTTTTTTTCCCTGTGGAGCATTGCTATTTGCATCGCAAATGCAACGCAAATGCGACGCAAATAGCGACGCCAATAGCGATGCCAATAGCAACGCCGCTATCCGCCGTCACTAATCGATGTCGCTACTAGCTCAAATCCTTGTAATGATAGTATCATGGAGAAGCTACGGTAATCCACTGTAACAATACTTTGCAAGTTTCCAAAATACTCCATCTCATTTATAACTGTGTTTAGATCCGTTGCTCGTCGTTGGCTCTCTTGCTTGAAACTTGCCATGACACCACAGTCTGTTGTGGAGCGTTTTTTGTTAATATACTCCACGCAAAAAAGCTATCTGCGTGACCACGCTACACTATATATTTTGTATTGTACATTGAAACACTCAATTAGTTGTCACATATAAAATATAGATACAATAAACCCTAAACACATCATCACCTTTGGACTACATCCCCTCGAGAATTTTCACTCCTCAGTTGACACCTGTGCCCCTTCGTGAGATGCTACGGTCAAAGCTCCATGCAACCATCGTGTTGACATAAACCGTAGGATCTTCTCCATGCCCTTGGGATATTGAATCGGTCGATGGTGTTTACTACGTCAAAATTCAGATCGTGCTTCCTCTCGATCTTGCCTAGCTTGCTGGTACCTAATGAGGCACATCTCCATAGAGGCATGGTGAAATATACAAAAGCGATTCACTTTCTCCTCCATTGCAGCATCCATTCTTTTTTGTATCCCATTTCCAACCACTATATGTTTGGTCATGATGGGACCTCAAATGGGCCAGCACTGGCTATGGCACTAGCCAGACCTCATACTCATAACAGACAAACACACCCTCATGGCCTCGCGGACCAGGAGCATCTATCTACTGCTAAAGGACAAACTGCCCTAAAGCCTAATCTATGCGTTTATAGTTTTATAGTTTTATAGTTTTGTAGTCCAACGTTTCCCTTTCTATAAACTCCACAGAGAGAGAACCCATACACATTGGCAATAAATACCACGATAATCATACACATGGGAGGCAACCTCTTGGTAGAAACACCGCGGCCCCACTGTAGCTCTTCTACATCGCAGGGATTAGCCCCTTGATGTGCTGCTCAACATATAAAACAAACGAATAAACTCCACTCTTCCATTTCGAATCCAGGAGATACCATGTTTCCTTTCCAAATAATCCCCCAAGAACCAAATATCTATCCTACGGCTTAGGATGCCTTTCCATACTCAACATGGGTCATTGTCATTGAAAACAAGTACTATGCATCCAGGCTTTTTATTCCAATACCATGATCGTCATGCACATGCAAAGTGAATGATTTTAAGGTGCTCAAACATCATTTTCAAATCAGCGACAGGTGCTTGTGCATAAACAGGCTTTTCCAAATGTATCTACTAACCCATTGTAGCGATGAAAGGATAGCACCGAGATAATACTCACGCTACTACCCTCTTAATTAACATACACAAACTCTATGACATGATGTGCATCAGAAAATGAGTAACAATCAGCACACAAATCACACCATTCAAACCTTCCAACCCCCTACGTTTAGGTATTGCTTTCGTTGCATAGGTGTAGTGGTTCATTTTGTCATGTTTTGATGTAGAAAAAGCAATAAATCATAAACTTTGACAAACAGATAGGAAAAACTGAGGCCAAATCTCATGCTTTACTACTACCACACATCCATAAACAATTATTATATTTTTCCTTATTTTTCCAAGACGTATTTTTATTTTTTTTCTTATTTTTCTCATTTTCTTGATTTATTTGACAATAAAATATACTATTTTCTGGTTTTTCTTATTCCAATCACTTCAGCATACTATCATTCAATTTATCTTCAATATTCTCCCCATGGGAACATATTTTGCCCACCCAAAACGGAAAAACTACCATTTTACCACTTAAAAACCGTATTTCGGGTTTACGGGAATTAAATAAAGCATGTAAATCATTGCAAAACCAAGTTTTTTTGATAAACATAAATTACTTATAATGCAAACAACACTCACACAAATTTTCATTCAATAAGAACATAATTATCATCATAAACTATCAATAATCTTTCATTTTCTTCATAAAAATTGTCATACTGTGTTTTTACGTAACCCGAGACGCTTTGAATGACTGCATAACCAGTAGACAGAGCCTCAATTTCTCTCAATCCAATGCTTCACTTCACTCTTCAGCATCTCCATCAATCTCAATCACCATTTTCTTCATTCTCCTTCCCCGGTTCCTCCTTCAAGAGAGTACACATGAACAACCCATAGAGAAGAGAGAGAGGGATGAGAGAGAAAGAATAGAATCTATTCTCTTCATCCGGGCAGCCATTCCATGCGCGAAGGGTGGCGATAAGACCAGCAAAGAGAGAGAAGTCAAGCCCCATTGACGGTTCTATGGGGTCTTCACAGCCAGGAATCTCCATCCTCATGGATGGAGGGCAAATTTCGGCGCCTGTCTGCACCACGCCATCATGCCATCTCTCATCATGTTTTTTCATCCATTAAGCATAAATGTTTTTTGGGGGGGGGGGGGGGGTCAAGGCTCCAAAGGGCACCCCTTTTGGTTCTCTCAAATGTCCACCTCTTCATATCTTGACTGATTTGTGGCCACTTCGTCGTCTGGACTCCGATTCAAGCTTTGAAAAATCCTAGGCGTCCGGCACTGACTGAGAGCTCCTGACATCCCGCATGGCAGTCGAAAAAAGTATAAAAAATCCACAAGTGTCGCTCGGGCGCCTTTTAAAAGCCATCTTTCACTTGGTGCTTAAAATCGTCCTAGCTACAACCGCCGCCTTCGATGTTAAACATTTTTTCCCTAAATTCTGGATTTTTTGACAAATTTTAGGTACATCCCAGGCTCAAAACTCCACTCTTAGGTCAGTCTATCATCGTTCTTCAGCGACCATAGCATATTGTTGTCTAGATCCACCGTTGGTAGCCATTGTGAAATATGCACTAGTGCCTCAGACACCAACCAACCTTCAGCTATGCTACCTTCTGGCAAAGCTCGTTGTCGCACAAACCTTTCAGGGTTTTCATGAAGCAATCCAAGAACAACATCCATCACGTATGGACAGTTCCAACAATCTCCACTTTATCTACAAGATACACAAGAAGGTGGATTTGTATCATGAGCATGCTGGTAGGCATGTATTTCTCAAAGAGGCAGGTTGTCTCCACTGCTCCATGCCTTGCAAATTCAATAGAGGACGTCTTAATCTCCTTCTATGAGATCCATTGCACTAAAGTCGACAACCTGTAAATTGCTCTGTGTATTTCTGGAGTAAGGCATCCCGTGATCGCGATCGGTAGTACAAACTGCCACAAATGAGAAAGCATTATGAACACTGACTACACTCCAAATAGCAAAATATGTAGGCCACTTACAATCCATTCATAGTACAAACCTGACATATCTTATGCCAATCATGGGATTTTAACCCTGATAATTGGTCGTCTGTAGAAAACGCAGACCTCAGAGAACGCATCATACCCGTCGGAGTGTGGATAGACTTGACTATTTGCTTCACAATGCGCTCGTCTTTAGTGGAAAAAATCCAAGGAGCATGAGGTAGGTGCAAGTGACCACCATCAGCACTCGACCGTGGGGCCAAAGCACCTCCATCTTGCCTACCTCCTTCAAATCCATTCGTGCCCCTATAGTGTCTCTCTTTCCTGTGATATGGTTCCATAGCAAGTTGCCCATGTTCTTGAAAATATGCATGGGATCCAACAAGTGGTTGATCTGTAAGTGGGTCCAATATGGCAACTCCTAGAAAACTGAGAATCGTCGCATTCCGTTTGGATGTGACTCCGTGTGGACCATTTTCAGCTCATACCAGCTTTGGGCATTCATATGTATTGGAGGTCATCTAAGAAAACCTTCCCTGAGTTCATGACCCTCTAGTAAGAAAGTGGCGGGTCCTTGATATACCGTCTTCTTCATGGTTCATGACCTTCGGGATTCTAACAATGGCCCGCACAATGGACATGCATGATAACCTGAGGTAACCAGACCTGTCCCAATATCTCTATCTAGATACAAACTTGAATGAGCTATGATAGATGACCAACGAGAACAAAAGCCTACTTACCTGAGCACTCTCCGAATCCCAAAAAGTCATGCATCGTCCACATGATAATGGCTCGAATATTGGCGAACCATCGACCATCGCGCTTGCTTATATCTTGCACGGTGGCCCCCTCCTCGCACAAAATCTTAAGCTTATCGCCTAATGAACGAAGATACACATCCATATTTTTTACTTTGTAGCAGCTGGGAACGAGTAAACTAAGGATGAGATGTCCTTTCTGCGTAAAAAGCCATAGAGGGATATTGTACTTGACAAGGACTATAGGCCACACTATAAGAAGTTGAGCACAGACCCAACGGGTTCACGCCATCCATTGCAAGACTGAGCCCAAGATTCCTTGGCTCTCGGGAAAAGCATGGGAAGGTAGAGTCAATGTGGCTCCATGAGCGTGAATCCATTGATATTTGGTTGAACTCCATCCGTTGACCTATTCTACGCATGCCACGTTGTCAAGCTCGCCATGTCGGACATACGAAACATGTGGTTTATGCGGGGGATAAGCGAAAAGTATCTAAGAACTTTTTGAGGGATGGTTTGCCCTTGTAAGTCCTATCAATACCTATGAGAACCACACTTTGGACTTGTCTCCATAGTCTCGTATTCTCCTTGAAACAGTATGCAATCGTTGATACATGCATGGATGCTATTGTAGTCCATGCCAAGCTTTCGTAAAACATGTCGTGCATCATCAGGAGACTCAAGCATGATATTTGCAAGTGGTAATATATGATACTTCAGTAACTTGAAAAAAATCATAAAACACCTTGAAAAAGCACAAATGTATTTAATGATAGTGCGAAAAAAAAATCAACGAAGTGTACGTACAAGGTATATTAACAACTCGGTCACACTCACATCGCTCCACTCGTATTTTGCTTGCACACTTAGGAGTGCAAGCAATGTCTTCAGGCGAGATACACGTCACCCATCATATAATGGTATGGATGCTTCCTCTCTAAGTAGATCAGAAGTCTCAACATCCATGGGAATCAATGCATTGATCATTGCCTCCATCTCAGGCTCCAAGATTGTAGGTAAGTCTCGAAGGCTGTTCGTCTCCCCTCTAGTATTGATAATATAGATTAGGTAGTACCAAGTGGTGGATTGGCTTAGGCACTCCATCCATCGCACGCCCACGAACTGTTCTAATTGGCCACAAAGGGTGCATTCCTCCTTGGGATGAGACATCACCTCCCTGGATAGAAAATTTCATAGCCACACCCAATCTTTTTGTATATGGTATTCAATTATCTTGCGAGTACAATGCTTGATTGATATTAACTTTTCTTACCATTTGCTCAAAATCCAAGATCGCCTAATCAATGATCTCAGATTGAAACTCGTTGAAGCATCGTATGTGTTCTATAGACAATTGATGTTTTCATCTAGTTTACAGCTTACATTGAGAGCAAGGACATGGGACACATTGATTAAGATATGCCTCGCGATCTTGAACATCACGATCTTCATTGTTTTTTATTTTTTCTACGTTATGGCAAACAATTTATTTTTGTTATCATTCTTTTTTCTTTCTTAAATTGTTTGAGAAGGGATTTCTTCTCTTGTAACTCAACAAAAATTAATGTTTTTAAAGTCTCCACCCATCCACCTACAAATTAACGTATGTTAGAGTGTTTTCTATCTCTTGGTATTGCACCGGACCTCACCGAACCTCACCACCACTCTCTCTTTGTTTTTTATCCATTCATTATCTCCTCTCCTTCCATCTCTCTCTCTTTCTCTCTCTGTATTATGTTGTATGTTTATTGTCTCTCTCTCGTTCCTTCTTCTTTTTTCTCTTCCTCCCTCTCTCTCATTTCCTTTAACAAAATATATATATCTCTCTACAACAACAACAACAACTGCTACTACTACTACAACAATAACAACAAACAAGAAAAGAAGAAAAAACTACTACTACTACCACTACAACAATAACAACAACAACAAATGAGAAAACTAGACAACAATAAACAAAAAAACAAAAAAAAACTATTACTACTACAGCAACAACAACAACAAATAAGAAAACTAGTACTACTACTACAACCACGACTACGATGACTACAACTATGTCTAACAAGAAAATAAGAAAAAAGTACTACTATTACTACTACTACTACTACAAAAAACAAGAAAACTAAACAATAATACACAAGAAAAGAAAAGAAAAGAAAAAAACAACAACAACAAACAAGAAAACTGTTATTACTACTATTAGTACTAGTACTACAATCACGACTACGACCACGACTACGACTACGACTACGATTATGACTACCACAACAATAAACCACTACCACTACAATAAATAAGAAAAGGCGAAAAAACAACAACAACAACAACAACAACTACTACTACTACTACTACTACTACAATAACAAAAAACAAGAAAAGAAGAAAACTACTACTACTACAAACTCATTTCCTCTCCCTCCCTCCCTCTCTCCCCCTCTTTCTCTCTTTTCATATTATGTTAAATATTTTTTCCCTCTCTCTCTTGTTCCTTCTTTCCTTTTCTCTCTTCCTCTCCCTCTCTTATTTCCTCTCCCCTCTCCCTCTCTCATTTCCTTTTCTCACTTCCTCTCCCTCTCAATACATATGAATTTTAACAAAAACAAGTAAAAGAGAAAGAGAAAACACAAAAAAAAGCAAGAAGGAACAATGCCCTCACCGTAAAGGCTCGAAGATGGATTCGGCAGCTCCTCTTCACCCTCTATACACTTCCTCCTCTTCTTCGGGAATGACAGCGGTGGCGGTGAGAAGCTTTCCTTCTTCCTCTTTCTCTCTTTCTCTCCCTCTCCCTCTCAAATGCAAGATGGAGTTCGCTCTCCCTTTTGCCCTCTCTTTTGTGTACTCGCGCAAAATAACGCGCTCGGGTTTCGGCACACGTTTTTTTCTTCTGAGCAATGTCGCTATTTGTGTCACATTTACGACGCTAATAGCGATGCAAATAGCAATGCTACTATTTTGCGTCGGAAAGCACCGTCGCTATACCTCCATATCCTTGTAGTGTCCTCCTCTATTTTTTCTCTTGGGGCGCAATATCTCCCATCATTCTCATGAATAAAATCAAGGAGAGCTTTACCATCAAATTTGTCCCATAGGAAACAAAGAAGCTATACCATGGAATCCTACAAAAATAAGATACAATGTTCAAAGTCTACACATCATCATTTTTTCACTCTACCAAAATACAAACAACAATGCAACATAATACTTTCTACTAAACTATATTGTCCATTAAAATGATAGGAACTTGTGTCACACTTAAGATGCTGACAAATAGCCAACCAAACTTTTTAAGATTTGTACAATGAAGCTCACAAAAGCAAAGATGCTGAGGGTGAATCATAACATGCAATGGAGACAACAAAACATGATGAGGGTGAGTTTTGACATGTAAAAAGAAGGAGCAAATTTTTTGAAGAATAGGAGTTTGACTTTAGATTTGAGCAAAGTGAAATATTAGAAACTAAAAAAAATTAGCATATGTAAAAAGTACTTTTATAATTGCCAAAGTAGGACTCCATACGCATAGGGTGCATATCCTTAGTCCCAAGACCTCCTATTAGAGTGTATTTCAGTTCTAAATTTAGCACATTAAATGTGGTTGACTGTTATTTTCAGCCACATTAAGTGTTGGGTAACCAGTCAAGATTTTTGCATTCTTTTTCTTTATATTTTATAGGTAGCTCCCCCCCTTTCACTTATTCATTTATCAAATAATCAACACATTGCTTCTATTGGAGAGAATAAGAATGATGCACTCAATTGGCTCTCATTAGTTTGTACCCTTCTACTACTCTTAAGCCTTGGAAGATAATATAGAGATTCCATTTCTCGAGTCTATTCTCTCTAAGTTGATTTTTATTCTTACTATTCTTTTTTGTTCATTGTGGATATAGCAAAATTTTCAGCATCATTGCTTTGCTTCCATCGTTCCACAGTTTTCTCTTAGGTACGTTGCTCATGAACATATATGTGCATCACATGGGCTCAAAATAAGGTATTTTTAAAATATCGATTGCATACATTTTTTATATATAGATGGGTGTAATGTAAATGGGTTATTTACAGATTGAATAGAAAAGGGTTATGTTTTATTCAAAGATTATTTGACATAGAGAAGGATATTTATAAATAGGCCTTGAATGCACACGATGTAGAGGATATACATATAGTAACTTCCCTGAGACTTTTTTGTCACTATATCAAAGCCTGTGTCTCATAGTTCTAGTAATGGCTATTATGTTTTGACTAATATTTTAGGTTTGATCGCACATGTACTATAGAAATTTGCATTTATTGTTCTCTTGATCTGAGCAAGCCTAAGCACTAGTTGTGAGAGTTGGGCGACAATTTTTAGCCACACTAGGTAGCTTGTTCCAGTACCCATTTTAACTACTTGACCTTGTGTTTTCTACTGTATAGCTTACATTGTGCATGGAGTTGTTGCTTTGGCACATTTTGCTAACATTGTGTTTGTTTTGTAGTCAATTTCAACTATTTCTTGGTGGACCTAATCTTCAATCTACATTTTTAGCAAGTTTGTGTTTTCTAGTCTAATCATTGCACACTCTAGCAAAATATCACACAGGTCAATTGCCATGCTTCTATCATTACTCTTCATATTTGTTCCAATTTCTATGTTTTTAAAATGTGGAACTTGTGGTGTTGCTTTGAGCATTGGAAGGTGCCTATCTCTATCTCATACCCCTCTCTTACTTTATCCTCCCCACATCTCACCTAAATGGCTCCTCTAGGTTGCAATCCTAATGACAAACTTAAGCAACCTCGCTATCTCAACTAGAGTGCCATTATGAAATTTAGGTGAGATGCATGGGGGATAAAGTAACATGAGGGGTATGAGAGAGAGTGGTGCACCTTCAAATGCATAATGCAATACCACAAGTTCAAGAAATCAAAAACATGGCTCCTCCATTTGGAGATCCTAATGACTAACTTAAGCAACCTCACTATCTTAGCTAGAGTGCTATTACGAAAGCTTAGTTTACATAGAAGTGACTCATTTATTTTGTTTTAGGATAAATCTTGCATCTTTAAAAGCCCTTTCCAATTCTATATAATTGGGATGAAGACAACTATTAGGAAGCAATTGGAACTAGGACAATGATGATATACCTCTTCCAAGAGATCTATTAATTGATAAAGGAAGATCAATTCTATGTATGATAAGGTTTTTGCATTGCTCTTTGACTTGCTTTAGTAGCTGCTATGACTTGTTGTGCTTCCTGTTTGGGTGCAAGAAGCATCTAGATTTGTCAATTGCCACTACAAGTATTGTCTGAATATTGGTCATTCTAGTAGTTAGAGTAAATGATTCTTGAAATTTACATCCTTCAACAAATGAAAATGCCTACGTAACTAATCTCGATTTGTACTTTTCTAAGCTACCATCAATCTTGTACTTTACCTTCAAAACCCACTTGATACCAATAATCTTTCTCTTTTTTGGCCAATGCACTAGCTCCCAATTGTCATTCTTGATTATATTAGCAATCGTACTAGGACTCATACTGGCACTAGAACTAATACTAGTCCTAGCACATGCACATGCACTTGAGTACCTTTGAGTGCACTAGCATCCACAACCTCACCCACTCTAGGTCCACTACTATAAACCTTCCATCTAGTCTCACTTAGTTTAAATTTGTATACTTTGTGTACTAGGATGTGCTTCAATGCACTTGCATTGACACCAATACATGTCACTTTCTTTTGTGAAAATTTTGAAGTCTTGCTTGGTGCCACCAATGGGGTTATTGGCCGCAAGGACTTGTTTAAATTTATTGATAAACATGTAAGGGTTATCCTTGGTGCAATAATTATTTGGTTGTCTTACAACTAAGGGGATTTTGGCCTATTCTCTAATGCCTAGAGTATTTCCCATTCTGGTTAGGATAGTTTATGTGATGTGTGTCTCTACTTACATCATGTTTGAGCGGTTGAACACATTTCATGGCACAAGATTCAAGAGGTAATCCTATGAGAATCTTATTGCTCCTACATTTAACAACATTCTATGGATACTTTCCATCCTCACTTACATTGCTACAAGCTAGTCCCTAGTATCATTGTTAAGATGTGATATTCCATTGAGAGCATTTTCCCTCTAGCCTTACAACTCTCAAAGTTTCCTTTCCATAGCCTTAAGAGTCATAGTTAAGATATCAAAATCTACACTTTATTGGTGTAATTGAGTCCGTCGTGGTTATCGGATAGGGGGTACAATCAGAATGCACCCCCTATGCGAGACTATAAAGCCTTAATCTACTTAGACTCAACACACAGATATGCTATCATTGTAAACATGTTACTAACATAATGTAAAATAGAACATATCTAAATAGAAAACTAGAAAGAATGAACAATAAGCAAAATACTCATATCTTCAACAATTTAGTTTAGAAGTTTCATACAATGCACGATAGTCTCCTTGGGAGATAGTAAGTTAAAAGTGGACAAGAAGGATTGACCGTAAGAACCATACAGAGTACCACTCATAAATACAAGGCTCAATGTCAAGGTATCCAAATAGTAGGCACCCATCTGAAGGGCTTTGTTGAAGTTGATTCTCTTTAGTCTATAACCAACACAAGTTTCTTATCGAGATGTTCAATGTGGTCATTTTAGTGGGTAGTAGAATTCTCAAGAGAGTAAATGCACATGACACACTTACAAGATAGAGCCTTTGCTTGCCTAAGTTTTCCTTTGAGCTACTCCACCTCAAAAACATACTTTGATGTCAAGATGAGGTGCCTTTGGCTTATGCTACTACTTCCTTTTATAATCTAGAATGGGCTTTTTGTGCACATTCCCTTCAGCATAGGATGTTTGAGCTTTAGTGGGAGGACCCATTGGTATAGGAGTTGATGGGAATGGTTGAGGAAAAATAGAGGAAGAAATGATGTCACACCACATCATCCCCTCCAATGACTTTTGAACAAATGGTAGGATATGGTCCCATAGATACTTTACTTTTGCCTTCACATCTACCAAATGTTGGTGATGATCGTTCTGAAGCACGCTAACTCACTCCAGCATAGCATCCCACTATTGCTTAAGATCTTGACAATGTTTTATGAGCAAAAGCCAATTGGGTTCCTTAGAGGAAGTGCCAACTAAGAAATCAAAGAAGTGTTGGGAAAGGGCTTTTTGTGGTTCTTCATCACTAGTGAGGGAGATGAGCTCAGCTTTAAGCACTTTCTTCCCTTTACGAGATGAGACTAGCATGGGGGTTGTTCCTTCCTATGCATTTAGTGTTTGCAAGGTATGCTTTTTCCCCTCTTGAGTCTAATATTTGTGGATTTAAATAGGATTTAGCTCCACCCTAGAACCATGAGCTGCAACATCTATGGCAACTAGAATGGCATTGAGGTTTCTATTTTCCTCAGGTAAGTACTCATGAATATATGTGTGCATCACGTGCATTCAAAATAAGGTATTTTTAAAATACCATTTTGATACATTTTTTACATATATAAAGGTGTAATATAAAGGATTTTGTTATAAATTGAATAGAAAATGGTTATGTTTTATTCAGGAAAAATTCATAGATAAGGATATTTATAAATAGTCCTTGAATGCATGTGATGTAAATGATATATATATAGTAACTTCCCCGAGCTATTGCCTTGCTCTCCACTATGGCTACAGCTTGGGGAACACATGGTGTGGTGGGGGTCTTAGTCTCCTACTAGACTTTGGCCACCAAGCGTATTGCAGAAGGAGAGGTAGAAGGGACTAAAGAAGAGGGAACACCTGCCCCAAGATTAAATAGCCTATGATGAAGGGAAAACTAATGGTAGTTGTGTCCGAGGATAGGACAATGCATCTACATTGAGATCATCATAATGAGGTGGTAGAGCTAGTATATCTGGGAAGAAGGATTCACCAATGTAGCCTAAAAGGACTTTTTTTAGCTCTTGCATGGTTTTAGGAGAGATGGACATGGATTCGTTAGCATTAGTAGCTACAACCACCTATCCACATAGCAAGATGGACTCCATTTGTGCCCGCTAGAGACGCTCTTGGATGGAGTTTGCAAAGTCCAGCTGAGCCTCTTGTTAGAACAAAAGCACTACCATTAATTCCAAAGTTCCGTTGTGGCTACTATTGAGCTTGAGCCCAAAGGGCCACACTCTCCTAATGTACCCCCTCCATTTCCATTTGGAGTGTGGGAATCTATTATTGAACCTACTTGTGTTGGTATATTCTTGTTGCCACATAGGTGAGGTAGCATTGTGTTATTTGTGGATAGTTAGTATGGCATTAAAACATACACATATCTTAGCTAGAAGTTTCCAATAAGGAATTTGGTAGTTATACACCTGAAAGGATGAAAAAATTTAGCTACCTTGTCAACAACAAAAAGAGGCAATGGCATGGGCCAATGATGAGACTACTTGAGTATTATGAGGGAAAAAGGCGGCCGCTCATGAATTGCCTCTCATTTTGCCACCCCCAACACTTGCCAAGCCACCATCTTCCAATGTTGCACCCAATCATTGTAAGTTAATAATTTTTTGCCACCTACCCCTAATCTATGATTGCAATGCCTATGTCTTGCACTATGTCAGCCAATTATCTTAATTTGGCTTTGGCATGGCTAGGAATGGAGATGGGAACCCTCTTAGGACAGTAAGTGGAGGAAGTGTGGAGTTTCTTGATCATATTGTTGGGAATAGCCATTAAAATGGTCATGCATTACTGATTGAGTACAATCCCTCTTTGATAGAAGATGGAAGAGAAGCAAAAAGGTAGCACATTTCCAATGAATTAGAGTGAGGAGCAATTTAAGGTGCTTTGTGTAGTTTGAATGACTTTGCTAAATGTGATGCAATGAATCCTTTTCAAAATAGTCTATCCCTACTATTAGCCAACATTAAATCCTTGGGTGCAAGGAATGACTTGGATCAATTGGTGCATTCATGGAATGTATGCATCCTCTACTATGCAATAAAAGTATCACCTGAAACACCTACCTACAAAATTTCTCATCTTTTGAATGCTACTAATGTTAGAGTTAGAGAGTTCTTCATGGAGTTGCCCTATTTTATGCAAAAATATGACAATGTTTTGAAAGTAGACACTCATGGCATGAGGATGAGGATGCCATTGTTGATAACTCTAAGTTTTCTGAGACCCATACACATTAGACTTTATTAGCAAAGAAAAAAGTGTAGAGCTTTGAAGTCATCCCACATTACTTCACTCACAAAAGGTAGATTTAGAGTAATTTCATTTGATGCAATTGTGGAGAAGAAGATAATCAACATTTGATGTCCCAAAATCAGTGACCTTATTTAAAAAACCAAATATTAAATGTTTTTATTTAAAAAATGAAAAAACAAAGAAATGTTTCTTGGAAAGCTAGAAAGATTAAAAGCGTTAGCCTTTTAAAAAACACTCTCTTTTGGAAAGCAAAAAACTTTAGCTTCATGAAAAGCACAACTCAGTGTTCTTGAAGAGAAA
Organism: Lygodium microphyllum; assembly: GCF_053477565.2. NCBI lineage: Eukaryota > Viridiplantae > Streptophyta > Polypodiopsida > Schizaeales > Lygodiaceae > Lygodium > Lygodium microphyllum. The sequence goes on from NC_141152.1 coordinate 68,274,134, forward strand.
ATATATAAAGGAGGAAGAGAGAAGTGCTAGGGGCCCTTACCTTGATATCCATTTTGTTCTCTTATGAGAGAGAGAGGAGGGTCCCTTACAAGTGTATGAAATCTTTGTTTGTCTTGAAGGAATTTATGAAAACTTAGAGGTGGAAGGTTCAAAAGAGTGTAACAACTTCAAGACATATGAGAATGTTATGCCATTATGTATTTTTCAAAGTTTGTACTTTGAATATTGTGCAAGTAGTTTGTGTTTTCGATGTTTTTAAAGATGCGAGGCATATTTGGTAATCTGAGTTTGTGTATTAGCTATGTTGTGTTCATGAAACATTGAAATTTTTTGTTTTAAGTTGTAGTTTGACAAAGTTAGGTCCCTTACCAACACTCCTTGTTTAAGGTCTTGTTTTAAAGTTATGAGAGAGGCTTGTCTTTGATCACTGCTTGCTAAACAATGCCTTGCTAGATTTAACCCCATAATCAAGGCCTTGTATTTTGCCATGTTATTCATAAAAGTAGTGACTAAATACACTCTCATTTTTAAAACCACTCAAGGATCGGGACTTTTTATGATAACCTCTATACTCGCATGCTTAGTAGGTCCTTGAGATGCTCCATCAAAGTATAATGTGTAAACCTAAGCTTCATTGATATAACTTTCCATGGCATCGAGAGAGAGAGAGAGAGGGTGTAAGATAGGTACAATCACTCCTTCCTCACTGAACTCAATAGGGACGCTAGCAATAACTTGATGATAGTGGTGGCAATAGACTCAAACATCCCATGTGAAAGATCTGTCATGACACTCAATAATATGATAACCCTTACTCCACCAAATCACTCTGCCTTGGTGATATCAGTGCTCTAAATATGGATGCTCAAGGTAAGGAATTATTTTCCCCATCCAACAATGTTGATACCCTTTGCAAGTTTAAGATGAATCCTGAAAGACCTACAAAGGCACCAAGTCCAAAGTTAATAGACCCTATACATAATAGGACTTTAGTTTATTGAAATTTACTTTAGTTGTGAGCTCTACCCCTTACAAATTCACTAAAAGGGCTATAGAGTGTTTTTTTAAATATATAGACAATCTTATATAAGGACCATCCCATTTAGGTTCTAGCTTGCCTAAGAATAGCTCATGATGGGCATCAAAATATAAAATCAATTGACTCTTAGCAAACTTATACTTCTTAGCTCGAAGTTCATGAAGTATTTTCATCATATTCTTCCCTACTTCCTGATGTAATGTGACTTGTAAACAAATCTCATCCAATGTACAAGGGAAATGAACCTTTCTTGTAATGCTTCCTCTTTACACAAAAAGTGGTTTAGAGTAAACCTTATTATAGAGGAAGCTCAATCTCCGAAGGTAGAACATACTCTTCCCCTTAAGGAATTCACTATATGTAAATAGATCTTAGAAAATGGAAGGCCACCAATATCCAACTCTAAAAGCTTTCTATTCAATCAACCATCAAACAAAATTCCTTCCACAAGCAGAGTCATGACATTCTTCCAAGATAAATGGAACCTCATCAAGCATAACACATTAGAAATAAAAATCATCAATCCCTTGTTGACATAGTATTCCTACACTCAAGTAAAATTTCAAGGCTTGCTATCTAAATTTCCTCTTTTCAGCCCATCGATAAAGTGACTTCTTTAGGATCTTTTGTGGATAGATAGTGTGTAATAACAGCATCCTACGATGGAATGAAAGCTGTATCAATTCTGAATAGACTCTCAAGGTCACTTCCTTTAGCCAAGACTTCCTTTCGCTCCCCGAAATCTACAAGACATTCAATAAGGCCCTACAATTTCATCGGCTTACTCCTAATTTGCTAGGGGATCAAGCCCCTTCAACTTACCCAACAATAGCCTTATCCCTTTTGCCTTTGTATAAAATACTACCTTTTCATGCATGATGTAGTGCCTGAATTTCTTCGTTTCAAAGACCATCCCAAGGCACAATTTCTCCATGTAGGTATAATTAATCTCCGATACCCCCAATTTGTGACTAGAAAATGCATTCAAATGGTACCATTTCTCCTCTCAAATCTAGGCTAAATAGTAAGTGATACTATACGTCATAGCCATTGAAAATATATAAAATATCTCACCCCATGGCACAAGCTTAGATACAGTCAGTGCCATCATAACAGCACAGGACCAGATTACCTTCGTTGATGAAGATTACCTTGTGCTGAATGCTGAATTTGAAACACTACATCATGATCTATTTGAACAAAGGCCCCAACTTCCTATTAAGGAGTTTGTAGATCCCTCTGCTCAAAGATGTGCCTCGCATAGACACACAAGGAAATGAAGATACAAGATGATCTCGAGAAGGTGAGATTTCTAACTACCATATATTTTTATGCGACGAAACTTGACGGTAGGGTGCGTAGGGCCCCTGTAGTCCACCAGTGAAATCTTGGCGAAAAATGATGCGTGTAGCTTCTCCTACTGGGGCCAAATCTTGGCAAAAAGTGATGGGCATAGATGATTTTAAGAGCCAATGTATACTTTCATGTTATAGAATATGTGGCGAAACTTGTATATTAGACTTTCAAAAGTGTGGTGATTTGTTATGTAAACCAAAGATATCCTATAATCGATTGGCGAATGTTTTTTACTAAAATAATAAAGTAATAAAAGATTTAAAGTGTTAGTTTTGAACTCAATATGGTAAATTTTTCTTAATAATAACGTAGAAAAAACATTGAATAAAAGATAATTCAACCAATGAGTGTGTTATTGCAAAGAAAATAGTACAACTAATGCAAGGTAAATCAAGTCAACACACATTGATTAAAGCTCAACTTTCTTGTGAGCAAATACATATAAATAATGTATTGACGAGCCACAGTGCGACATTCAATTGAATTGTCTATACAAAAGCTTCACCATTCAGGTTGATTACACAAAGGGAAACTTGATTATCTTAGGCTTGCCATCCATTAGTACTAGGAACTTCATCATTTTCATGTAGTTTTGTTGATGATGATGATGGTACTAATGTTGACCCTGTGTTGACATCCAATTGGTTTTGCCAAGTATTGACTGATATCCAATATGTCAAAGCTTGATCATAGGAAAAGTTATTTACTAAGTACTGATGGAAAACATACAATCTCATGCAAGTATCCAAGTTTGTACTTAACTTGTTGCGCACCTTGTTTTTTAAAAATACCATAATATTAAAACACTCTTTCATCCTCCATAGATTCTCAAATCATTGTTTGAGCCAAGTCAACAAGTCAAAAATATTCAGGCATACGATCTTGAAGAACTTCCAACATGTTCCCTAATCAAGTAATTGCACCTAATTTTATAGGCTCTACAAGTTCTATAAATTGATGCCACATGGTCTGTCCAAAGCATTGTGATTGTTGAAAAAGTGCATCTCCATCTATTACCGAGAAGGTTACATCAAACCCTTGCAATTGTAACATTTTCCCAAAGTGATCTTTAGGAACATGAAATCTTTTCTTGAAATCTACTTGAAGAGCATGCATGTCTTACTAATGGTTCTAAAATTGTGGATAAACTATTGACATTGCCTCCGATATTTCATCTCTTGGAAACCGTTCTCTTATTTCTTGTGACATACACTGTGCAACTTTTACTTTTGTGATTTTAACACTCTCCACCACATTATTAAAAGTCTCCATCTTTACAAGTTGTCTTCTAACAAGCCATCCTCGAACTTGCTTTCTAGAGACATAAAGATGTACCAACCTTAAACGAAATAGCGCTTGGGTTGTATTGGAGAATATGGCCTCTATCAAGCAAATTCAAAGTGCTTTGGAAATGTTAAGAGTCATCTCGACAAGGCCCATTCCCCCCAATCTGTGACAAAGTAAAAAAAAAGCGTATAAGCATGGCACCCAAGACCTTGCCTCCCAATCGTAAGTTACATTGCATCACTTGAATATAAACATTTGATATACAATCCTTGATTTTTTTAAAATTTACATGATATCAATCTTAACACAATATTAGTAAGTTTGGGAATCTCCCAATTCCCATTTTTTGAATACTAAAAAGGTGGCACACAGATAACATGCCCATAAGTTTCTCAAAACCATATGATATGACCTATCGTTGGAAAGCGCTTGAAAAATGGAATCTACTGAGCTATAGAGCGCTCGATTTGGAGTTATAGTGTTCAAGTTATGACAAATCCAAAGATTTGACCACATGTCCCAAACTTATGGGAAATTCCCATATTCCCCAATATGGTATTTCTTGGGTTAAACTAATGTTGTATATAGACTTCAATTGAGTTAAAATTGAATGATATCATTTAGACATTGAACAATGAAGATGCAACATAGATTGCATCAAGTTGTTTTGTCATGAAAGCATAGATACACAAAAAGATTTCTATATTTTTAAATATGTATGCACGTGAGGACACTTTATGGTCAAGTGTATGACCTATATGCCCATCCCATCAAGCAACACCAAACAACTAGCATGTCAAGACATTACATAGGGGATCCTTTCATGTAACCCCCATTCGCAAATGTCCTCATGTAGCCTTGTGCACTTCAATAGATCCCTTTGCTTTGCACAAGCCTTCGCTAGTCCCACAACATGAAGACTAAGTAGTCTTCTTTGGAAAGACAACTCCTTTTTGTTGTGAACTTCTTTGATCACTTCATATATATATATATATATGTATCGGCAATCCAACCACAAGGCATTTGCTACTATCACTTTGTGCTTGAAATCTAGATACCTTGCATTAGCTTTGTGGTTGTAGTGGGGCAAAAGAAAAAGGCATGTCTCTATGAGAGCTCACAAGACTTCATGCTTAGAAAGTGTGGAATATGTCATAATTAGATCAATTTGGGAAACCTAAGCTCGCTGTTGCGATTGTTCCACCATTACGAGGGACTTTAATACTTTAATACTATCTCAAGTCTTGTAAATTACTCTACAATAAGTGCACTCCAAGACAATGAGATCCCACTACATCCTGAGCAAGAAGCTAATCCAAGACCTCTTGTGCTTTTGCAAGTGCACCACATTTGGCATACCTATCCACAAGAGCATTTGTGAACACAATCTTACCCTCCATCATCCGCAATCTAACAATCTCATTATGAGTTTTTTTAACCCTTGTCAACTACTCCTATGGCAGCACATGCTTTCAAGGAATAGCTAATCGTGACAATGGCCTCTTCACCATGCCCATGGTCAACATATCCAGCCATGAGTGCCTTCTAGGAGGATGCGTTTGCAACTCATAGCTTATCAAAAATTGAAAACTAATAATTGAAGACTTGAAAAAGTACATTTAAGAATTTTTTGAGCTTGAACAAGCTACCAACTTCCAAGCAAATACTTGTTTTCCAAATCATATGCTCCCACGTCAGAATGAGCCATTGGCAAAGAGAAGTTGAACACACTCAAAATGGGTTTAGGGGACACCTATAATTTCCATACATTTAAAAACATGTAATGAGATAGCACAAAGAGTTTCTTCCTATGATTGATAACCCATAACAAAATACTGGCTGTAGTGGTCAAGACTTTCGAATGGACCTCTACCACGTAGATGCATTTTAGACCTCTATCATATAAATTAAATGCAAAGGGAGGTGAAATAAAGGACAACCCCTGCATAAAAGAAGAGCAAATGAAAAGAGAACCATTACAACTATCCTCTTAAATGATTGGGCAAAATACAAGATAATAAGTTAAGCACTGGAAAATAGCTACAAAATGAGCACCCAAAACACAACAAAATGCAATTGATGCATAGCCACCCAGCTACTATCATACAAGCTTTCTACAACTAACTTGGCTAATAAAAGGGGGCATGTGGTGCCCATGCCTAACTTTCTTAGTAGCAGAACTGGCTAACTTGAGGTTGCTTGTCTAGAAGCTTGCAAATGATACAAAACACTTGAGTATTATTCAATCCAACCATCGAAAGACTTTCATTCTCACTTTTCATTTCTTTTGAAGCAGTGCGTAAGGTAACCACTTCTATACTCAATTCAAGTTGATTGAACACAAAACTTAGGGTTGCCTTGTGCTTAGAAACATGCCATTAGACATCATAATGAGCTACCTGAAAATGGGTATCCAAGTGCCACCATATTGAGAGGTGTGAACTCGAAGTTGTCCCTGATTGTTGATTTAACAAAAAATGATTGGATCTCTCTCTCTCTCTCTCTCTCTCTCTCTCTCTCTCTCTCATATTCCACATGTACTTCACATTGATGATCTTTCACCATTCCAATACAATCTAGATATCCCCACCATGCAGCTTAACCATACAGAGCTGAACCATGTCATCAAGATGGACATCACTTAGATTTTTCCAACACACTTGGCATGAAGATGGTATTCCATGAGGATCATCTTCTCTAGCTTTTTGAGAATGGATTCATCAATAGACTAAGATATATGGATGTGCACATGTCATTTCTTGAGAGATGCAGTGTGCCATCTCAGCAGATGTAAAACCTCCTTGCATTAGCTTCGAGTCATGTGAGATACACCAAAGAGGCACGGGAAAAATGAGATATTTCAACAATGCAAGTTGGAGGTGGAGATAGAGGAACACTATATATGGATATGCTTGCTTACTATGAGATATAGGGATAACTTATCATTGCATCATTCATTTATGAGAAGCACAGTAAACATTACTGCACAAAATGTTAATTGAAATCGAATGGGGGACCTCATTATTGTTTGCCCAACTACTAAAAGGCCGATCAAGTATGGTACTTGGATTGTTTTCCCCATTCCTATGAGATGCAAAAATGCATCCAGTGTCATTCATAGCAGCCATTTTGTAGCCAAAATAGTCCGTCATTGAGGGCACACGAACCTTTTTCCCTATATCATGAAACTCCACCTACAAATCACCAAACAAAATCAATGGTATAGTAGAGCCGGGACTGTTGTTATTAATGATCATCATGCATTTGATTATGAGAACATTGCAAGGAAGAAAGCACCTCTATGTGTGACAACTCTTCATTCTGACAATCCGTGATGTTACCTTTGAGATTGTAAGAAAGAAAATGGCACTTGCCCGAACTAGGCATAGTAGAGCAGGGCTGAAGAGGAGTTTGTAATGCAGGCACTGAGTGTCCACCCATAGTGGCTCTAGATGACAAGCTTATATTTTTATTCTAGAGCAGAGCCTCAGCTCTACTAGAGAATGAGTGCTGGAGCCTATCATGATCTTTGCTCTTTTCCTTCTTTCTAAAATTAGGATCTGAAGAAGAATTGGGTCCTCTTTTAAGTGAAGATCCACCTTCTTCCTCACTATGAAGCTGCTCTCCATCCTCCCCATCATCACTAAAGTGCTGTAGTTCTTCTCTGTCAACAATGAAGGTAAACTAGCATCATTGCCAAGTAGGGTCATGTGAGATGGAACAACGAGTTCCCAAGCACCAAAATTTTCCATACAAGTCACCAATAGCTAAAGCATTTCCTTTCGATCCCCACACCAAGCTACAAATTTGAGACTCAAACTTCTAGCAGTCTTATGTCTTTCCTGTTATCCACATCCCACATTAGGAAAAAAATAAACTCACAAATGGGCCTGTTAGCCCCCCCTCTCTCCTCCTTAAAACAAGGTAAAGAGGAGAGAAGAATAGTAAAATAATCCTCCTCTCTCTCCACTTTTGCAATCTCGTTTTTCCTTTTTTATATTATCTACAAAGATATACTCAGATTCCTTCTCTCTCCTCCTTGAAGAAGTCTTTTTCAACCAAATTTTATATTAAAAAAGGAGTTAGTTACAGGAGTGTGGTGCTTCATTTTCAATGCAAAATGACTGGTAGATACAAGGTAATTGATTTTTTAATCGTCAACAAGGAAAATGAAATTTCGAAAGTTCCTTTTAAGATATTTTGGGGATTTTTTATATCCTAGCTTTTGGTCAAAAAACAAACCAACTAATTAAATTTCGTGTTTTTTGGAGATGTTTTTGGAGGCAAAATAGAAATATCTAAAATACAAAAAGTCTTGGACATCCCTACCCTCTGAGCTATTTCCCCCCCATATTTATACTCTCTCATGGCTCTATTGTGACCTCTTCTCTTTGTTTATGCAGCCTTCATTAACAGAGTGAATTACTTACACCCTCCTTTCCCTTAGCACCTTTGTGTTCCTCTCTATGCATCTCCACTCTACCTCTTGTGACAACCAAGTAGGCTCCCCGTTTCTATTAATAGTAAAATGAATACAGGAAAGAAGGAGCTGCATATTGAGGTAGTGATTAAATATGCCCCATTATTCAAAATAACCCAGCATACCAGTGTCAACTCTCAGGTTTTTGCAGAGTTACAGGAAAATGGGATTGAAACATGTGGATTTGTGGGTTGATGGGGGAATCTACCCAATTGACCTCTTAAACAATAAACCTCCAACTTTCTCAAGAATCACAAATTTGCTGAAGTATGTGTGCAAGGGTGAAAATGGGTTACTTGGTTATACTAGGCGGCTCAATGATCATGCATTCAAAGTATTCACAACTTGCCAGGCAATCATAAAAAATTTCCATGATGTGATCGCTGCACATCAACTTCATATACAACAGCTCATAGGACAAGTGGTACAACTGAATGACACTGTAATTCAACAAAACAATCAAATTATTTCAATGCACGACACTATCCATGACATTGGTATCTCATATGAGGAGGCAAAGGCACAATTGGAAGACTTGAGAAAGATCAATAGCAAGCTAACACAGGAGCGCAAACAAAAGAAGAAGCCCATCAATGAGTTAATTGTGAATAGTGGCCAGTGGAAGCGACGTATCAAAGCATGTAAGGTAGCTCAGAAAGAGAACCTAGGTGAGGGTGAGGTTGGATCGTGTATTAGTAGATTGTTGAAGGCAAGTACACTGGAAAACACTTTGAGCAATTGTAAGTTTAAGGCTGTGAAGGAAAAGGTAATTGAGTGCACATTAAAAGATGTGTCAAATGAGTTCTCAGCTGTGGATGCACAATCTATTTGTGACACGATTGTCATTAGCACAACGACTTACTCAAAGATATTCAAAGGTGTGAAGGATGGGTTTGGTCGTGTACTGAAGAGAAATAGAAATGTGCCTCTTCCTCAACCTTCAAAGTTAATAGAGGCCCGACGGCAACTTAATACAAAGGTTTTGGAGTTGATAGGAGATCCCATGCATGTTCAATGTGTGGAAACACTAAAGGTTGGGCCTAAAAATGCATATGAGGTGAAGTTCACCGAACTCAATAATTACTATTTAGATTTGAACAAGGTGCAGTCGGCAATGGTAATGTACTACAATATGCCTCTTGAGAAATGTAATGGTAAATTGCAATTTGTTATAAAATTAGATGAAAGTGAGGTTGTCAGAGTAAAGCTTGAAAGAGTTAGTGTAACTCTAATGAATAGAGCTTTACAATTCGACAAGAACAACCTAGGGAACTTTAGTGTTCAATCTGAGCGCCATGTGTGGTGGCTCGCTGCATTTGAATTTCCTAAGGAAACATTTGAGGTGTTGCAGCTATTCTTTATGCACACAAGCATTCCAAGCATCAGCGATCGTCAGGAACATGGTGAGATGCTCTCGGTTGAAGGGTATGGTCAATACTTGGTTGAATGGCATCTTGCAGGAGACTTGAAAACTTTAAAATGCATGTGTGGAATCTCTAATGGTGCAAATATAAAGAATCCATGCCTATATTTCTTGACAGAGAGGGTGGAAGGAAAGGACAGAAAGAAGAACAAGCGAAAGGTGACAAGTACTGCACCGACGCGCAATAGAGAAGATCCCACTCAGAGGCCCATGTTCAACATTCCCTTGGATTGTATTCACATTTGTTCATTGCATACTTTTATTAGAATCATGAAATTTATATGAATACATTTGCTTTGCTTATAGGATGCAACCAGAAAAAGAAGTCATTGCAACATGTAGGAATGTGGAGTGAGTGCTATCAGAAATTGGGCTACACAAGCATCAAGTGACGATTGAAAAAGATGAGAAGAGATCAGGAACTTGGTAACTTGCCAAAAAAGCATTGCTTTGGAGGAGAAAAGGCTAGGAATTTTCTCTCAGTACCCATCAATGAGGAAGGGAATGTCATGGTTTGTAGACCGTAGGACTACAATGGGTGAAAAAAGTTACATTTTGCAGTTCCTGATCGAAGTAAAGGAGGAAAAACAAGACTGTCCAAAGCTAAGGTTTGGATAAGTCTTAACGAATTGGCTCCCTTACTTTGCAAGATGGTGTTTAACAATGAAGATAAGCAAGAATTTATCAATGCTATGCATAGCTTCAACGAAAACATGGTGGAAGCATGGGGCAAAAGCTCTATCACACATTACATGGTGCGTACTAAGTTAATATTTTAAAATTGTTTGAATTGTATAAAATATTGAGCATAGTTTTACTCATGTGTGATATGTGTCTTTGTAGCATATCCTTGAGGCACATGGGCCATACTTTGCAGAAAAGGGAAGCATTGGAATTTAGTCCACACAAGGGATGGAAATTTCACATTGGATAGCGTGTGGTGCATACCAAAGAAAAACTGATCATGGTGGAGGGGTGAATGGTAGCAATCCAATGATCCAATTGCTATCTTGGTGGTATAGGATTATAGTAGCAGATGAAGCTAAACTCTCTCAAAAGAAAGCAAATGAAAGTGTTGATGAATCGGCTGCAGACATGATGGAATCACGTCATGTCACTAAAAGAGTGCGTTATGAAGCCTCAAGTGCCAAAGAAAACCATGCCAACTGGCTAGAAACAAGGCTTTGTCAAGGCAGTAAATGGGTTCGAAAAGAGCTAAGATACTAAGATGAACAATGTTGAGTGTGAATGCAATTCATAGTTTAAGTCTCACAGTTTAGGGTTATAAAAAAGAGGGTTTCACTTTCTATCTTATTCATTGAGTTCTCACATCTCTTGTGTAGGAAAGATGGCTAGGTCTAAGGCAGTTGCAAATAAGCTTCCGCTCAGAGCCCCATATCGTGTTCAGCCCCTTGGAGCATCTACTAGCCTAGATGCACCCCCTTCTCAACCTAATCCACCTTCCTCAAGTCGCCCTCACGAGGGTCCTCCTCAACATCCCCACAAGAAACACAAGTGGAAGCTAGGTACAGTGGCCTTGAGAGAAATTATAAGGTATCAACGCTCTTTTGATCTCATCATTTCGAAGGCGAGCTTCTCGAGACTTGTTCGCGAGATTGTGCAAGACCTCTACCGCACAGAAATCAGGAGGCTATTTTTGGTACAAGGTCAGGATAGACCTGATCGCTTCACAAAAGAATGTCTTCATGCTCTATAGTGTGTTGCAGAGGCCTTTTTAGTTGACTTGATGATTGATGCTCAACGTTGTGCAATACATGGGAAGCGCATCACTGTAACTCCCAAGGACTTCCAACTTGTAAGAAATCTTCAAGAATTGACGGATGCATTCGTTCCAATGGAATGAGCACAATTTGCAATGTTATCTTTTTTGGCATAGTGTTATCCTCATGCATTGGACATATGACTATGTCCCAGTGCAAAACTATTGTATGCACCCTTAAAATATGAGTTAAAATTTTACACTTGTTCTTTGCTCTTAACTTTAACTGTGCATCTTCGTTGTATTTTCAATTCTTATTTACAGTTTTTGTTAGCACTGTCAATTTCAATAGGAATAACATGAAAAAATTTTGCCATTTCTTGTTGTAGACTTTACTCCTAATGCCTTTGTATAGTTTATATGGTGCGAAGTTTCTAAGGGCCAGTAGCCACGATGTTTATTTCTCAATTATCAATCCATCCATAATTTTGGTGTGGGATAATTTTTAAAATACTAAACTGTATCGGAATGCGACGAAACTTCACACGCACACTCGTAGGGTGGCCAAGATCCCAAAGTTTTTTTTTTGAAAAAAAAGTACCTGCAGGCCCTTGGTCTAAAGTCTGGTGTCTGGAGCCACTAATTTGGGCTCTTGGCCACCCAACGAGTGTGCATGTGAAGTTTCGTCGCATTCCGATAGAAGGTTATGGGTTTATGATCACACGATGGACAGTGCCTATGAAACTCCATTAACCCGATTTTGGGGTTTAAGTGGGTTAAAAGTTCATTCTTGTTCTCATTTTTACATCTTGATTTCTTTGCTTCCTCCATTTTCACATCCCCAACCTTTGTCTCTTCTCTGTCGTCTTGCCCTCCTTGCATGGCACGCTGTCGTATTGCTGCGCATTCGAGGTGTGAAAACCACCCAAAAGTTGTGTGTGAGAGTTGATATTTTGTACATTCTTAGTTCTTATGTTTGCATCTTTATCCTGCGTGGTAATATAGTAAGGCCCATGGATGTTGAGACATCTGACCCGCTTAGAGAGGAAGCATCCATACCATTATATGATGGGTGCCGAGTATCTCGGTTGAAGACATTGCTTGTACTCTTAAGTGTGCAAGCAAAATATGGTTGGAGCGATACGAGTGTGACTGAGTTATTCAGGTACCTTGCACATAGGCTTCATTGATTTTTTTTTAAACAGCATTATTGCAAACATTTGTGCTTTTTCAAGGTGTTTTATGATTTTTCTCAAGTTATTGAAATATCATATATTACCACCTGCAAATACCATGCCTGAGTCTCGTGATGATGCACGACATGTTTTACGGAAGCTTGGCATGGACTACAATAACATCCATGCATGTATCAATGACTGCATATTGTTTCGAGATGAATACGAGACTATGGAGACATGTCCAAAGTGTGGTGCTTACAAGTATCGACAGGACTTGCAAGGGCAAACCATCCCTCAAAAAGTTCTCAGACACTTTCCGCTCATCCCCTGCATAAACCACATGTTTTGCATGTCTAGCATGGCAAGCTTGACAACGTGGCATGTGCAAAATAGGTCCACGGATGGAGTTCAACGAATATCAGCGGATTCGCGCGCATGGAGCCACATTGACTCTATCTTCCCAGGCTTTGCGCAAGAGCCAAGGAATCTTCGGCTCGGTCTTGCCATGGATGGTGTGAACCCATTCGGTCTGCGCTCGACTTCTTACAGTGTGTGGCCTATAGTGCTTTTCAACTACAACATCCCTCCATGGCTTTCTATGAAGAAAGGACATCTCATCCTTAGCTTGCTCGTCCCGGGCCGCTACAAAGTAAAAAATATGGACGTATATCTTCGTCCATTAGTCGATGAGCTTAAGATTTTGTGGGAGGAGGGGGTCACTGTGCAAGATATGAGCAGGCACGATGGTCGGCAGTCAGCCAACATTCGAGCCATTCTCATGTGGACGATGCATGACTTTCCGGGATTGGGAGAGTGCTTAGGTGAGCAGACCTCCGTTCTCGCTGGTAATATCTATATTTTATTTCATTCAATCAAGTATTCACTAGGACGTGGCTCGCCTTACAGGTCTGGTTACCTCAAGTTATCATGCATGTCCATTGTGTGGGCCACAGTTAGACTCCCGAAGGTCATGAACCATGAAGAAGATGGTATATCAAGGACATGCCGCTTTCTTGTCAGAGGATCATTAACTCAGGGAAGGTTTTCTTGGACGACCTCCAGCACGTATGAACGTTGCAAGCTAGTATGAGCTGAAAAAGGTAAACTCGGAATCACATCCAAATGGAATTCGACGGTTCTCAGTTTTCTATGAGTAGCCATATTGGACCCACTTACAGGTCAACCACTTGTTGGATCCCATGCATATTTTCAAGAATGTGGGCAGCTTGCTATGGAACCACATCACAGGAAAGAGAGACACTATAGGGTCACGAATGGATTTGAAGGAGGTAGGTAAGATGGAGGCGCTTTGGCCGCAGTCGAGTGCTGAAGGGGGAGTGCAGGTTTCTCACGCTCCCTGGGTTTTGTCTACCAAAGAAGAGCACATTGTGAAGCAAGTAATCAAGTCTATCTGCACTCCGACGGGTATGATGCGTTCTCTCAGGTCCGCATTTTCTAAAGATGACCAATTGTCGGGGCTAAAATCCCATGATTGGCATAAGATATGTCAGGTTTGTGAACAGAATGGATTGTAATTAAAGTGGGCATTTGGAAATTTTAAAAGTGACCATTATTCATAATGCTTTCTCATTTGTGGCAGTTTGTCCTACCGATTACGATCGCAGGATGCCTTACTCCTGAAATTCGCGGGGCCATTTACAAGTTGTAGACTTTGGTGCAATGGATCTCACAGAAAGAGATTAAGACGTCTTCTATTGAATCCATAAGGCGGGGAGCAGTTGAGACGGTCTGTCTCTTTGAGAAATACGTGCCCACTAGCATGCTCACGATACAAGTTCACCTTCTTGTGCATCTTGTGAACGAAGTGGAGATTGCTGGACCTGTCCATACGCGATGGATGTTCTTCCTGGAGCACTTCATGAAAACCCTGAAAGGCTTTGTGCGACAACGAGCTCGTCCAGAAGGTAGCATGGCAGAAGGTTGGTTGGTGTCAGAGGCGTTAGTGCATATCTCACAATGGCTACCAACGGTGGAACCAGACAATGAAATGCTATGGACGCTGAAGGACGATGATAGGCTGACTGGAGATGTGGTGGTTGGAAATGGGGTAGAAAAAAGAATGGATGCCTCAATGGAAGAGAAGGTGAATCGCTTTTGTATGTTGCACCATGCCTCCATGGAGACGTGGCTCGCCAAGTACCAGATTGCAAGGCAAGATCGAGAGGAAGCGCGAGCTGAATTCCGACATAGTACGCGTCACCGACTAATTAGATATCCCGAAGGCATGGAGGAGATGCCGCGGTTTATGTCAACACGATGGTTGCATGGAGCCTTGACCGCAGCATCCAGCGAAGGGACAGAGGTCTCAATGGAGGAGTGGGAGTTCTCGAGGGGATGTAGTCCAAAGGTAATGAGGGGTTTAGAATGTGTCATATCTAAATTTGCTAGCTACATCTAATTTGAGTGTTTCAATGTATAGTACAAAATATATAGTACAGCGTGGTCGCACAGACGGCATTTTCGCGTGGAGTGTATTGAAAAAATGCGCTCCACAATGGACGGTGGTGTCATGGCAAGGTTTGAGCAAGAGAGCCGGCTACGAGCAACGGATCCGAACATGGTTGTCAATGAGATGGAGTATTTTGGGAACTTGCAAAGTATTATTACAGTGGATTACCGTAGCTTCTCTATGATACTATTCGATGTGCAGTGGTTCAAAGTGGTACTTGGAGGAGCTGGAGCAACAGTTCGACGAGGTCCATTTGGATTTCTCGAAATAGATTCCGAAAAAAAATGGACGGATTTGCGCGACACCTTTGTGTTGCCGTTCCATTGTGAACAGGTGCAAAGAGTCATTTGCTTGCTAATTGTAATACGACATGGTTTATGTCACAATGGTTTGAACTCGCTTTGTAAGTGTTTGTGAACAGGTAATCTTCTATCCAAACCCCCGACAACCTCGATGGTGGTATGTTATACCTTCAACTCCTCGAAGTGCGAGAGTATATGATCAAAGCGATGTTCCAGGCATAGATGAAGAAAATATGCAAATAGAGGGGTCGATATTACAAGGGGTGGAGGCCACCGCAAGCTTGGAGCCCGCATCGGCTAACAATGATGGAAATACAGAAGTCCAAGAATTTTTTGAGAATGAGGCAAACTCGTTCTTTTGTGGTGACATGTCTATCGACCTTCCAGTGTATGCATAGTTGTGTCAGGAGATTAATATGGGACCATAGAATACTTTATTCTTGGAGAATTGTATTACTCAATTCGTTGTTTAGATCTTCCATAAAGGTACATAAGATATGCATTTTAAGAGGGATTTTTCAAAAATGATTTATATTACTGTGCTTTGTATAGTTTAAATTGATTATTCTAACATCATTTTTTATCTGTGCAGGTGACATTTTCAGGATGAGTCGAGGGATGAGCGATGAGGAGTTTCAGGACATGATGGCACGCATGTCTCCAGATCAACTCGCGAGATTCAGAGAGATGGCAGACCAGGAGCTATCTCGTTCTTCGTCAGGGCGCTCTGCTAGATCTGCTTCAGCGCGATCAGATGCTTCAGCTTCAAGCAGACAATCTCGACGCTCACGACTTGGGCCAGAGGGAGGGACTACATTGGGATTAGGGGGTGCTGCTGTGGAGACACGGATGTGGTGTCTTCGTCTCATCGTTTAGCTGGAGCTGCGTCACCTCCAGGATTTGTCACACCTGTGGGGATGTCTACTCCAGCTACTCTGGCTTTTGCGCCGTCGTTAGCAAGTGGCATGCCTTTTGGTGGCACCCCTTTGAGTGGCACTCCGAGAGAGGGTACCCCTGTCGGTACACCGGATGTACAGGGGTCTCCTGGATATGCCCAGGAGCGTGGATGGAGATGGGAGAGGACCCATCTTAGGCAGACTCCTAGGGGTTATGGATACCTAGTTGATAGTAGGTCAAGAGCCATCATCATGAATGATGAGGGGAGGAGGGTGATGGCTCGCATGAGGGAGTTGTGCCAACAAGTTTTTCGGCACAACATCCTAGATCATTGGAAGAACATACCGGAGGGGAGCAAGGACTACATAGTAGCATCCTTGCACGAGGAGTTTTCGATGCCAGCCGCAGTAGATAGATTCTCTACGGGCTAGAAGATAGATTGCATGCGTGCATACATGTCACATAGACGATCCGACGCACGCAAGGCAATCAAGAATGGGGCTGCAAAGCCCGAGTGGTTAGATGCAGACGACTGGCACCGACTGAGGGAGGAGGCTACAGATTCGCCAGGACGTTGGAGTCAGCAGCGGGAGGCGGTGAGGGCACGACTCGAGGCCAGAGTGGTACATCATCTTGGGAGTGGCGGCCACAGGTCATATTTGGAGGACTTTATAAGTTTCTCTTTTGTTTTACTTATTTGTTTTTTTGAAATATTCTTTGTACTGACAATCATGTTTCTAACAGTTAGCATTTTGTTTTCTTTGCAGCACTCCATTACAAATCGCGATCCGCACGGCCTTGAGACTCGATATGCAGAGAGGCATGGTCTCAATGCATTGATTGACTGATTGTATAGACGCATTGGCCTTGTAAGTCACTCATCTTTCTTGTCCATAGTTACCATGAGATATTTAAATGCATTGTTGTATGGTGGATTGATATGTTGTTTCTTTTTCTGCAGAATCCATTCGATGCTCCTTTGTGGCGGGACGAGCTTTCAGGGGATGAGGATTTCTAGCTCGCCCTTGGATCCTTGGAGCTCACACACCTTTAGTTTTTAGTCGCCTGATCTATGTAGACATTTTCTATGTATTAGTGATATCCTTTCATGATTGTACAAATCGCATTTTATGCGATCATGTATTTATTTCATGTATCAGTTTTATGATTTCAGTATACATTCTTTTTGTTTCCAAAATTTTTTTCCCTGTTACCGTCGCTATTTGCATCGCAAATTTACTGCTCGCGTCGCTATTGGCCTCGCTATTTGCGTCGCAACTTTACTGGTTGCGTCGCTATATGCGTCGCTATTTGTGTCGCATTTAGCGATGCAAATAGCGACGCATATAGCGACGTTTCTATGGCGTCGTCAATAACGATGCTTTTTGCGACGACGGGGGCAAATTTTGTTGTTTGTATTTTCGTCGCTTTAAACATCGGTATAAGGTCTATATCTTGTAGTGACAACTAGAAAATACTATCATAGCATCCAAATATCGTTCACCATTATTAATGAGCCAAGGAATCTAGTTGACCTACAATACATTGAAATATATGTATTTATTGTGAAAATTATGGAAAACTGAGAAAACTAGGAATAACAAGAAAACTTTGAAGGACAAAAATACGTATGACTAAATACTTGATATGTGAGGTTGATATATGTGATTTAGTTACATTGTCTACACAATTCACTTGATTCTCTTGCTTATATGATAATTTTTGCATTTGTTCAAGTGTCTTTTCTTTTAAAATGAGTCAATCCTTATGCCATTAGGATCTCATGATGCATGTGCTATGAATTAAGTCGCCTCTAGTTATTATAAGCCTAATGGTGCTTGATAAAGGTCTTTCTATTTCTAGGTATTGTTATGTAGTTAATTTCTATGGTACTATATGAGATTATTTCTTGTACAGGATTTATTAGTAGATTATTTGAATACAATAATTTGACAAACATTGTGTGATCATGTCTCGTAGAGCTACAAAATGTTGTAAACTTTGTGGCATATCTTGAAGTGCTTGTATCATGTCTAATATAATCAAGTTACATACAAAGAAGGCTCTAGGAATTTTTAATGCTATGTTTATTTTTAAGTTATTTTGTATATATAGTGCTCATGAAAAAGGAAAAATATAGAAATATAAAATTTTTAGATTGGGTAAAAATGTAACTATAAGGAAAAATATGAATCATGTTTAATACTCTCAAGTCATTCAAGAAGGCTCAATGAATGCATATTTTATGAAGATTTTAACATGTATCTCAATCATAGATAATCACATGTGATCATACATAATCCAACTCGATGGGTTCCTAAAGCTCTACTTAAAGCATAAGGTTATTATGTTGGTAACAAGCACATCTAGTTGCCAAAGCTCACATACAGGGCTACCCTAATATCCCCATAACCAAATTCTTGGGATGTCGAGTCTCCACAACCAAAAAGACATGCACCACAACTACCAAAATCTAATGATGCACCTCAACATGATAACAAAATGATAGAACCATAGGCATCATTAGTCAATCCTACAAAAAATTGAAACTATGAACACTGCAAACAATCTACAAAGAATCATAGTTCACTAAGTAGACAAGCTCACATAGGCTAGACATCCCTAATTGTAAGGAGCACCACAAACCACAAGAACTGTATCACATTTTCATTCCCAAGCCCAAGTCCAACTAGTGAATGCAAGATCCTCATTTGAACCTAAAGACACATTCAAAACAATGCCTACAATAAGGCAAGGTCAAGTAGTCACACCACTTGATCAAATTAGCCACTAGAAGCCAAAATCCCTTCATGGCCTCTGACCTTATTATGAGAGGTAGTCTCTCTTAGAACTAGTTTCCAACATGGTTGGGATACCAACGTTGACATAGTCACATGTATTTAATAGTTGGATAACATCTTAACTCTATTCGCATGTAGCTACAAATGACTTGACCTAGGTCTCCTCAATGAAAATACCACAAATGATGTGAAGTCTCTACCACCCTCATGGGAGGGATATGATTTTATCTTCATTAAGGTTGCTTCAATTGTCGATGAGCTCATTTCAACTCAAGTTTTATGAGAGCAAGACCTAAAATGAATATTACTCACCTATTTCAAATGTAGTTGTATTGAGACCACCATCAATGAGCTTGCTAGCCTCGATCATCTTGCACAAACCGATTCCTCATTCTTATAGCATTGGTTTATGTTGAGATGACAAGCTCAACACGTGCGGACATTGATGATGGACCGCCTGGTTAGATGTGTCGACACATCTACACTTAGCATGTCGGTGGTCATTATGACCCTCACATGGCCACTGACTCATTACTTATTATATTCAAGTTGTTACACCTATTTACAGTTGGCATAGTTATAGCGCCAGTCGACTAGTGTAGTCGGTTATGCATTGTTTGACTTAGTAGGCCACTTTCCTTTATGTTGTATCTTATCTATACTTTGTGCACATTTTAAAGTATGTGGAAGAAGAAGAAGAAACCATCAAGAAAACGTTTTGGCCTCTATCTCTCTTATTGTCTCTTAAGTGAGCTTCTCCTTGTGCATTCTGTGTGTTCGGCGTAGCATCCTGAGCAAGTCCCCCCACCACGCGATTCTTGACATGGTATCAGAGCCACGCCACTAAGAGAGGCTGATTTTGAATGCTAAAGTGAAGGAGAAGAAGCAAGGTTCGAGTAAACAAGCCACGGGTAAGAAGCTCTCCCATCCTTCCACTCTCTCTCTTCGATAGTGCCTATGGAAGCACTGGAAGCATGGCAGACCAAAAATCTCAAATTGCAGTGAGATTTGGTGTGCGCAAAGAGCATTGTGTATTCTTGAGAAAAGCCCTTTAGGGTCTACCACGGTTACACTACAACAAAAAGGCCTCATAGACGCACATTTAGACGCAATTTTTGAATACAGAGAAAAACTTACGGGCGCGTCTATCTACCTGTCTATTTGCGCGTCTATCATTCCGCGTCTATAATCGCATGTATCAATGAATTTACACGCACAAATAGACGCGCAATTACACGCATATATAAACACGCTGGTAGACGCACTTTTACAAGCACTGATAGACGCGAATGGAAAACAAAAAATGTCATTTAAAAAAAAGATATTTAATTTCTTTTTTTAATTTGAATTATGAAGCGCGTGTATAAGCGCATGTAGTCTACATTATAGACGCACAAATAAATGCGAATTATTTGCAATTTAGATGCGCTGATAGATGTGCAAAACAGAACTGGAAAAAAAAACCAGAGAGCATGTGGTTGCTCTTTGGTTTTTTTTTTTCCCCTCCCATACATCAGATTGTGTATTTGGGAAAAAGAAAATGTATCTTACGGACACGAGAATTGAAAGTAAAAGTCCATGAATTCATTATATATCAAAGCATTTAAAAGTGAAGTTTTGAGTGCTTGCGACCTAAAGCATGGCCGCAAGCAGTAGTCTCAAAGAGATATCATACATATACAAGAAAAGAAGGCCTCATGAGGAGGTATGGTGCTTCTCTACAAATCTGAAGAGGAAACATCCTTGATAGTACCACCATGGCTACTAGCGTCGCTATCCCCCTCCTCGCTATGCTTCACATCCGGGTTCGCCTACATACACAAAAGATCAGGGTTGCTTACATAGATAAGGTGGAGAAAAAGTTATAATTAGTTATACTTTTAATAGGAAAGTAAGAAAAACATACCTCCTCTAGCTGTGGAATCCTCATGGCCCGGCTGTATTGGTCCGCAGTGATGAGACCCTCCTCATAAAAGTGAAGCCATGTCACTGCGCGGTTATGGCCTCGATGGTAACCTACCTCTCTAGGGATAGGTGTCCTACCAACGATGGTAGTCTGCAAAACATTTAGAGATATACAAACAATTAGACGTCATAATATATTAGACTAAAATATATAAAGAATTGAAAGAAATATAAATTTCAAAAAACTAGAAATCAAAATATACTTATAAACACTGCCTCCCACGACTCTCTGCCGCCCGATCCGTAATGCGATGATCCCTTTGTTTCCATTTGGATCCATCGCACCTCTGCATGCTGGCGACTCTTCACTTTCTCAGCTGCTTTCTTCTTGGCTTTCTTCCACTCTACGCGGTGGCACATAGGTGGTTGGCTGTAGGCTCCACGCCCCTCCTCCAGCCTCTGCAGTGAATCCCTGGCACGTGTCATGAGGTGGGATCTTTTGTTGTGAAGCATATCCCTCACTTTTGTACGTCCCCAATCATCCGAGAATCGCTGACCCTCAGGATTTGGATACCTCCTATGGACTGCCCTCAACACCTCCTGCCACAAGCCGCTTTTCTGAGTTTTGAAGGCAATGAAACAATCTTTATACGTCGCATGCATGATGCTCCTCATGTACGCCATTACATCCCTTCCCTCATCATCATGAAAGATGCCACCACCATCTGTAACTCTATAGTACTAGCGTACAACCTCCTCTACATGATCTATTGGTGAGGGTGATCGCTCGCCAACCTCCTAGGCAACCCCCACACAACCCTCGTCCTCCCTCTCAACTCTCCCTCCTCCCTCTCTGTCGACTGCCCTCTACCTCGCTGGAAGCACGAGCTTCTGCAGATGCACGTGCTTCCGCAGATGCTTGTGATTCAGTCGATGCATGTGGAGCACATGGAGTATCTGCAAATGAAGTACCTGCATATGGAGTACCTATATGTGGAGTACTTGCATGTGGAGTCTGGAAAGTAGTGCCAGCAAAGATGCCAGAGGTGTCCTAGACATGACACTGAACACCTCGTTCGCTGTGGGAGAGCGGCCAAGGTGTCTGGTCATCTCTCCCATGAAGTCTTCCCTACTAGAAAAACCTACAAAAAATGCATTGACCCCCTTGCCAAAGGAGGCCAATGTATCATTCATGCGATCCACATCTGGGTCATTGCTAGATGAACTAGGATACGACATCTGCAAAAAAAACATAGGAAAAATATAAATTTATTTGCATACAAAAAATCATATATTACCTACATTTTCAAAGAGCTTTCTTTAGACATTGAGCATAACACTTAAGTGCTAATGCTTCTCTTAAACAAGAAAACTGATAAACACAAACATGGGATTGGTCACATTCATCATTGCAAAAATATATTATTTAATATTAGAACTGGGAGACCTGGCGCGTGTATCCCCGCGTCTACATTGTAGGTTAGACGCGCTCTCAGATGCGCTCCAGAGTGAACCTTCTGTCCAGCGCGTCTATCTGTGCATCTAACATGCAGCACAGATGCGCTGCCAGACGCATATCCCAGGTCAATTTCTGTCTAGTGCGTCTATCTGCGCATCTAACATGCAGCACAGACGCACTGCCAGATGCGCCTCCCAGGTCAATGCGCATGTATAATCGTGTGTAGACTGCAGGTCAACCTTCTGTGCAGCGCGTGTATCATCACGTGTACAGTGCAGAGCACACGCGCCAGCACACGCGCTCTAAGACACGCCCTCAGACACTCTGCGAGGAAACATTTTTTTGCGTCTATGTCTGCGTCTACACTGAGATGTAGATGCGCTAGCAGACGCGCTCGGTTGGCCGATTTTAGGCCGACAACCGTCATTGACGATTTACAAAATGCAATACATAATGGAATCACAAATCCTAAATACACAGACAGAGCAGAGAGAGGAAGAGAGAAACAAAGAGAGAGAGAGAGAGAGAGAGAGAGAGAGAGAGAGATAGAGACTCACCTTGGGTGTTTGGTGTGGCAGGTGGTGGCGCTTCTCCTTCTCCTTCTTCCTCTCCTTGGTAAGTTACCCTCCCTTGATGCTTGTTTGCTTGCTTGCTGCTTCTTCTTGTTCTCCTCTTTCTTGTTCTCTCTTTCTTCCTCTCCTTGTCTTTCCTTTTTCCCTTCTTGTGTGTTTGAAATGAAAGAAGAGGTGAGCCATGAGAAGGTGAGGCATGAAGAGACTGCATGTCGGCTAAACTCAAGCTTCAGAACCGCAAAAAACGCAGGAAAGGAAAGGCGCAGTTTGAAAAGAAATGATTTAAGTATGGTTTGAATTTTGACGTGTGCATCTATTTTTGCATGTATATGTGTGTCTATTGTTCAGGTAGACGCGAATATAGACGCGTAGTTAAACACAGATATAGACGCGCATTTGGGATTTATCATAATTTTTTGTTTTTAAGATAAGTTTTGATAGTGAATTCTTATCATAAGTTTTAATGTATTTATGATGATTTTTGTGTATTTAAAATTAAGATCTTATGTAAACATATGAATGACAAATATTTTAATGTTGTCATGAATTAGGTTTAATCATGTCGACATTGTCATCACTTAGTGCGGTGCAAGCTGGTGAGTCAATGAGCACATCCTCAAGTGAGGATGAAACATTGCGTCTTCATAATCGAGATTCATGGCTACGACAAAAAATTAAATGCATGTGTGATCGTTGTCGAGGGTGTAATTTTTGAGCACGTCGAATTGCAATGTCACACCTCAGCTTGTATGGAGAATGGGACTGAGAAAAATCACCGGTATTCATAGTTTTTTTTTACCACTAAGATTGCATGTCTATGTTACGGGAATTATATATCAACGTACATGAAACTCCCTTTTGTGGTTGAGCAAGATGCGGTGCCACATCCTCAGATGCTCCCTCCCAGGCGTCAAGAGGTTGCAAAACATCGACGCAAGGAGGCAGAGTCTTCAAGAAGAGTAGAGACTGACGACCATGATAGTAGCCCTCATGAAATGCCCCATCAGGTCGTAGAGGATGAGATTTTGGATAACATGGTACACCATCTATTTTCGCAACCGGTTCAGGGAGAAGGTCACTCTACGAAGCCAGATGATCCACTATATGTAGCATCATCTACTCCATTGTATGAAGGTTGTATGTACTCCGTTCTTTGTGCGTCCCTCGAGATACTTAACTTGCAAACAATTTATGAATGGAGTAATGTCAGTTTGGATGCGTTATTGAAGTAGGTATCAATTCAGTTTGGCTTATATATGAATCATAATATTAATTGTTAATTCTATTTTGAAATCAAACAAAAATACATGTTGGTGGTTTTTTAACTCACTTTTAAAAATATATGTAGGTTATTATCACAAATGCTTCCGAAAGGAAACAAATTACCAACTAAGAGAGAGCAAGCAAGACATTACTTGATATCTCTGGGAGGCCTCGATTATGTCAAGATCCATGCATGTGTCAATGATTGTGTCTTATTTCGTGGGATTCATGAGTTCGCATGTGAGTGTCCTGTTTGTGGTGAATCAAGATACGAAGTGGAGATGAAGTCAATGGATGTGCCTCGTAAGGTTTTACGACATTTTCCGATTGTTCCACGTATAAAACTTATGTTCAAGTGTAAGTCTATTGGAAAGCTCATGTCATGGCATGTTAGTCATCGTTCAAGTGATGGAAAATGGAGGATCCCTGCAGACACACCCGCATGGCAACATATAGATAATTTGTGGCCCGTTTTCAAAGAAGAGCCAAGAAATTTGAGATTTGGTTTAGGTATGGATGGAATCAATCCATTTGGCATCAAAAGCAAATCATATAGTGTATGGCCAGTGGTATTGGCATCAGAAGCACATCATCAGAAAAGCGGCTTGTGGAGGTGTTGAGGGAAGTCCATAGGAGGTACCCAAATCTTGAGGGTCAACGATTCTTGGATGATTGGGAACGTACAAAAGTGAGGGATATGCTTCACAACAAAAGATCCCACCTCATGACACGGGCCAGGGACTCATTGCGGAGGTTGGAGGAGGGGCGTGGAGCCTATAGCCAACCACAATTTGCCACCGCATAGAGTGGAAGAAAGCCAAGAAGAAAGCAGCTGAGAAAGTGAAGAGTCGCCACCACGCAGAGGTGCGACGGATCCAAATGGAAACAATGGGATCGTCGCATTACGAATCGGGTGATAGAGAGTCGTGGGAAGCAGAGTTCGTAAGTATATTTTGATTTCTAGTTTTTTTAAATTTATATTTCTTTCAATTCTTTATATATTTTAGTCTAATATATTGTGACTCATAATTGTTTGTATATCTCTAAATGTTTTGCAGACTACCATCGTTGGTAGGACACCTACTCCTAGAGAGGTAGGTTACCATCGAGGCCATAACCGCGCAGTGACATGGCTTCACTTTTATGAGGAGGGTCTCATCACTAAGGACCAATACAACCGGGCCATGAGGATTCGATAGCCAGAGGAGGTATGTTTTTCTTACTTTCTTATTAAAAGTATAACTAATTATAACTTTTTCTCCACCTTGTTTATGTAAGCAACCCTGATCTTTTGTGTGTGTAGGCGGACCCAGATGTGGAGCATAGCGAGGAGGGGGATAGCGACGCTAGTAGCCATGGTGGTACTAGCGAAGATGTTTTCTCTTCAGATTCGTAGAGGAGCACCATACCTCCTCATGAGGCCTTCGTTTCTTGTATATGTATGATATCTCTTTGAGCCTACTGCTTGCGGCCACGCTTTAGGTCGCAAGCACTTAAACTTCCCTTGTAAATGCTTTGATATATAATGAATACATGGACTTTTATTTTCAATTCTCGTGCTCGTAAGATACATTGTCTTTTTTCCAAATACACAATCTGATGTATGGGAGGGGGGAAAAAAAAACCAGAGAGCATGCTCTCTGTTTTTTTTTTCCCCAGTTCTATTTTGCACATCTATCAGCGCGTCTAAATTGCAGATAATTCGCGTTTATTCGCGCGTCTATAATGCAGACTACATGCCCTTATACATGTGCTTCATAATTCAAATTCAAAAAAGAAATTAAATATCTTTTAAAAAAAAGAATTTTTTTTGTTTTTCGTTCGTGTCTATCAGTGCTTGTAAAAGCGCATCTACCAGTGTGTCTATATGTGCGTCTATTGCGCGTCTATTTGTGCGTGTAAATTCGTTGATACATGCAATTATAGACGCGAAATGGTAGATGCGCAAATAGACGGGCGGATAGACGCACCTGTAAGAATTTCTCTATATTCAAAAATCGCGTCTAAATGTGCGTCTATGAGGCCTTTTTGTTGTAGTGAAAGTGGTCTACTAAGTTAAACAATGCATAACCGACTACACTAGTCGACTGGCGCTATAACTATGCCAGTTGTAAATAGGTGTAATAACCTGAATATAATAAGTAATGAGTCAGTGGCCATGTGAGAGTCATAATGATCACCGACGTGCTAAGTGTAGACGTGTGGACCCATCTAACCAGGCGGTCCATCATCAATGTCTGCATGTGTTGAGCTTGTCATCTCAACACTCCCCCTTAAGCTCAACTGCATCTCTGCAACTCCAAGTAAGCTTCGAAACTTTTGAAGCTTCTCTGTACCCAATGCCTTTGTGAAGATGTCAACTATCTCATCCAGTGTGCTGACATACACCAAGTCAATCTCACCTGCTAGTACCTTCTCTCTCACAAAGTGGTAGTGTACCTCAATATGTTTTGTCCTGGCATGGAACACAGGGTTCCTAGCCAACTGTATACTGCTCATGTTGTCACAATAAATGACAACTGGACCTTCCACCTGCACATCCAAATCAGCCATTAACTTTTGTAGCCATACTACCTCACATGCTTCAACAGCAGCACCTCTATACTCAACCTCTGTACTCGACAAAGCAACTGTAGATTACTTTTTGCTGCTCCAAGCAACTACTGCACTACCAAGAGAAAATATGTATCCGTTGGTATATCTTCTATCAAACATACTACCAGCCCAATCTGCATCTGTGTATCCAAACACATGTACATCTGTACCTACCTCATAGAAAAGTCCATAATGTAATGTGGACTTCATATATCACAATATGTGTCTGACTGCATCCAAATGTGGCTTTCTAGGTACTTGTATAAACTGACTCACAAGACCAACAGTGTAGCTCAAGTCTGGCCTTGTAATGGTCATGTAGATCAAACTCCCCACTATCCTCCTGAACATAGTAGGGTCTTCTATCTCATCCCCGACATCAGCACTCAACTTTACATTCTGCTCCAACGGGACTGAAAGTGGTTTGCATGCTGTCATACCATACTTGGACAACATATCCAAGCCATACTGTCTTTGGGACAGCCATATACCATCATCACATCTAATTACCTCAATGCCAAGGAAGTACCTTAGCTCACCTAAATCCTTCATCTCAAACTTTTTCTTCAAAAAATCCTTGACTTCAGAAATCCCACTATCACTATCACCTATAATAATCAATCATCCACATAGATGACTATGATGACCAAACCTGCATCTCCCTTTCTCACATAAAGTGAGTGATCAACATCAGAAACATAAAAGCCAAAATTGACAAGATACTCTCTGATCTTGTTAGACCATGCTCTAGGTGCTTGCTTGAGCCCATAGAGTGCCTTCTTCAACGTGCACATATACGTGGGATACTTCTAAATCTTCATAACCTGCTGGTTGATCCATATACACTTCTTCCTGCAAATCACCATGCAAGAAGGCATTCTTCACATCCATTTGCTACAACCTCCAACCTTTGGTTGCTGCCAAAGCAATCACATATCTGACAGTTGCCATCCTAGCAACTGGACTGAAGGTTTCATCATAATCTATGCCATATGACTGGGCATAGCCTTTTGCAACCAGCCTAGCTTTGTACCTACTAATAGAACCATCTGCATTGTGCTTAATCTTATAAACCCACTTACATCCAATAGCTTTCTTGCCTTTTGGCAATGATACTAGATCCCAAGTCTTATTGGCCTCTAATGCAGCCATCTCCTTATCCATTGCTGCATCCTAATGAGTATGACCAACATCATCCTCAAAACAAGTGGCCTCAACATCCTCAACTAGTTTCACCATATAAGCATAACCTTCAAAACCAAATCTGTTAATAGGGTATCTCACCCTGCTAGACCTGCGTACCACTGGATCACTCAATGGAGTCTTTGCATTGACACGTGCTCTCTGCACACTTGGAGTCCTCACTGAAGGAATGCCAAGCTCATCATCCAAGCTCTTTGAGCCACTGGAGTCTCCATCAAGAACTGCATCAATGCCTTCTGACACTTTATTCTTTCCTTTGTCTTTACCTATAGTGCTACTAGATGCACCCGAAGATGTAGAGGTACTCCTTAGTCTCCCGGACCAAGGACTACCAGATGATGTCTCTGGTCCACTAAGAGTCCGTGATTCTTGCTTTTCAGCCTACACATGAGTGTCATGATCATCATGATCATCCAATGCATCACCACTAGATGCATACCAACTGCTCATTTCATCAAAGTGTAAAATATTACACGGCGCAGCGAACAGAATCTGAGAAAGAGATAGAGAGTACACAACAGATAAGAGGAGAATCAGTAAAATTCTTTAACTCCAAACAACTGATACAAAGATGGCTCTGTCCACCCGTGCGCTTCCACTGTGTGAAGCTTAGATGGCGATCTAGACAGAAGATAGGTGAAGAGCTTAAGGCTAGCTGGAACAACAACTCTGACTGGGTGAAAGATGAGTGTAAGATGGCTGCGAAGGGGTTTAGCTTTTATAGCCCGCGAAGGTCGTTAGGTCGGCCTGCTGACCGACCTACCATATGAGCCTCCACTAGTCGGCCAGGGAATATTCCAGGGAATATTCCCTTTACCATCGGGCCGGGGGCGCTGCCCCCGGACCCCCGCCAGGGGGGCCGCTGGCCCCCCTGGGACCCCCCAGCCAGGGGCCGCTTCCGCGGCCCCCGGACCCCACAATAGGGGCCCCTTTTAACTCCCTTACCACGCAACTCAATGCAATGTGCCTCGAGTTGCTACCAGCTTAACCACTCCGTCTAACCCAAAGATTAGACCCACAACAGTCACCTTTTTGCCATCCGGTCACATAGACCTCATCTGATATACAAGTCAGGACTCAACCAATGTCCGGGCTCACATTTGGCTTCTCCTCATAATGGGGGCCTTACAACTTTGAGCACCATGGATCATTGGTAGTACCTAATGAGGGTGGGGCATTGATCATATCTAACACAAAGATGACATCCCTGCTCACTCTGAACTTACATGTGACAGGGTTGTAACAACGATACCCTTTCCGCTCTAAAGAGTATCCAATAAAGACATACTTTTCAACCTTTGGATCCAATTTCTTCCGCAACTCATCTGGCACATGAACATACGCAATGCAGCCAAACGCTTTCAAGTGTGAAACATCAGACTTCTTACCTGTAAAATATTCTTCGGGGGTCATATCATGAATTGCAGCTGTGGGAGTTCTATTCATAATATAAATAACAGTATGAACAGCCTCAGACAAAAAATGCTTAGGCATATTCTTTTCAGCTCAAGGCACGTGTAACTCCTGCAATATGCATTTTTTTCCTTTCTGCAACCCCATTTTGTTGTGGGACATACCTGCATGTGAATTGTCTCTTTATCCCACGAGACCTCAGAAAATCACTGAACTCATTTGAGAGGTACTCTCCCCCTCCATCTGACCTCAAGCACTTTACTTTCAAGCCTGTTTCTCTTTCAACTACAGCCTTGAATGTTCTAAAGTGCTCAAAATCTTCACTCTTTTCCTTCATAAAATATACCCACAGCTTTCTAGAACAATCATCAATGAATGTGACAAAGTATGAACTGCCTCCAAGAGATACATTTTGTGTAGGCTCCCAAATGTTTGTATGCACAACATCAAGGATATTTTGCTTATATCTCTGTCATGTGAAAAGGGTTGTCTTGCCTGCTTACCAAACTGACATGCTTCGCATACCTTATGAAATTCTGGAACTCTAAATGTAGGCAAACCTGTAACCAACCCTTTGGACTGCATTAATTTCAGCCTTTGTACATTTGTATGTCCAATGCGTTTGTGCCAAATTTCAATGTTTGCAACAACACCTTTTCCTTTAGCATACATAGCAGCATTTATAGTAGGAATTCCAGCATCCAGAGTAAACATACGTCCAACTCTACTTCCCTTTGCAACTAACCTGCACTTGTCATTGAAGTCTTCTACAAAGCAGCCCTTTGCATTAAATCTGACTTGCAACCCTTGCTCTACCATCTAACCCACTGACACCAAGTTTTTTGTAATAGATGGCACATGTAATACATCTGAAAGACTCTTTGTCTTACCATCATGCAAGGACAAGGAAAAATTTCCAATGTGTGAAATTGGGTGGCATGAATCATCACCCGTCTGCACATAACCTGCATTTTGCAAATTTTGCATCTCTCCAAACCATTCTCCATGGCTGGTCATATGATTGGATGCACCTGAATCAACATACCAAACATAATCATGTGTTCCCTGTCTTGTAATAGCATTCATCATATGCTGCATAACAAACAAATGTTCATTTTTGTCTTCATTCTGTCATGAAGACGATGCATAGTTTCCTTGCTGCAACTTACCACTGCGGATATCATCTTTCTTAGCATAACATTAGGCTGCAATATGACCTGTTTTTCCACAATAGTGACACACAATATCAGAGTTGTTAGAACCTCTGTTCTGCCATCCAGCTCTTCCTCTAAAGCTCCCCCTGCCTCTAAAGTTACCACGATCTCCTGAAACCTACATATCGCCAAATTGTTGATTCAATTTGTTTTGCTGGTTGTTACTACTACGTCTTATACCATGGCCTCTTGAAGAGAACCTGCCACGTCCCCTTCCTGAACTGGAGTAGAAAGCTTGGACCTGTTCACCACTTTTTTCAGATGTCTCACTCTGCATGTTAATCTCTTTAGTGATCATAAGGGAGACCAACTCATCGAAATCTAGAAATGGCTTTCTAACATATACGGAAGTTACAAAAGACTTCCAAGCCTTTTCATTGTTAAGTCCACCCAAGGTAGATGACACCAAATCATCATCATCAGGCATTGCATCAATCGCTGCTAAGGCATCTGCAATGCTCCTTACCTTCAGTGCATACTCATTGATAGACATCTTCCCTTTCTTCAATATATTCAACTCTTGCTTGAGTTGAATCTTTCGTGCCTTTGTATTTACAGAAAACATACTTTCAAGTATGGTCCAAGCTGCATATGAATTCTCTGCATTTCTAATGTGTCCCAGCATATTATTGTCAATTACTGCAAACAACCAATACATGACCTTTTTATCTTTTGCATTCCATTCCTTCCGTGCCTTTATCTCTTCTACAGTTGGAGGATCACTCACCCCAGGCTCCTTTTCTTCACCTGAAACAAACTCGTAGAGGCCTTTTCCAATAAGGAATTTGTAACACGGAACTTCCATGAAGGGTAGTTGTTCTTATCGAGCTTCTCAATGATGGGGCTTCCACTGTTCTTTGCCATTATCACAAAATTAATACCAAACAGCAAGCAAATCTTCTGCAACCCTCGACCTGTAGTGCACAGCAATACACCAGACAACCTTTTTCACTGTCTACTCAACAATACATGCAATCTGTAACCAGTTTGCAGATAAACCTTGTGTTTACTTGCTGGTAAACACCTTTGAACTTATAGATCTGAAATCTGTAACCTGCGCACCCACTTTCGGTCAATATAGTCGAAGTCACAGTGTACCCTGAAACTGATGTCCGCAACCTTGCGGCTCTAAAACGGGCCTTGAAATGGCCTCAAATGCCCAAAATAACTGCTAATACACATCGCTCTTCGCGCACACCAAATCTCACTGCAATTTGAGATTTTTGCTCTGCCCTGCTTCCGGTGCCTCCATAGGTACTATCCAAGAGAAAGAGTGGAAGGATGGGAGAGCTTCTTACCCGTGGCTTGCTTGCTCGAACCTTGCTTCTTCTCCTTTGTTTCAACCTTCGAAATCAGTCTCTCTCACTGGCATGGCTCTGATACCATGTCAAGAATCACGTGGTGGGGAGAGTTGCTCAAGATGCTGCACCGAACACACACAGAATGCACAAGGAGAAGCTCACTCAAGAGACAAGAAGAGAGATGGAGGCCAAAACGTTTTCTTGCTGATTTCTTCTTCTTCTTCTTCCGCACTTTTTACAATGTACACAAAGTATAGATAAGATACAACATAAAGAAAAGTGGCCTACTAAGTCAAACAATGTATAACCGACTACACTAGTCGACTGGCGCTATAATTATGCCAGCTGTAAATAGGTGTAATAACCTATAATGAGTCAGTGGCCCATGACCACCGACGTGCTAAGTGTAGATGTGTGGACCCATCTAACCAGGCGGTCCATCATCAATGTCCGCATGTGTTGAGCTTGTCATCTCAACAACTTAAAGATAGAGGATGTGGATAAGGCACTTGCAATCCTAATGCTTGGGAGTAATCTGATTTAGGGAGGATGACAAATTGCCATACCTCTTTGGATAGTGGTATGTCAAAAATTTGATAGGGAGAAACCTAGATTTGAGGGTTTTATGAGCTAAATTGTGAGTTGTTCTAGGCATTTGCAAGATGGCCGTAAACACGGCTTCAAGAGTTACAGATTGTAACCAAGGTGGGAGGCTAGGATTCAGTCTTTCTTCCCTTACAAGGTGATGATTAGGAATAATTTGGGTTTGTCTTGTTCACTTTTTTGCCACATTGGGGTAAGGCTTCATGAAATTGATGATCAATTCACAAGTATCAAGCGAGTTTTGTGCACTTAAGTTTTGTATTATATTGGCCACTTAATTCTAGTCCTGCTTTAGAAGCAAGGCTTGTGAAAAACATTATAAAAACTTTAATCTTGAATGTATGTAACTTGTTTTAGAAACTTTAAATTGTAATGTCTTAAAGCATATATAAAATCAACTCACCTTTATTGAATGCAAAGCCTCTTGCTTAAATAGGTTGAACATTTTTTAACATTGAGTGGATACAAAACCGAGTGCTCTTACGAAACACCTCAGTGTGCTCTTATCAGGTCGAATTCTAATATTCTAGTAAGAGAGATTTCCCATCGTGCGTTTTAGAATGATAAAAGCACTATTGTCACAACTTACAAGGAAAAACTCTTCACATGCTGAATTAAAAGTTCATTTTCCTAGAATCTAGTGTGGATTCGTGTGTTTGCAAACTTTCGTTAGAAAGGAAAACTTTGCGAGTACTTGTCAAGTTGATCCGTAGCCAATTCGCATGTACACTTTGATTTAGAAAAGAGGTAAAACCTTTAGATTATTGGTTCACAACAAAGGAATAAGACCGCAAAATAACGGTCATGAGAGCTCGTGGGAAAGTGCAATTGAAGTTTGCTCTAGACGGTACGGTGCCTTGAGGAAGTTTCATGCCTTAAGATGAAGTGTAAGTTTTGAAAGATAATAGTTGTGAAGTTTGAACCCGGCATATGAAAAATCGTTTACTTTGGAAAGTTACCCTTATTTTAGACTCTTGTTAGATATTTGCGCTGCCCGAAACGTGCACTTTAAGGTTTGAATTCAAGCACCCGTCAACAAGCCACCTTTCCACACGCTAAGCAACTTGTCTACGAGTCTACGATCCCATTGGCACACATCCCTTATTTTGATTGGTTGAAAAAAAGAAGAAGGTCTTTCCTGAATCGTTAGTGTGATCCTACGTCAACGCTGTAACTTTGGAGGAGCTTCCAGAATGCAGTTTCTAAAGGAACTCGTCCCTCAAGACGAGAACCGAATGACTACTGGCTTTCGCGTTGCTTCGTCGTATGGCCTCGCTCTGATCGGTAAGAAGTGTCCGCTGCAACACAACTTTGCACCTCATAATCTTCACGACACGTCTTCTGTCCTTATATGTAAGGGTGGAGTTGCAACACAAAGTTCGCATCACATATACGATTTACAGCAGTTTCATGGGTTGTTAATTACAACCAGGTAGCGAGCAAATCAGAAATTTAATCTGGTTCACATACTGCTCCCGCAAGCATCCACACAAATATTAGTCCACCAGATCACTAGCTCTTACAGGAGTAGATCTATTGATAGGGCAGCTGCTGATGTAACGATGTCCCTGCAGGCGACGCCGTTCCAGAGCTTGGATAGTCTATTCGAGCGTTTATGGTATTTTGAATCCGTGCTGGTCAATGGCGGCCGCCGTAGAGCTAACGGCATAGCGAGTTGCAGTAACGGCTCATTGATTGCCGGAACATCAATATGGCCCCACATGGCTGAGTGCCCTGAGTGCGCCCCTGATTGCCCGGCTGAATCAGATTCAGCTTATTGCGGCTATGTGCAGCAGCAGTCGGCGGTGGGCGACGTCGGGACATCAGCCCACGCGGATGATCATGATCAGCAGATGGTACGCGCGCAGCAGGAAGTCGTGCAGGAGATGCGGACCTATATGGCGCGCCTTCACCTGTATCACTCTTATCGTGCAGATCACGATTGCTCGTGCGGCCATGATATTAATGTTATGTCTCATTATGATCTAGCTGATGATCGACAGCGTCCGCAGCCGGTAATATGTGTGAGCTTGGGAGGGGGCGGCGGTGTGGTCGTGGACGACCAGCGGCTGAAGCGACTGAAGGCCGTCACGTACGAAGATGTCATTAGAGCAGATCAGGCAGCATCGACCAAGTGTGGCAATCATCAGGATGTCGATGATTACGATCAGCTAGATGAGCTCCTGGCACTGGCCTTCGACATGTACGACATAAACCGAGATGGCTTCATCTCTGCCTCTGAGCTCGCACATGTCCTCATTGAATTGGGTCTCCTCTCCTTCACTCCCACCACCCGTAATGATCCTGATTGTCATGAGCAAGACGCCCATGATATTCTGGAGACTCTGTGCCAGACTTTCATCGAGCGCGTCGATGCAGATGGCAACGGTCTTGTGGACCTTGATGAATTCAAAGCCATGATCTCAAAGCGCAGGTAATTTAGACAAGTGTGGGTTTGCGGACTTTGATGATCTCAAAGCCATGATGTCAATGTGTGGTCAACGTAGAGAAGTACTAGAGGAATGAGAAAATAGGCAATCATGTCTTTACTAAATTTTCCCACTATGGAAGTTGGAACCTTGGGAGGCCACTTTCTTTTAATTCTATTTGGGTGTAATCGTAGTTTTTCTGGTTTTCGTTATTGTTGTTGATATATCGCCCAAATGGGCCCAAAGACCACCTTTCCGCATCTCGTGCCAAATTTGAAACAAATAGGAATAATGGGTAACTTTTGCCAATATAACAAGAGTTACAAAATACAAATTGCTTTTGGTGCATTTCAAAAAGAAACTACAAGAAAGTCCCCAATGATTAACACATGTTTTACTTGTCTCATATGACAATGAGAGAAAATCATCATTCCCATACATTATTTCACATCTCTCATAACAAGGGTTATACTACACCTAGTAAGGGTATTTTCCCACCATGAGTTTCAAAGCAAACCTAAAACAAAGATGAACATCATAGAAAGGAACACCGCACAGATTGCTTCGCCTTCCCAAGAGAAAAACAAACTAGGTTCTAGCCTAAATGAACAATGTAGTTCTCAAACTTTGCAAAACCCACAAACGCCCCTAATAATTTTGTCATATTGTGCCTAGCCCATTGTGTGAAGGGACTAAATGTCAATCATGTTATTTACAAATCCACAATGGGAAAACCCTCCAAACTCTTTAATGAGGGTTTTGCAACACCTAGCCCTAACTCTACTCTGTGGGAGTCTTGCAAATAAAGTGAACATGGTGCCACATCATGACATGTTTTGCCTCCTACATAGAACTAAAATTGTTGTTATCATGACTCTGAAAGTCTAGCCAAGTCTACATGTGATACTACCTTGAGTCTCCCATATGCGAATGAGAACGCGAATGAAGGCACCCTTTTTATAGATTTTTACAAGGCAAAAATGGCATTTTACATATTTTTATATATTATTTTGAGATTTTGCTTGGTGGCTCCCAACTAGCAGCCTATTGAAGCTCCATTTTTCAAACTGAACCTAAAAGGATGCTCACAATTTATTATAAAACTTTCTTGAATTAATTCAAAGACAACAAATGCAACAAAATATTTTCTTAACATGCACCTTCCAACTATTGAAAAACATATATAAGAGAAAACTAAGAAATTTGTTCTTTTCAAATCAAACTTTCCATAACACACACACACTCTCTCTCTCTCAGCAATGGCCAAGCTTGATCTAGGGGGAGCACGCATCATGGAAAATTGTTCTCCCCTTGCAAGAGAAAATGCCACATAGCTGAATATTAAATGCAATTTAAACACATCTTTATACACGTTAATAATTCTTGTAAATGAATATAGAAACACATTTTTAAATGCGATTATGATAAAAATTTTGAAAATATTTTCCAATCCACTAAAAGTTCTCAATTTTACTTTTGTCCCACTTTTTTATATTTTATAACCTTAAGTCAAAACTTATAAAAGAAGACCATGTTCAAGTCAAGAAAGTAAAATTTATATTGGTTAATTCAAATACAAACTAGAACAACATGAATCACAAATGTAAACTAAAACTAAAATAATTGCAGGCTTTGAAAACTATTCAAGTTTTAGTAAACTTTATGACCTCCATTTGTGTTCAAATTTCCTTCACTATGGGATCCCAACCAATGTTACTTGCTCTTGGATGGTTATCCCCTAACTAGAAAGATGAATACTATGATATTTCTCAATGTAAAGAACAATACAAAATTCCCTTAAAAATGTACCACCACCTTGCATGGCATCAATCCACATGCTTCATTTTTATTGTAGTGTGATCACATAATTATACATTCTCACTGCTTGGGACAAGACACGTATACACTAGGTTGCGAAAGCACACTTTTAAGGTACTATAATCTTCTTCAACTACTAGAATACATTGGTGCACTTGCACTCTGGAGTTTAGGATTTAGGGTTCTATAAGACCCTAAACCCTATATCCTAAACCAAGAATATTTAAATCCTAGGTGTAAATTTTTATGTTCTGTGGCCTAGATCTCCTATCCAAATCCTAGTTACATCTAAACCCTCGACTCACATTGTCTTTAGGTACTCCCATTAGATACATACTATTGCTTGTTTGAGAGGTGGCCCAAGGGGGAAGAGCTTGGCAGCAACAACGGTGCAGCAACAAGTCCATGCCCTACACCTACATAGGTAGGGAAAACCCTAGTGTGTTTTCTTTTTCTTGGGCAGGGGCTAATGACCATCGACCACCCCCCACCCTTTTTTCCTCCTCTTCTTCTTCTTTCTCAAAGGAATATGAGTTTAGTGCATGTCCCATTATTGAGATCTGATAGGGCCCAACATTTTGGTTATGCCTCTAAAAGAAGGGTAAAACCAACTAATGAAGTTTCTTGATTCTCACCATGCATAGGATTAGGAGATTTTTTCATAAATATGAGATAGATCTGTGAGAGGAATCAATCTCTTGCTTGTGTGAATGCTCTCTTTGAAATGAAGGGATTGCTTACAAGGATATAGGAATGACTATGCAAGATGAAATTAAGGAACTCTTACATGAAATGCATGAGTTGTAGTGGAAAGTAACATGACTTGAAAAATATGCTTAGTATGCTAAAGATACATAGATGACATGTCTAATGAGGTATATAATGCTAGATATGTGTTTTTGGTAGATGATTTACCTAAATGTGCAAAGGATACATTCCATGTGAACATGATATAATGACAATGATTGCCAAAGATATAGAAACAATGGATACAAATGTTTTGTTTGAAAATGCAAATGACAGATATATCCATGAAGCTTTGACTATGGGTGAAAATGATGTCTTGATAGAGAATGCAAAATGATGCTTTGATTGAGGATGTAGTTCTAAAGGATGAAAATGTTATTCAATTTTTGCAACCCAAAGAAAATGCTTTTTACGATATTTCCCTAGCACGAATAGAGAGATACTTGTCATGTAGTTTTCTTCTTTATGGATGCTTGATATTGGAATCATATGCTTTTATATGCATGATGACATGACGACCAATGTGGATATATGCTTTTCTAATAATGCATGATGTTCGGGACAATATAAATCTATTTTATGGAGAAAAACCATTTAAACTCATTGCAAAAAGGATGTAGGAAGCCTCAATGCTATCATATGATCTGCATAGAATAGCAAGTTATGGAATGCTACAAAGTTTTGATAGAATACTACTACCATTTGATCTTGGTGGATCTACGAATTCCTTGGAGCTGGATACTACTAGCTATATAGGATTTGGATCTCATGAGATTTTGGTAACCTATCATCCAAGAGAAAGTACTTGGGTTAGTTGCATGTTTTTGTGGATATCAAGTCTTTAGATTTTCCTTACCTCTTTGAAGTATTTGTTTCAGCTCACCATCTTGCTGAAGATTGTTCCCTTGTGCACGATGGCTAACAAGACCTAGCTGTCTACTACCTTGTTGGAGAGAGCTAATCTTACTCCAACAGGTGGTAGCCAAATGGCTAGTAGACTTTCCACAAATATCACATTTGATATTTGGACAATTTTGAGGGTAGTGGTGGCCGCCACACCATTTACAACTAGATCTTTATGGTACATCTGCTTTAGAACGTCTACTTCCTATCATATTCTGTTGTTTTTTTAGAAAATTGACATCAACAGCTATTTGATGATATTATTCGAAAATCATGTTAGTGTAGTGCTTCATCATATCCTTAACTTCGCTAAGGACATTCGATGCACTTGACTCATAGCCATGATCTTCTATTGGAAGTTCCATTGGCCTAACAATTGGATTGGGCATTGGTTGTTGCTAACTCACAGGAATAATGTTAGGGTCTGATGCTTGGCCTCCAATATTTGGTGGAGCCAATTGAATAGCCATAGGCATAGTCACAGTGGGAGGAGTTGGCAATAAAGGCACATTTTGGACCATGCTTCCTCTCACATTCGGGTTAGTCATAGCTATCCCTTGACTTCCATTGCCATTGGTCAATACCAAATTATTTTTTGAAACTAGACCCATGGTAAGATTGGGGATCTAAGAAGTAGCTATGTTGTTTATGACCTATGTAAGGTGATTACTTGGGTTTTTGATCCTAGAGGTAACCATATATTGATATGGATGATTTTTTGGGACATGAGTATTTGATCTTTTGAACCAGGTGAGATACACAGTGCAATTCATATTGGAGGATCTACAGGTTTGGAGGGGATAGATGTTGAGATGTCGAGCTTTACATGAGATGGCATCTACGCACCTTGGTGACATGGTAGGATATCATTCACTAGCATATTAGTTGACCGACATGAGGATATGCCAATGATTCTATAGTTGTGGACTACACTTACATAGTCTATTCTTTGTTATGGAACATTCATTGTGCCACCTTTTCTTTCCTAATCATGTTGTAGACTTAGCTCTTTGTATGGAAAAAAAAAGTAGAAGAAGATTTCGGTCCTATCTCTCTATGTTCTGAAGTCTAGATTACTTTATGTGTATGTGCTCTTAGCTGTTTCATCTCTCTCCCCTCTTGTCTCTTTTTATGGTATTAGAGCCATCCCATTGTTTCACAAAGCTTGATTGAAAGCCGAGGTAAAGGCATCAGAGTACAAAAGGAAGAAAACAAGTAATGGGTAAGAAGCTCTTCCACCTTGCTCAATTTGCCATAGGTTATAGCTATAGGAGGCTCTTGAGGTTGGTAGGGCTATAGTCTGTGACTGCAATGATACTTGCTAACCAAGAAGACCAATATATATGCTACTTTTCCACCGTGATTTATGGCATTTGAACTCATTGTAACCTTCATTCTACACCTATAAGTGGTTTTGATAGTAGTATTTGGGTATACTACCATTTTGATTGTGCCACCATTTATAGGTACATAGATTATAGATTTCAAATATGTAAGGTTTCAAGTGCTTACTAGATTACAGACATAAAAGACATATGCATACAGATTATAGATTATATTCATTGTTGTGCACTCAGTGAAAAAGGATATGTGATTAGTTGTGGTATACCTTGTATCAACTTGCTTGTAGATTGTAATTTTTTGCAAGTTGTTTGTTTTGCCAAAATGTCTGGAAACTTCAATGAAATTGTCAACAAGAAGCTTGATAAGAATAATTATCTAGTATGGAAGCTTAGGATGAGAAATTTCTTAAAGGGCAAATATGTTTGGGATTATATTGAAGGAGACATAGTAGTGGCATCCAAAGTTTGTGTGTGAAATGCTACTACAAAATACGTAAAGACTTAGAAAAAAATGAAACCTGACATAGAGTAAAGTCATATATTGATTGTTTGCTTGGGGAAGTTACTATATGTATATCCTCTATAGCACATGTGTTTAAGGCCTATTTATAAATATCCTTATCTTTGATTTTTTTGGGAATAAAAGATAACCCTTTCCTATTCAATTTGTAAATAACACCTTTATATTATACCCTTATCTATGTAAAAATTTGTATTTTAAAAATACATTTTTTGAACTCACGTGATGCACATATATATTCATGAGTAACTTACCCGAGATTATCTATCAATATCATAGATAGCATGATAGGATATTTGTAGGAATTTGATACTCCCAGTATTGCATGGAAGAATCTGACAAGGTTGTTCAAAGTAAACACAAAGACCAAATGGTTACAAATCAAGTCAGAGATGAACCCCAATTGAAACCAAGTGAAAAGGGAAAATTTGTCCACTAATGATTATGCCTTAAAGATCAAGCGTATTGTAAAAGCTCTTAGATCTATCAATGTGGTAGTTCATGATCATGATTATGTGTATGCATGCTTAGATGGACTTGGAGATGAATACAAGAGCTTCAAGTCATATATATTCATGAGGGATTATATCCCTAATTTTGAAAACATGATTTCTATGTTGATACTTGAGGAGAAGAATCTTCACTTGGATTTCTTTTCTTCTCAAAGAAAGAACAAGTCTAAAAAGGTGTTTCACTCTACTAGCAAAGGAAGAGATTATGATAGAGCTGGTGGTTGTGGTTAAAGTTCTGATGCACAATAAAATAGAGGACAATAGCGAGGAAGGGGGAGTCAAAGTGATGGAACCTAAAATGGGCCGACACTCGCTATGGCACTAGCCGGACCTCATGCACACAAGAGACAACCCCACCCTACAGCCTCGCGGGCCAAGAGCGTTTGAGACTCGCTCTACACTAAATGCTAATGTCAATTCTATGTTTGTATTCCGTCATAGCCTAACGTTTACCATTCCTTCTTCTTAGAGGGAGATCTGATAACATATTGGTATGGTGGCTCGTAGCACAAACATAAGGAAGCACCTCTTAGTTAATTGCCGCAGCTCCACTGTGACTCTCCTACACCTCGGGGATTGGCACCAAGATGCGTAGCTCCAACATAAAGTGCACACAAGACAAGCTCCACTCTTTCATTTTGAACGTAATCCAAGAGATACCATGTGTCTTTACCAAATAATTTCCCAAGAAAATTCTTAAGTTAGCGTAATTTCAAGTTTATTGTTTGTTTTGTGTATCTTTTGTGTTTGCATCTGCGTGATGCATGAGCACATATAGTTAGGCTAGGCACAATTTCTTCAATGCATTCATAATTTTTGCAAGGAAGCATTGCTCGATTGATTGCATAAGCATGGATTCTAAATACAAATTGCATGAGTGTTTGGGCACGAAGTTTGGTTACATAGCATAATCTTGCTAGGACAAAATGCATGAAAAATAGGTTCATACAAAGAGAATGTATAAAGACTCCAAGGGTGTGTACTTCATAATGGAGTTTATGAAATAAGGCGTAATGAATAAGTGGGAATATACAAGGTATGGCTTGATACAATGTGATGGAAATTCTTGTATGAGATATGGAAGTTGATTAAAGCACTCTCACTGAGATTAGAGAAATATTCTGCAATGCTCTATTTGGATTTCTTTAAGTTGCAACGATGATATACATTGGGTGAGGTTGAATGATTCTTTCAATTGCATCTGCGTGTCTTTGATGAGGCTAAAAGATTTCTGTCAAAGAAGAAGAAGAGGAAAAAACCTTGATGAGCGGAGGTTGAAAGACTTGATCAACTACCTCATTTCTTTGTGGATTGAGAAGACCGCCACAAAAGAGGTGTTGGATGATGAAGATGAAGAAGAGAACGTATAACTATTGGATTAGAAAGAATACTTTAAGTGTATGGAGATGGCTTTGAGTTTCAACTTTAAGTTTACCAATTAACATTTCAATAGTTACTTCAAAAATATGATCTCATGGAATCAAAACAATTCACGTTTCTAGCATG
The DNA here is from genome assembly GCF_053477565.2 of Lygodium microphyllum. Lineage (NCBI taxonomy): Eukaryota > Viridiplantae > Streptophyta > Polypodiopsida > Schizaeales > Lygodiaceae > Lygodium > Lygodium microphyllum. Next base: position 68,316,393 of record NC_141152.1, read on the forward strand.
GATTAAAAAAAAGGCATTTGTGTCTTTTCTTCTGAACAAAGCAAAGCAAAAATTGTTAGCATTCATCGGATGCATTAACACAAAGAGAAAGAGAGAAATGAGCAAAATGTGAAATAATGGAAATTATTGTGGCAATGATAGGTGGAATTTGTTAATCATGAGGGCAGGTGGGTTGACTAGTAAAAGGCATTATTCTAGATCATACGCAGGATGACATAGGCATGTACTTTAAAACACACCATTAGCGATTAAAGGGAGCTTTTTTTGTTATGAAAAGAATGTGACAAGGCATCATCATTGACGTCAAACATCAAAGCTTTTTTGAAAACAAAAGTAGCATGCTTCGTACACCAAATCAAGATCGTTGAAATAAAGAGGAGGATGTTTGGAGGAGCTGTTGAAGGCTGACGAATATAAAAAAGCCTGTGGAAGGGGAGAAGCAACTGTTGCACACACACGAGTGAGGTCAGAGAAACAACAATGAAGTTGAAGGATTGAGCCACGATGGAATTTTCTTCTGTTTCAATTCGCTTTGATGTGTAGCAGCATGTCATGGACCTTCAGAAGCCACTACGCATGCTAAAAACAATCATTTTCCAAGCATTTAAAAAGTTTTGCCCTTTGACGAGCAATCGCATCTCCATGGCTGCATAAGGCACTATGCACGTCAAAGGGCACTCCTTTACTGAGCTTAGAATACATGTAGCCCTTTGACACATAGGTGCTTGTAAAAGGCCTTCATAAGGGACTATGTGTGTCAAAGGACCCTCATTTGGTTAGGTTAGAGTAAGGATTGCGCTTTCACAAGCAGAGGCTCATAAGGCATTAGGTGGGTGCAAAATCACCCAGTTACTTAGCATAAAGAATGTTTCACCCTCTTTAACGTGCAGAGGGTCTCATTGGGCTCTTGGATGATGCTATGAGCGTCAAAGCGCACTTTAATTTGTTATCAGTAAATAAGCTCCCTTTTTTGACGTATACATCCACGCCATTGTGCAGGTTTAAGTGACAAGAATGAAGTTAATGGCAAGGAAAGAGAGATCTGGCCCAAGCATCGCAGTGAAAGCTGGAGTAGAGAAGGCATCCAACAGGAAAGGAAAACCCGTGCATATCTGAAACAAAATAGGTACAAAAGGGTCAGCCAGAAATCTAACATCCTTAGGGAGTATAGAGCGGCCCAAAAATCTACTGAGTTGTGGATATTGAAGCTCCCTTTCCAAAGGGTTGTACGAGAGGTTTGTGAGAACTGGGGAATGCAGGTTCGTTGGAAGAGGGCTGCCTTGCTTTGTCTCCAGGAAGCTGCAAAGAACTTCATTATTGAGATTTTCAATGACCTAGCTCTTCTCGCTACACACTCTGGGAGGTGGACAATCATGTTGAAGGACCTCGATACGTTGAAGAGGCTGCGGTGGAGATACGACCATCTCTTGCACCTAGGCGACTTCGTGAATGCCAAAATGAGGGACATATTGCTTATCCCTCCTGCGAGGCAGCCTAAGGAACTTGAGCCAGAGTGGAGAACTTGGCAAGAAGGCAGAGGGCACAAGAAGAGAGAAAAGGGCTGGAAGCTAGAACAAAAACTTCCCAGAAACAACAAGAAGATAGGACCCTCCAAATGGACAAGGAAAACTCATAGTATCTGGCTGGACTCAAAGGAGGGCTGTACATACTTGTGGGTTTTGAGAGAGGGAAAGTACAACTGAGTATTGACATCAGGGATGTTAAGATACTTATGGACAAGGAGGCGCATTTGTCAGATAGCATTTTGTATGCCTGCTTAATGTAATGAACTCAGTGTTTTACTTAGTTTTAGAGCCAATGCTTAACTCCATTCCTTTTCACGTACTCTTTGTACTTGCTTGCGCAAGTTGATACAATAGATGATTCCGAGTGATTGCCACCAAGAAGTATTCATCGGGAATCCACAACTATTGCAGCTTATGAGAACACCGAACACACCGTTCTTTGTTTATCACACTTGGTTTCAATTTTGTAACCCTGCAGAGGTGACAGTCCTCATCCTGCCATATGAGAACAGAGGTCACTAGAGTCTGGCATTGATCGAGCTCGATAAGCCAGTCGTATGGATGCTCAATTATGTTCCGAGAACGCACGCAGAGTTTCAAACGTAAGTATATCGGATGCAGTCTATTGGTGGCTTGATTGCTATCTTGAATGCTCCCTTTTTTTAATTCTTAGCCCATTCAGTATGCTGACAGTGTACAAAAATCGGTTTTCTAGATGTATCAAGAGACTACTTATGGCCCTCGGGAGCATATTTTGATAGTGCCGAACTTCACCGAGTAGATATCAAAGAGGTAAAAGTCTCTCCACAGAAGGACAGCTATTTGTGTAGGTGGAGAGTGATGATCCACACCGAATACCTATTGCAGTCGCTCTTCACAGATACGCCTCTAATAAATAAGGTAATGAACCGCCCGTTCATCCTTGCATTTATTTAGTGCACTTTGAAGCACATATTGTCAATCAAGATCATCGGACACTCATTATCGCGTCAAGGTGCACAGAAAAATTTATCATGCTGTCTACTATGCAGAAAACTATGGAGGAGTATGACAGTGCATACGTTGAGAGATATAGGTCAAGCATGATACACACCCTCATTGCTACCTCCCAAGAGATACCGGAGGAGCAAGGTTCACCCTTATCTGATGAAGTTGTCAAAGAGGTACTGCCCAAGAGGGGGACCGCACAGAGCCAAGGCTCTCCGAGAAAAGCAGAGCACAGGAGTCAAAGATGGACATATCTGAAGATGGAGGCAGTGGTGAAGACACTAAGAGTGACAAGCAAGAGGAGGATGCTGAAAAAAAAGGAGATGGTGACAAGGAAGAAAAGGATCCTGATGAAGGTGACCAAGGTGATCATAACCGGATTCAGGAGAGGGTGGTGGATCCATGGAGGAGGGAGAGGGTGGGCAAGAAAACAACAGGGAACGGTAGCGGGGACAATGGAAGCAAAGGGCGGGACGGAGACGTACATGGAGATCACCAGAGCATAGAAGCACAGGGAGGTGGGGACCAAGAAAAGCATGTTGATGAAGACAAGGCAGATCCAGAGGGTGGTGGGAACAATACTGTTGAGGACGATCCTGTGGACAAAGTCTTGGGGGTTGGAGTCCCTGTGCTAGTGCCATGGCACCCTATTTAGGTGAGAATCACTTATTCGTTTGAGTTTTTAAGATCTTTTAGTTATTTTGTGCATATTTTACCCATTCCATTCCACATGTATTTATCATAGAGGCTTCTCATTTTGGATGTCAACAAGCTGCTATTGAGGCAAGACTTCTCCCTTTTCACACAGTCAGCCAAGGCCACCAAGAGAATGGTGGGGGGCAGAACAATGCTTCTCCGGCCACACCTGTCAGAGTTCTTGCGCTTTGTGCTGCAACGGTTTCAAGTAGAGATATGGTCCTCCATGACCTCCAAAAATCTTATGCCCTTAGTAGGGATGTTACACGACAATCTTTGTATTGCACCCTCATCGTTTAGGTTTATGTATGTTCAAGATAGATGCATTGCTATCGTAGGAGGCAATAAGAAGAAGCCATCTATGCCCTTGTTCACAAAGCCCTTTGTGAATTTGAATGTAGATTATGACCCTGTAAATACACTTCTAATTGGTGACACACCAGATAAGTGCATATGCAATGGTCAGAACACATTTATATGCCCCTTAGAATTCGATGTAATCCCTCTAACATGTTTTTTCAGACAAGGCTTATGCCATACTTGAAGAGCTTTCACTAATCTAACCTTAATGTAACCTAGTTCCTTGAGCAAAATCCATTTTGACTATGGAGTTTTGCAATTTCTTGTAAATTTTAGGTTTCTATGGAGTTGTACAATTTGTTATAAATTTCCATTTCTTTTGTAGTTGTACAATTTCTTGTTGTGGGGTTGTGTCTCATGGAGTTGCACAGTTTCTTATCACTTTCTAGCTCTATAATATATTGTTACTCTCAAGTTTCATGTATGCAGTTGTGTTATTATGAAGTTTCCTGTTATGTTTATGTACAAAGACTACTTATATTAGATGTGAATGGGCTCCTCTTGCAGAGGCAACCACGCCCTTTCCAACCTACACCAATGAACCATTATTTTACTGCGGGACATTACGTCATGTTGCGGCCTGGTCTTAGACAATTCTTGCGCTTCCTATTTAGATTCTTTAAGGTAGGCCTATGGTCCTCAATGAAAGTTAGAGACCTCCAAAGTGTAATTAACATCATGCGGTTTGTTGGAGTAGATTTCACCTACTTCGAATTTCTGCTGGATCACTCATACTGCTATGAGGACCCAGAGTACCAACATCCCCATCTACCTTTTGCTGAGATGTATACAAAACCTTTTTTGCATATTCCAGATATAGTGGATTCATGCAATACTATATTGCTAGATGAACATCGTGAGAAGGGCAAATACAATCCACCACGAAGTACACTTGTAATACAGGGTTTCAATGTTGATCCATAGGATGACTGTTAGCTATATATAGAGGGTTTTTTCATCCATAGTAAGGGACCTTTATTTGAACAGGGGTGTTAGCTAGATATAGTCTGTCTATATATAGCGCCCCAGGTCCCCTCTATATATTCCTATCATGTGTGCTCAGTTGACACACTTCTAGGGTTCCACTCCGGTGTCTCATATCTCTCTGCTCTCCTCTCTTCCTTTCGTCTCTCGTCTTCCTCACAGTTTCCAACAATGACTTATACCTCCAGGAAATTCTCATTCCATATCTCTGGAGGTTGTATAACTTTGAAGGGAATGCGGTAGACTTTGTATGGTATAATGAATTACCGGTATTATTTTCATGACTATTTTTGGACTTGGTTTTCACACTTAATAACTAGTATCTTATATGCGTTGTGTGTGCCTATGCTGTTGGTTGCTTCCAAAAATAATATGGAGATTCTCATCAACAAACATAATTGCTTGTAATTACCAAAGTTGTCACCATTACAAGATATAGATCGAATACAAAGGTCGATCGCTTGCAGCTTGCCAATGGCATAAGCAATAACAATCTTGTTTTGAGAATCAATAACTAGTACCTTATATGTGCTATCTATGCCAATGTTAGTGATTACCGAACTTAAAACGGAAAAATGTACTTCCAAAATAAATCAGTTTAGTTATTCTCATCGAGAAATGAAATTGTTTATAATTACAAGGGTCATGTTGATTACAATACATATCACTAGGAAGTGACTGTGTGGTCAAATACCACTTTCGTCAGTTTTGCAGATTTGCTCTTGTAAGGCTGAAGCTGTGTTCTTTGCAGTGACAAAATTTTTTGCAGTGTTTTGTAATGGCGACTGATTCTCTTTCACAGATTGCCACTGAAAAGCTTGACAAGAACAACTTCCAAGCATGGAAGTTCAGAATGACGAATTTCCTTATGGGAAAAGGATATTGGGAATTCGTTGCAGGAAATGAAGAAGAACCAGTTCTTCCTGATATTCCCAATCAATAGCAAATGCAGGCATTTAAAGCATGGCATGAGAGAGCCAGGAAAGTTATGTACTGGCTGTCTATCAGCATTTCAGACTCTATGATTGTGCATATTCAAGATGCAAGTACGCCAAAGGAGGCATGGGATACTTTGTCAAAAATGTATAGCACAAATATGCAAGCCAGGAAAATGCAGCTCAAGCAAGAGTTGCACAATGTACAAAGAGAGAGCATGAGCATCAATGACTACCACATGAAGGTGAACAAGATTGCAGATGCACTTGCTTCCATTGGGTCGCCAGTGGAAGATGATGATTTAGTTTCTGTGACCTTGAATGGTCTAGGAAAGGATTATGCACAGTTCCGAACATCCATTTCCATCCGTGAAACATTTTCTGATTTTGAGGAGCTGATTGCTCTTCTAATTTCTGAGAAGCAAAGAAATGGTGGTGCATCTTCTTCAGGAGGAACTTCAAAAGAAGCTGTCTTCTACTCAAATGTTGGAAGAGGTAGAGGCAGAGGTAGAGGAGGCCGATCTGGAGGCCGTGGTAGAAATCAGAATATGCAGCAAACTCAAGAAAACCAGTCCTATGGAGGAGGACATGGTAACTCTAGAGGCAGGGGGAGACAAAGAGGTCGTGGTGGATGGCAAAGAGGCCAAAATGCAAACTGCAATGTTGAATGCTACTACTGTGGTAAAATGGGTCATATGGCTAAAGACTGCTATAAAAAGTAGAATGACATCATGAATGGAAAATTGTAACAAGAAAATTATGCATCTTCTAGTAGACAGGGTGATGACAGAAATGAGCATTTGTTTATGGTGCAGCACATGACCAATTCTGTGACAAGTGCAGAAGAAAGCAACGATGTGTGGTATGTTGACTCAGGTGCATTAAACCACATAACAGGTCATGCAGAATGGATGCAGGATGCAAGGAAAATGGAAAAACTAGGATTTGTGGAGACTGGTGATGATACTGCACATCCTATTGTGCAGATTGGAAAATTTCCTTTGTCTATGCGCAGGATGGGAAAAAGAAATACCTGTCGGATGTATTTCATGTCCCGAATATCACCAAGAACCTAGTTTCTGTTGGTCAAATGGTTGAGTAGGCTTTGCAGGTCAGATTTAATTCTGATGGATGCTTTGTTGAGGATATGAAAAATAAAGGTCGCTTGATAGCAAAAGGAAAGAAGGGCAGAATTTTACGTTGGATGTAGACATGCCTGAATTGAGTGCAGCAATGTTTTCACATGGGACCGGTGTAGTTGCAGATATTGATATCTGGCATAAATGCATTGGTCATGTTAATGTACGACGACTTAAATCAATGCAAGCCCAAAATATTGTTGCAGGATTTCCTAAATTCAAGGTTGCAGAAATGCATAAGGTATGTGAAGCCTGTCAGTTTGGAAAACAGGCAAGAAAACCATTTTCTAGACATGTTCAAGAGTGTAAGAAGCCATTGGAATTAATCCACTCTGATGTGTGGACTACTAAAGCTGTATCTCTTGGAGGCTGTCATTATTTTGTCACTTTTATTGATGACTATAGCAGAAAAGTTTGGGTGTATTTTATGAAAAAGAAAAGTGAAGTTTTTGGGCATTTCAAAACTCTTAAAGCTATGGTTGAAAAAGAAACAGGCCTGCAGATAAAATGCCTAAGGTCAAATGGAGGGGGAGAGTACCTCTCAAATGAGTTTGCAAGGTTCTTGCAGGAGCATGGCATAAAGCAGCAATATTCATGCAGTCATACCCCACAACAAAATGGAATTGCAGAAAGAAAAAATAGGCATATTGGAGAGGTATCTCGTGCCATGCTCAACGAAAAAGACTTGCCAGATTTTTATTGGGCTGAGGCAGTTGCTACAGCAGTCTACATAATGAACATGACTCCCACTGCAGCAATACATGGCATGACTCCAGAGGAGAGGTATAATGGTAGGAAACCATATATTTGTCATTTGAAAATTTTTGGCTGCATTGCCTATGTTCATGTGCCAGATGAGTTGATATCCAAGTTGGATCCAAAAGCTGAGAAGTGCATCTTTATTGGTTATTCTCTGCAGCAAAAAGGGTATAGATGCTATAACCCTTCTACTCGTAAGTTTACAGTGAGCAGAGATGTTATTTTTGATGAGATGAGTAGCTAGTATAAACCAGTAAATGTGATTGATAATGTAGATGCACAAAATGGTAATGCTGCACAGAATTCACAGCAGTAGTCACAAGATATTAGTAGACCTGGAGCGTCCTCTAGCAGTGGTTCACATTCTTCGCCATGGACAGGCAGATTGAGATAAGGAGAATCTTCTCAAAGCAATGCAAATAGTGGTATGCAGGTATCACGAAAAGGAAAAGAGAAGGTAGATTAGCCCATGTTTGATGTGAATGCAGGTCACTCTTATGTGGTTGGTGAATCCAATGGCTCAGAACAGAGCATTGATGATGAGTTGGGTATTCCTTCTATTGTTACACCTGGAGTAAGGAAGAGCAGGGATGTTTTGAGAGCATCTGGGAGTGAACCTACTTTGCGCAGGTTTACTAGAGCTAGGTATCCTGTGGATAGGCTGAAATATGATGGATTTACAGCCATTCACTATGCATATATAGTCAAAGTGATACAGGAACCAGAACCCACTTCCTTTAAGCAAGCCATGGGAAAAGAAAAATGGGAGAAAGCCATGGATGAAGAAATTGATGCCTTGGAAGCAAATGCTACATGGGAATTTGTACCTTTGCCTAAAGATAAGAATGCAATTGGTTACCACTTGCAAGTGGGTTTATAAGGTGAAACACAATGCAGATGGTTTTGTGAATAGATACAAGGCAAGATTAGTAGTCAAGGGGTATGCACAAACATATGGCATTGATTATGAAGAAACATTCAGTCCGGTTGCAAGGATGGCAACTGTAAGAGCAGTCATTGCTATGGCTGCATCAAAGGGATGGTCTTTACATCAGATGGATATAAAGAATGCCTTCTTGCATGGTGATTTGCAAGAAGAGGTCTATATGGAGCAGCCACCAGGTTATGTGCATGCTGTTCATCCTGAGTTTGTTTGCAGGTTGAAGAAAGCCTTGTATGGCTTAAAGCAAGCACCTAGAGCATGGTCTGACAAGATAGGACAATATCTTGTCACTATTGGTTTTCAGATTTCCAAGGCAGATTTCTCACTTTATGTGAGAAAAACAGAGAAATGTATTATGCTACTTGTCATTTATGTTGATGATTTGATTATGACAGGTGATAGTGATGAAGATATCCTTCATGTGAAAATGCTATTGAAGCAGAAGTTTGAGATGAAGGATATGGGAGAGCTGCGTTATTTCTTGGGCATTGAGGTGATTAGATCACCAAATGGGATACAGCTCTTTTAGAGGCAGTATAGATTGGACATGATGTCCAAATATGGGATGACAGGTTGTAAGCCTATTTCAGTTCCTTTGGAGCAGAATGTGAAGCTGAGCGCAGATGCAGGTGAGCTTCTGGAAGACCCTACTATGTACAGACGCATAGTAGGAAGTTTGATTTATATGACTATTACCAGGCCAGATTTGAGCTATGTTGTTGGATTGGTAAGTGAGTTTATGGAGGCTCCAAGAAAACCACATTTGGATGTGGCTAGACGCATACTCAGGTATGTGAAGTCCACATTTTGCAGTATGGACTATTTTATGATATTGGGGTTCAGATACAGTTGCATGGATACACTGATGCTGATTGGGCTGGTAGTATTTCTGATAGACGATCTACTAGTGGATATGTGTTCTCTTTTGGGAGTGCTGCAGTCACTTGGAGCAGCAAGAAACAACCTACAGTTGCCTTGTCGAGCACAGAGGCTGAGTACAGGGGTGTAGCAATGGCTGCATGTGAGGTAGCTTGGTTGCATAAGCTACTTTATGATATGCATCAGTCTATAGATGGGCCAGTTGTCATTTATTGTGACAACATGAGTAGTATACACTTGGAAAATAACCCAGTCTATCATGCTAGAACAAAGCACATTGAGGTGCATTATCACTATGTGCGGGAGAGGGTTTTACTAGGTCTTATTGATCTAGTTTATGTCAGCACAGAGGATCAGGTAGCTCACATATTCACGAAGGCATTGGGCGTAGAGAAGCTGCGCAAGTTCAGAGACCTACTTGGTGTGCAGGAATTGGGATTGAGCTCAAGGGGAAGTGTTGAGATATCGAGCTCCACTCGTGATATGCCAGGGTGACCGTTGTGCATTTATGTGACTGACTTGTCAGTTACAGATGCGGTTGGTACACGGCCCATTAATAATAGCTAGATGACAGCTATCCTTATCTACTCTAGTTCGTGGCTCAGTTAGTATGCCACCTTATTTAGTTGAGTTTGGTTTGAGACCCATATATAGGGTTCTTCTATTTCTATGTACTTGACTTGTTTTTGGCTTACACAACTAAGAAGAGGAAAACTATTTTCAGCCTCCACCTTTGTGTGTATTCCCCCATTGTGCAAGCAAGAAAGCTACAAGTGAGACTCCCTTCTCTCCCACAATCTTGACAAACGGCCCTTCGGGCCGGGGGGATTGCCCCCCCCGGAACTCCGCAGAGGGGGCTCTGCCCCCTCTGCACCTCCCCCGGTAGGCTAGAGAGAAAATGCATGCCACAATAGGTCCTCCGGATTGGGCCCTAGTGTAGTAATGGCTCTACACCAGCATAGATCTTCACTTGCAAAGCAGCAAACAGAAGCCCATACCCAAACAAAGACAAACAAAGACCCTAGAACCTCAACGGGCCAATCTAGCCATTAAGGGCAAAAAGACCACACCACAAGAACACATGTACATTGTGTTCAAACTACATTTAGTCGAAGCAGAATGCAACATCATCAAGTTATCAATGCAAGGATGACTAGACATGACAATCCTGATGATAGATGTACCTTGAGCAGCATCCGTGTGCTCTGAAAAATCAAAGCAGCCGTTGCCATCAATAGTTTTTTTCAACACTCAATCCACCGACAATAGAACTCTCATCGACCAATCAAGAGTGGATACAATGCTATCACAACAGGGTGACAAATCTATACCAGCCACATCCGAGGAGAACCATGACAAAGTAGCAGCAAAACCTCAAGAAAAATGCACAATTCTCGAGAGCATAAGCCATCCTAGCGTTGACCAATCTTGCTCATCTAGGCCTGAGCCCCCAGCTATGCTAAAGCCTAGGCAAACTCTTAGAACCTTGCACGAGATAGCAACCGAGCAAGCCCCCGTTGAACATAGAAGTATCGCAGAATGCTTAACTAAGTTGGATGCTAAGCTCAAGGTGTTTGCACGTGTCTACGTCCTTGCGGACATGGGCGCATTCCCTAAGGAGTAGCTTGGAGAATACTTGCCATTTTCCCTATCCTGGGAAGAGCAAGAACATATTAACGAGCACTATGATAGGCTCCTGCATGAACGCATGCGACTCATCTCTGACGAGGAAGCCGACGAACTACGCTTAACTGTAACATTCAATGATGTGCTCTACCAACCAAATCTCTTAGAGATAGAGCAACTAAAGTGACAATCGAAGGGTCAAAGTCAATTTGAGAAATGTTGGTTTGAAAACCGTGTTGTAATGGCCGAACTAGGAGCCCAAATCATGACAGTCTCAGAAGAGCGATTAGCCAAATGGCGGTCTCAAAGAGACCCAACCTATGTGGTGCCAACTTCCTTTCGAGTGCTAACTGCCATTTGGGGTACGAACTTAGCTGGAACTAGGCAAGAGAACTCTTTGGTGGCTGATAAGGTTCTCACTGAGGAGGAGCTACATGTTGCTAGTAAACTCGGACAAGGTTCAATGCTACTCAATGTTGCAAAATATCTATCGATATTGAGTAAGCTGCCACGAGTACTAGATGCATGTGCCACACTTTAGTACAATCCGGAGTTCTACAATTGGTTTTTATCCTCATGGAGTGACATGGTTTCATAAACATGTACATAAATAAACAACGTGTTTTGTGACTGTGTAAATAATACCAAAAGAAGCAAAGGCCAACACACCCCATGAGCAATGATGACCAAGTGCAGGTGATACACATCAAGTCAAAACTAAGGGATTCAGGTTGGCAATGCCTTGTTTAGATGGACATTTTCATTATGGTTGAAACATGTGACTTTCATGTACTCTCATGCCTTTCCAAGTGAATGTAGAATGACACAGGTTAATGCCTAGAAGCGTTTAATATCCAAATCACCACAAGACCACCAACCCCACAAAGAACCATTATGGAGGAAGTGACAGGAATACCAAGAAACAAAAGCCATGACGGAAGTGCCATTGGATGAGAACCCAAGGATACCTCTGCAGAAAGCACATATTGCAACTGAGCATGGCCAAAGCATAATCATTGATTACCCCCTCCTTCTTGGCCAAACTCTATGTTCGGGCAGGAGTCACGCTCTCAACAAGGGCGAATGTCTCTTCATCATCTAGGATTAAATTCGCAAGATGCTCTACCCTTGTCCATGCACAGCTCACTCCAAGTGCTACCTCAATTGTTCTATGTCTCACAAGTTACAAAGAGGTTTGCAAAATCTCAAGTGTATCTCTTCATCTCAACAACAGTTCTTCTAGCATCAAGGCTGGTGACACAATCATCTCTGTAATATCCATTTTTCGTAGCCTTTGGATCCCAACATTTCTCAATCCAAATGAAAGGCTAACAGCCTCAATGTATGGCATTTATTGTATTCATTTTTTCCACCAAAAAAAAAGAAGAAAGAGAGAAATAAAAAAAAAGAAAAGAAAAGGAAAAAAGAAAAAAAAGCACACACGATCACAGCACCGCACCTAGGGGTCCTCAAATTAGGTACGTCTAGTGACCTTGGTCGGCTGGCTCCGTCCCTAATCCCCTAGCCCTTTGTACATCCCCCACAATTGTTCAAGGCACATCAAGGGCAGGACATACCTAGGGAGCTTGCCTTGCCTATGGTTAGACCTCTCACCCTGAACCACTTGCACAATTCTTTTGCACTCCATCTCAATGCCATTACAATCAACAATGGTAAGCAAGGCATGAAAGACAATGGAAAAGTACACCATACTTTTCAAGCACTACAAGTAGCCACTAGCTACCAAAAGCTAAGACATCAAGAAGCTCAATTATGCTACATTGCCTTGACAAGACCATAATGCATTTGAAGGGGTTGTGTAATGTTGTAAGTTTGTGTTGGATCCATTGCAATGAAACAATCTCTTTTCTTGAAGGATTAACAAATTCAAGAAGAAGAAGAAGAAGAAGAAGAAGAAGAAGAAGTAGAGATGTTGAAAAGAGATTTCGCAAGTTAACGAGCATGAGATGCATGAAGGAGATGACATGCAAGAGATGAATGTTTGGCCTATGTGTTGAAGAAGTAGGAAGGCACCATGATTTACATTTCATTGATAAAAAAGTAGTAAATTCAATGATAATGACTTAATTAAGAAGATTTTCTATTGCCTATCATGCATAGAAGACACATTAATAGGCTACATGTCAACTCATAAGAAGAGTAGTGTAGCTACTCAATAGCTATGAAGGGGGCTAAGCTCTTCTATAAATAGTACATGAGGAGCCAATTATTGGTAAGAAGGCCTCTCTCGCCATAATACAATTTTTAGAGGAAAGAAACAAGGAGATGAGTGTGTTGATGCTAAGATGGAGAGTCACTATAGTGAAAACCAAGCCATCATAATCTTTTTTTCCTCTTCCACAATGGAATCGGAGCTACACTATTTGTGTCCTTCTTACAATGACAATGCGATTTTGAGTTTCTCTCTCTGCTTATTTTTCAAAGAGCAATGGCTATTCTTGCTTTATCTTTCAAACAAGGATGATCTTCCTAATTTGAAGTTTGGAGGTTTGTGAAGAGCACAAGAAGGGATTTGAAGTTTGAAAGTACATGCATGAAGATAGAGAGTTACAAGTACAAGTAGCATGGCTCAATAGGCCTAGACTAATTTAGAATTACTTTAACAAAAAGAACATGGAATTTTCGCTATTGAATACTATTTGAAACAAGTTAGCATTGTTGTAATTCTCATCTATCTATTGTGCATCGAAGATAATTTGGTATTTGCTAAAGGCTTATGCTATATCAACTTTCCTTGATGACATGATACTTTGACCTTTTTTGGGTTTGATGGATTGAGATCCATCTTGGGAATTTTGTATTATATCTATGTGTAGAGCTGCAAGATAAAATGAAACCTATGGTTTTTGTATCCCCTTTTGATGCAATGTATGGGTATAAGATGCCCCTTCCTCTGGTCATATTGAGTGAGAAGTTGAACCCTCATGAAAGGAAAGATTTAGACCACATGCAAGCCCTACTTTAGCAATGTAAGTTGCGTCTTAGGAAGTCCTAAGAACACATGAAGATCTGTGCTGGTGAAGAAACACACTCCATTGAGTTTCAAGAAGGTGAGTTGGTTCTCTTAAAGGTGCCCAACTCTTGATACTCCATACTAAAGGATGGCTCTAGCAACAAGTTGGCATATTGCTATATTGTGGGACTTAAAAGATAGTCAAGAGAGTGGGAGACTTGGTCTATCATCTCCAACTCCTTCCATCCACTAAGATACATAATGTTTTTCATGTGAGTCATTTGAAACCTTTCATTGGGACTCCTAAAGACTATGTGGAGAAGTTGCTACCAGTACATCCATGAGGCTATCATTGGGCAAGGAGAAAAGAAACTGAGGACTCAATCCATCCACAAATATCTAATTAAATGACAAGGTCTACCCTTGGAAGAAGCCTCCTAGAGGACAACAACAATCTTAGAGGAGTTTTCTCACCTAAAGGATGTATTTTTGGCTGAGGACTAGCTCATTTTGGCCCCATTTGGCATGCAAACTCCTTGTAGATAGCACACCACTTTAGAATAGTTTTTAAATTTTCCTAATTACAATCATGTGTAACATATATGGGCTAAAATCACATTTTATGAGTTTCATTTTGACATTCCATAGGTCTCAATTAGAGTCTCCCATAGTAATTTATGACTAGTTTTCTCTAGCATGCATGTTCTAAATAGCATGCTATCTTGTCAAGCCCTAATTGTCAAGAATTAGTGGCCAATCCCATACATTGCCAATTACTATCTATTGTACATATTCCGTTTATATCATATACATCCCAATTATACATGATATTGAGCTTATCCGTACATATAGTACCCTTATAATGCTAAATAAAGTTGTACTTTGCAACCCCACTATGAGCTACACCAATAAGTCATCTTTTTATTTCTTGACGGCAAAAACCTTAGGGAGTGGGATGTAATATAAAAGAGTGGGATAGATGTGTAGGACACACGGGGCTAGCATGGGAATACTCAATTACATTGAGAGGTAATTTAAGGTGTTGAGACTTAGTTAAGGCATTAGTTATCAATAATCAAGTCTCACTTTACCTTCGTTGTAGCTTTAATGACTTTCCTTATATTTCTCTCTCCTCTATTAGTCTTTCTCTCTCCTCTTTGGAATCTTCTTCCTTCTCCTTATCTCTACTAGGTCTCCTTAATTACAGTTATTAGTAGGTTGAGACTTGAAGATAAGAACCTAGAGTGCAACTCAAATAATATGATTCTTGTGAGAGATACAAAACTCTAGAGTTTTGTAGATAGTTGGGTTAATAAAAATTCATTTTAGATGGTTCTTATTGTTGGGCCAAGGTTATAGGTCTTGATTTTCTATCCTAGGGAGCTATATTTCGATGGCATAGTCATCTTTGAGGAATAAAATCATTAGTGTTTATTTTCATTTAGGTGGATTGCTAGGGTGTTCTACCCCTCATAGAATGTCCATCACAGTTTTTTGGCATCCCCAGTAAGGATCATTTTTTATTTAGGGATTCACTAAATACTCCAAACCAAGCTCAAGATGGCTCTAGCAAGTGATAGGTTTTTCTTTCATAAAAATAATGAGATTTCCAAATACTAGATGAAAGTTTTTGAAAAAGATATTGAAGAATTAGACATTGTTAGTAAAGAAGCTAAAGCACTCTATGCTAGCCAAGGACTAAGAGGTGAGGAAATGAATTTTTTCAATGGACTACTTTAAGAAATTCAATATAATCAAAGATTGCTAAAGGGAGTACGACAGATAGATTATTTTGTGTTAGGAGTCAAAAAAGAGAAATTGCCCCTAAATTTTGAACAAGCTACATTGGAAAGAGACTCATTCAAAGAGGATCTTTTGGCCTATGGAAGCACTTTTTCAAGAAGACTTGGATTTGGATGTAATGAAAGATCAAGGACAATAGGCCTATTTGAGGACCTTGTTCCCCTTTTTTTTAATAGAAAAAGACCTTATGAATGTGGCTACAATCATGATTAAAAATGCATCAAAGGACCCATATTCTACGTTGCATTTATTTCATGTAATATGAATGTGACATTTCAAACCCTTTTAAATTGATTTGTGTGTGGATCTCATAGTGGCATAAATGTCTATTTGAAATCTCTAAAATGTCCCTAAACACCCAAAATACACATGCACATATATGTGCAAATAAACGAACTAAATATTGATCTAAGAAAATTAGGGGACCTTGTTGGTTATAGAATTGCAATTATGCAACCAGCAACCCCCCTAGTTTCTCTTTGTCATATTTTTCATATTCATTATGTATACAAAGTAATAGCTCTAAGGACAACTATATACATAACTATAGGCATTGCTATAGATACTAGGTGTATGTCTAGCCTATGCATTTACACAACCAAAGGAAATAGAACTTACAATCAAACTACTAAAAACATGAATAAGCATAGAGGAATACCAATGAACATCCATATTGCTTAAAAAATTTTAAGAAATAAGAGCTAGAGAGGTTAAAAGGAAAAAAGGAAGAAAATGCATTATATCAAAATTGAAAAAAGAACTTTCTTCACGTTCTTATCATGCATGCAATACTCCTTTACTTGAGATTGAAGAAAATGCCACCTCTATTATTCTTTTTGTGTCTACATATATTCATTAATGAAAATTTCCAAACACATATAATAAATTAATATAGAGAAATAGTACTTGATTTTAGTAATCAACTACAATATTACTTGCATCATTATTTTTGCTATTATCTGTGCTATTATCTCGATAGTTATTTGGGTGTTTATTTGCACATGTTTCCCCTTGAATAAAAATTTGTATCCTAATCCATAACCCATTTTGATTTATGTGCTTTCCCTAATAAAATATGAAAGAAATTATAAAAAGGGTACCCTCAGCCTATTTCCTATTGCTCTTGCATCTCATCAAAAGTACAAAGCTCTTTTATCAAACTTGCATTCCATGATGTTGGATTAGTATAGAATGTTATTGCCATGTCTATTCTAGCTAATGAAAGAGGCTGGTCCTAAGCAAGGTGGCAAGACAAGAGGGAGGTGATCCTCACATGCTAGTAACTATCTTAAAGGGATGCGCAACTCTACCTAATTAGGAACTTTGCACACCCATCAAACATTGGAGTATCTCACCAATCTTGTCGCCTAGTTAGCTACCATGCCGATGCAAGAGAAGATAAATGAGTCCAAGCTTGAAGCACAAAGCCCCTCCCCAATTGGAGTAGGTACTTGGTCCACATGGCATCATTGGAGCTAGTAGTATCCTATCGAGCACTTACGAGGTTGCTGAGTCCTCTCATAGAAATGAAGAGTCTCTTTTGAGCTCTCTTATTATCCATGTAGCTTGTAACAACTCCAAAAAGGATAAATAGACCATTCGCATAGGAAACCCTCTTAAGGGTAGGATAATTATGAGGATAATTCCTTTTAAAGAAATAATGGTAAATTTTTTTATTCCCCTCCCCAGCTGACTGTCGTGCTGGAAGGGGAGGGGAATAGAAAGCATGACAAAGCTCCTTGGTGGAGCTGGATGCTTCCAGCTGCCATGGCGCGTCGACACGTTAGGGGAGGGAGGATCCCCCTCCCCTCCCCTATTTAAACGAACGAGCTAGCTGTGATGAGGGGTCAGGACGGCACTCTGCAGGCATCATGAGGTGAGAGGAGAGCATTCTGAAATACAGCGGGCTGTGAGACGGGAAGGCCTTGAGAGAGGGGAGGATGTCCGAGAGCTGCTGCAGATCGTGAACCAGTTGCCGCCATGGAGACGCCCCGCCGCTGAGGACTACGCCACTGCCAACTGTACTCTCCCCCTTGGAAACATAGAAGCTTCCAGAAGCTTCTAGAAGGGAGCTTCATAAGCCCCCTTTCACCCGCCCCCCTTCATGTGCCTTCTAAAAACCTTTTATTACCCCCCCTAATTTAGCCTTTGAGCCCTTTCTTATGGGCTTCAAAACCCTTCGCCCCCTTGATCCCCTTCTTGTGCCTTCCTATACCTTATTATCCCCCTCCCGGTTTTAATCCCCTTAAGCCTCTTTCACCCCCCTTGTTGTTGCCTCATCAAATCCTTTCTCCCCCCGGGTTTAAAATCCTCCTAACCCCCCCTTTTCACCCCCGTGCTAAAACCCCTTCCATGGCATTTTGGAACCCCACCGTGTTAAATCCTTAAGCCCCTTCTTTTGGGCTTATTAACCCCCCTGTTTTTTTAAAACCTTTATAAGCCCCTTTTTCCTCTAGAAGAGCTTAGGCCTCAAAGGTCCTATCACCCTCCGTGTTCTATAAACCCTTAGGCCCCCTTTTTGTGTGGATATTGGAATCACTCTTTTTTTTTTCCCATGTTTAAACCTTGTCTAACCCTCCCCTTGTGGCGTATTGAAACCCCTTTCCTCCAAGTTTGATGTAAGGGTCCTTCAACCTTACTTATAACCTTTACGATTACTATATTCCCTTGGAGTTCTCTTCTGCACCCTGTGTCTTTTCCATCCTTTTTCATTCCTCATTTGAACGAGTCATTAAAAGACCATTAAGCATTCCCCATGGCTTCAATGGGTCTTAGTCGTAAAAGATTCTGAAACACCCTTTCGAATTCCCCGACTTCAAGGAGGGAGCCTTCCAAAAACTACTTTCGACGGGCGGTGGGAGCGATGGTGAAATTCCTAGGAGGAGTTGTAAAGTTGCTTCCACATCCAAAAAACTACAATTGCGATGCCTCCTAAGAAAGTCCAAGGCATAGCCGCGGGAGGGTCATGTCCCGGTAATCATGTCGATATCTCACCCCAAACCTAGGTTTTACCCCTTAATTTTTATTTGATATCGTTGTAATTCAATCATGCAAGGTTAATTGTTAGAAATAGGATATATTTTTATCCTAGTCGTTCACGATGAAGTAACTTAGTCATTAATACATTTAATGGAACATGAAAAATAAATAAAGCATAAACGTATTTCTAGCAAATAGCTTTATGCATTGAAATGAATTATGAGCTAGATTATTACCCATTAAAATAGTATACTTGTGTTAAGCCTAGAGGTATAAAACTGCATCTCGCACTATTAACCCCTATTCTTTTTGCAATGAGTCATCATGGAAAGTGCAAATCATGAAATGATTCTTACGATGCATAAACTCTATCAAATTATCATTGTCAACCGCATAAATTAGCAAGAGAAAGGTTGCTTATTTAGCATGAATTTTGTTCGCAAAGAAAAGGGAAGATTAGTTGAGATTAACCTTGCTTGACCTCAAACCGATAACTTAAGGATTGAAAAATCAATTTACGCATAGTCAACGAATCATGTGGAAGTAATCTCGAAATTATCTTCTAGAGCTAACCAAATTGGCATAAAACCTAAACACCTAAGCTACAGAATACTCGTTTGGAATATTAATTGGAAATTAAAGACCAGAAACTGAAGTACCCAATGAACTTAAGGTTTGACCAAGTTGGGTTAATAGGGTATGCCCTAACCCGGGATATAGGGAGTCTTGCCAAGTTGCAAGTCATCCCGGATCGAGTGCTGAATGCATTCGAAAGGAAGGATTCATTCCTTAGCAGTTTGCCAACAAAAACGATCAATGGAAATGTTTGTGCTTGCTACAGATTTTAGAGCACTGTTTGGATTTTTTTGACCAATGAATTAAAAGATAAATGAATATCTATACTTCAGGTTGAAGTCCTGAAGGGAGAGGCAGCTTCAATTACCCCGGACTGCATGCTTGACCCTAACCAAGGGGGTTGTTGACCACGCTGTGATAGTGGACCGAACCCGCCGCGAGAGGTCTCTCCGTTGAGCGCTACTTGGAGTAGGAGGATGCTTGGGTGCCAGGGGGGCTCTGGCCGTAAATCCCTCACCTTCCCGGCCCTGCACAAGAGGCTAACGTGACTCGGGATTGGATCTCGAGGCTCGCATACTAGTCTACGGGTGGAAACTTGGATTAGTGATCCCTATGGATTGCTAGATAGCCTTCGAGTGGATTGTGGATAAGCCTACGAGCTGGACTCTTTGCATTTCAAAGATAAATATGATAACCTATTAATAAGGAACTTGTTTGGTATTGTTTTTCTATGTCAAGTGATAAGATAATGTGAAGGAACCAGTGCCTAAGGGGTTAATTAAAGAAGCTGGTTGTTACATGTCCAACTAATGTGTTAGGTAATTAAATAACTAAAACAACCCAAGGAAAGTGCGGAGGATGGGCCATAGGTCCGTCCTACGGATGGGTGGTCCTGGTTGGCCGAGAACTTTTCTCAAATTCACGTTGGACAGCAGGAGGATTGTCAAAGAACACGATTAATAGAAGCATTGACCTAGAGTTATGATTAAACCTGATTTACGTTGTTTTAGGGTAACGGAATGGGACTATGCCTTATGGCAGAGAGGTTGAGCTTTGCATCCCTCTCGTTTCCCATTCTCCTTGAACCAAGTGCAGCGTGAATCTGCTTCGGACCTGGCGTTTTTGCGTAAAGTAGTTCGCTTGGGTCCGACGCTAGTTGCTATTAGGAAATGACCAATCAGGAAAACCCTAATTCAGGTCGATGCTAAGTGGGAACGACCGGAATACTTCCGCTACGTGGCAAACGCGGAAAGCCCTAGATCGCAAGCCCCGTAACATTCCATGGGAGTGCCGAGTGGAGCTTTCTAGACATCCTTTCTGATGGACTGCTAAGACGTGTCCTAAAAATGCCAGTGGACACGTTACAATTGGTATCAGAGCTGACCAACAACGGAATTATTTTTATGAAATCTTAATAAGATGAAGTAAAGCAAATTTTTATGTCCAAGCATTTCCTTACCTTCAATGTTGTCTTGCAGAATTACGAAGCGTGGAACAAGTTCTTAGTATTTCGAATCATGTTTATGACTGCAATGCATTCTCCGCATTATCGACAAAGGGTTGAGATGATGAACATCCTAGAGCAGATCTATAATCCATCACCCTTGCACATGGAACGAAGATGGATGGTTGCTTTAGGAATCTAGTATATAGCTGCCCACCGGTTTGCTTATCTACAAACCAACCTAAAAAGGATCAAGTGGTTGGAAGATCTGAATGTCGTGAAGCTGTTCATTTTTGTGGAAGCTCGCGTAAACTCATCTTTACATATTCGAGGTCGGAGGGTTGAGATAAACTCATATGTATATGAGGAAGTAACCCGTGTAATCCCCACCGACAGGATTAAAGTGTTGGGCCGCCATGAGAAGTATGGATTCCAATGGAAAGATTATCCTGAACTTCCAATGACTTACCGATTCCTGAAGATCCATGACCCGAAACCATACTATTATACAGTTCTTGTAGATAAATGAAATACAGCGTTGTTCTCCCCAAACTAAATGTAACAGTTGGCTTAACATCACAAGAAATGTTGTATTCCGAACGGGCTATGCCCATATAAATACAAATAAGACTTCTTTTTATCAATGTCTGATTGTGCAAGAGAATTGATAAAAAGTTAAGTAGCTACATTGCTTATGTGATAGCAAAATTGAAGATGTAATATAAATCAATAACGATTATCGTATAATAACATTAAGAGACCTTTATTCAGGCACAACCCTAGGTACAAGTTCCTAATTCACCTCCTACATCAAGTACTGCTGTAATCCAGGAGAAGAAGTTCCTTCTCAAGCAGATTAAGCCACCCGAGTTTGACGGGAGAGGCAGATTCGCCTAAGCTGATGCTAAAATTTGGATTGAATCCATGGAGGATTACTTTGAAGCAGTAGGTACTGCACCCGCCAATCAGGCTATGCTCGCCAAGCTAAAGCTCACCGGCGAAGCCAGGCTTTGGTGGAAGCAATGGTGCAGGGATCAAGGGATCGCAGAGGGATCCGTTACCTGGGAGAAGCTAAAGAAAGCTGTGCAGGGAAGATACTTGCCTCCTGCATATCACACGCAGAAGATGAATGAGTTCTACGAGCTAAAACAGCTGGGGCTCACGCTTAATGCATACTATTCTAAATTTGTCTCACTTCTTAAGTATGCACCACAAATGGACATGACACAGTAGGTGTCTAAATTTTGTGCAGGTTTAAATCCACTAGTCAATACCCGTCCTGAATCTATGCGTCCATCAGATCTTCAGGATGCACTCATTGGAGTGGCGCCTATAATTCAGGAAGTGCAGTCTAGACCAAGGGGTAACAAAACTTGATCTTATAATGACCCAAACAAAGGAGCATTCAGACCTCAGATAAAGAGAGTTCAAGGTTATAATCAGGGACAAAGAAAGAAAGCAAGGACTAACAACGTCAACAACTTTGTTCCTACTCAAGGCAATGGCTGAAACCTCCGTTGTTTCCACTGCAAGGAGCCCAATCACTTCAAGAGGCAATGTCCCAAGCTTGGTGGAGGACATCGCCAAGTGCCTTTCGAAGGAACAGGCCATGGTCAAGGAGCCGCTACCTAAGGAAGAGGAAGAACCACCTGCATTGCCACTAGGCAAATGTAAGAAGAAGAAGAAGAAGAAGATCTGACCATGGAAGCAGAGTTTGAAAGAGTGACAGTCCATACCGCTCTATACAAGAAAGGGCGGAATCGCCAGTTCTCGGTGATTCAGACACTGTCGGACTATCAAGGTAAAAGTTTCAAGACCTTGATTGATCATGGCAATACACATTCCTTTATCTCACCAGCATGTGCAAAAAGATTAGGAATAGCCATAGTAGAAGCACCTACCCTGCTTGTGGAATTGGCAAATGGTCGTGAGGTTACTTGTACCAGGCAAACTGCCAAGGTGGAATTCTTTCTGGGAGGAAAGAAGACTTTGGTCAAATTCAGAGTCATGAATTTAGGTATCCATGAGTGTCTACTCGGAATGGATTGGCTTAAGCCTAACGATGCCCACATTCATTGTGGAAAGGGTCAAGTTTCCTTTCGAAACTCTGAAAGGGAATTAGTCACAACTCAAGGTGAGGCTGGAGTTCCAAGAATCTAATTGGCCAAAGTATCTCGAATCATGAAAGGAGTCAGAAAAGGATTACCTGTCTACTTGATCAAACTCAACAAGTTAGATCAGAAGCAAGAGTCTCATGAGGGACCTTCTTGGCTAAAGGAATATGCATGGGCTCAATGGAAATGTTTAGTAAAAAATCGTAACGTTTAGTAAAAAATCGTAACGTATTCCCTAAAGAGCTGACAGAGCTCCTGCCTCAAAGAGAAGTGGATCATGAAATCAGGTTAGTACCAGGAGCTGCGCCAATTGCAAAGAGACCTTATAGAATGTCCATACCAGAAGCAATTGAGCTGAAAGAACAACTCAGGCAACTGCTAGATCAAGGCTACATCCGTCCTAGCAGTTCACCGTGGGGAGCTCCAGTACTATTCCAGAAAAAGAAAGATGGGACACTTCGATTATGTATTGATTACCGAGGATTGAATCAATCTCAATGGTCAAGAACAAGTACCCTATCCCTAGAATAGATGAGCTTCTTGATCGTCTTTAGGGGGCAAAGATCTTTTCCAAGATTGATCTCAGGTCAGGTTACTATGAGATAAGGATCAAGGAAGAAGATATTTCCAAGATGGCCTTCAATACAAGATATGGGCACTTTGAGCTCCTAGTTATGTCATTCGGGCTTACGAATGCACCTGGCACCTTCAACAGGTTAATGCAAGATATCTTTAGGCCATATCTTTATGATTTCGTGCTTGTCTTCTTCGATGACACTTTAGTCTATTCTAAACAGGAAGAAGACCATGAACCCCAACTTCGGATTGTCCTTGAGACAATGAGGGCACATAAGCTGTATGCTAAAATGAAGAAGTGTGCATTCTTCAAGCATCAGATTGAATATTTGGGATTCATACTATCAGCAAAAGGAATCTCAGTAGACCCAGCCAAGGTCAGAGATGTGCTAGAATGGACAATACCAACATCTGTCAAAGAGTTACGCAGCTTTCTTGGGTTGACAGGATGGTATAGGGTCTTCATAAAAAACTATGCTTTGATTGCAGCACCTCTGATGGACTTACTGAAGAAGCAAACTTCCATTTCATGGTCAACTCCTGAACAAAATAGCTTCGACAGATTGAAGCAAAGTTTGGTATCAACACCTATTCTAAAACTTCCTGACCTCAATAAGGAGTTCGAGGTAGTAACTAATGCTAGCATTCTTGCCTTGGGGTATGTACTCATGCAGGAAGATCATCCTATAGCATACTCTTCAAGGAAACTGAAGAGTCATGAGAGGAATTATGGTACGCATGATCTAGAATTGCTGGCTGTCATCCATGCTCTAAAGCTTTGGAGACACTACCTGTTGGGTAACAAGTTTACTCTAGTAACTGACCATAAGAGTCTCAAATGGATTTTTACCCAGAATGAGCTCAACATGAGGCAACGTTAGTGGATTGAAGTGTTGGAGGAATATGACTTTGAAATCAAGTACCGACCAGGGAAAGAGAATGTAGTTGCCGATGCACTTAGTCGCAAGGCATTCCTTAATTCCCTAATCTTGCAGAATCCATCAACAACCAGATCTCTAGCTACAAAAGTATCTATGCCAAACAACCCTATACTTGAGTTAGCTAGAGAGGATGCATGCCATGATCCGGCCTACCAAACAATGCTAAGGGAGATCTCTATCAAGGATCAGAATCAAAAGTTGCAGGCTAAGTATCATGAATTCTCTATTAATAGTGGACTTGTCTACTATAGAACAAGGCTGTGTATACGAGCAAGCTAGTCACTTAAGTAGAAGATATTGTGGGAAGCTCATGATTCCCCTTTCTCAGGACATCCTGGCTATGCCAAGACTCTTAATGCAGTTAGGAAGAGCTACCATTGGGAGAGGCTCAAAGGTGATGTTCTCAAATATGTCACCGAATGTTTGTCTTGTCAAGATATCAAAGCTGAACATGTCAAGATGCTAGGGAAACTGCAACCGCTTGACATTCCCCAAATGAAATGGGAATTCATCAGTATGGATTTTGTTGTAGGCCTACCCCAAGTCCAGGGAGGATACAACTCCATCATGGTTGTGGTTGACATGCTTACTAAGGCTGCACACCTTATTCCACTAAAGACAAACTATAAGGCCTCAGACATTGCAAGATTGTTTATCAAGGAGATATTCAAGCTACATGGTTTATCCAGAAGAACCATTAGTGATCGTGATTCTCTCTTCACATCACACTTCTGGAGAGCTATCTTTGAAGGTATTGGCACTCAACTCTGTTTTAGCACTATCTAACATCCCCAAATGGATGGCCAAATAGAGCGAGTAAATCAAATCATCGAGGATATGCTTAGGGCATACTGTTGTCGAGAGCCAAAGAGGTGGATTCAATACTTGCCTTTGGTTGAATTTGCCTACAATGCTTCTTACCAACAAAGCATTCAGATGACCCCTTTCCAAGCATTGTATGGTCATGACTGTCGAAGTCCCCTAAACTTTTCAGATCCAACCTTAAGGGTTGAAGCTTCAAGGCAAATGTTGGAAGAGATGGATGACCAAATAAAGTCAATAAGATAGCACATCCAAGCAGCTAAGGATAGACAGAAGGCATACGCGGATTTGAAGCATCAAGATAGAGTCTTCAAAGAAGGAGACATGGTCTTCATTCGCGTACGCCCTAAAAAGAGTTTCCTATCCTTAGGAGATTACAAGAAGCTAAGTCCAAGGTATTGCGGACCGTACAAGATCCTCAAATGCCTAGGACCTAATGCTTACCAATTGCAACTCCTTGAGAACCTAAAGGTTCACAATGTATTCCATATCAACCTATTGAAGAAATATGTACCTAATCCTAACCATGTACTTGACGATCAACAAGTTGTAATGCCTAGTCAAGGAGTCCTTGAACTAAGGCCTGACAGGATCTTAGATGTTAGGGAGAGACAATTAAGATCCAGAACCCTGAGAGAATGCCTCGTCTAGTGCAAAGATTATCCGGAAGAGGATGCCACTTGGGTAGATGAAAGCACTCTCAACCATCAATATCCCTAGTTTATCTCGAGATGAGGACATCTCGATTCCTCTAAGGGGGAGAGAATGTAACAACTCCAAAAAGGATAAATAGACCATTCGCATAGGAAACCTTCTTAAGGGTAGGATAATTATGAGGATAATTCCTTTTAAAGAAATAATGGTAAATTTTTTTATTCCCCTCCCCAGCCGACTGTCGTGCTAGAAGTAGACGGGAATAGAAAGCATGACAAAGCTCCTTGGTGGAGCTCGATGCTTCCAACTACCATGGCGCGTCAACACGTTAAGGGAGGGAGGAACCCCCTCCCCTCCCCTACTTAAACAAACGAGGCAGCTGTGATGAGGGGGCGGGACGGCACTCTGCAGGCATCATGAGGTGAGAGGAGGGCATTCTGAAATACGGCGGCTATGAGAAGGGAAGGCCTTGAGAGATGGGACGATGTCCGCGAGCTGCTGCAAAGCATGAACCAGCCACCGCAATGGAGACGCCCCATCACTAAGGACTATGCCACTACCAACTGTACTCTCCCCCTTGGAAACATAGAAGCTTCCAGAAGCTTCTAGAAGGGAGCTTCATAAGGCCCCTTTCACCCCCCCCCTTCATGTGCCTTCTAAAAACCTTTTATTACCCCCCCTGATTTAGCCTTTGAGCCCTTTCTTATGGGCTTCAAAACCCTTAGCCGCCATCACCCCCCTTCTTGTGCCTTCCTATACCTTATTATCCCCCTCCCGGTTTTAATACCCTTCAGCCTCTTTCACCCCCCTTGTTGTTGCCTCATCAAATCCTTTCTCCCCCGGGTTCAAAATCCTCCTAACCCCCCCTTTTCACCCCTGTGCTAGAACTCCTTCCATGGCATTTTGGAGCCCCCGTGTTAAACCCTTAAGCCCCTTCTTTTGGGCTTATTAACCCCCCTGTTTTTTTAAACCTTTATAAGCCCCTTTTTCCTTTGGAAGGGCTAAGGCCTCAAAGGTCCTATCACCCTCCATGTTCTATAAACCCTTAGGCCCCCTTTTTGTGTGGATATTGGAATCACCCTTTTTGCGTGGATATAGTAACCGTAAAGCTTATAAGTAAGCTTATAAGTAACTGTACTTTCGATGGGCGGTGCAAGGGAGTGATGGTGAAATTCCTAGGAGGAGTTGTAAAGCTGCTTCCACGTCCGAAAAACTACAATTGCGATGCCTCCTAAGAAAGTCCAAAGCGTAGCCGCGGGAGGGTCATCTCCCGATATCCATGTGGATATCTCACCCCAAACCCAGGTTTTTCTTCTTAATTTTTATTTGATATCGTTGTAATTCAATCATGCAAGGTTGATTGTTAGAAATAGGATATATTTTTATCCTAGTTGTTCACGACGAAGGAACTTAGTCATTAATACATTTAATGGAACATGAAAAATAAATAAAGCATAAACGTATTTCTAGCAAATAGCTTTATGCATTGAAATGAATTATGAGCTAGATTATTACCCATTAAAATAGTATACTGATGTTAAGCCTAGAAGTATAAAACTGCATCTCGCACTATTAACCCCTATTCTTTTTGCAATGAATCATCATGGAAAGTGCAAATCATGAAATGATTCTTTGATGCATAAACTCTATCAAATTATCATTGTCAACTGCATAAATTAGCAAGAGAAAGGTTGGTTATTTAGCATGAATTTTGTTCACAAAGAAAAGGGAAGATTAGTTGAAATTAACCTTGCCTGACCTCAAACTGATAAGTTAAGGATTGAAAAATCAATTTATGCATAGTCAACGAATCATGTGGAAGTAATCTCGAAATTATCTTCTAGAGATAACCAAATTGGCATAAAACCTAAACACCTAAGACGTGGAATACTCGTTCGGAATAAGTTAAATTCTAGGAAACGCCTATACCTTAAATACTTGCCACATTCACTGAATGTAGGGACAATGAATTGTAATCGTAAAGTGAACTAGGGTTTGTCCCTGGGAATCTTACAAAAATGAAACTTGGAAACCCTAGGTCTAACAACGTCAGTCTAAAGAACCTGAAACAGATTGTTTCATGACTCCATTGTCACATAGTACGATGCGACACTTGCGCAGCAAGTATGGAGTCACATGGTCTTGTGATTGGATCACAAGATAAAAGACCAAATTCTCGCAACGAGGATGGCAGATCCTTACACAAGTTATCTTGCAAGAGGATGAATACTTTGGTATCCTTTCTGAGTAAGGAAGATTAATTGAAAATTAAAGACTAGAAACGAAGTACCCAATGAACTTAAGTTTTGATCAAGTTGAGTTAATAGGGTACACCCTAATCCAGGATATAGGGAATCTTGCCAAGTTGCAAGTCATCCTGGATCGAGTGCTGAATGCATTCGAAAGGAAGGATTCATTCCTTAGCAGTTTGCCAACAAAAACGATCAATGGAAATGTTTGTGCTTGCTACAGATTTTAGAGCACTGTTTGGCTTTGTTTGACCAATGATATAAAAGATAAATGAATATCTATACTTTAGGTTGAAGTCATGAAGGGAGAGGCAGCTTTAGTTACCCCCGACTGCCTGCCTGACCCTAACCAAGTGGATTGTTGACCGCGCATGGATAGTGGACCGAACCCACCACGAGAGGTCTCTCTGTTGAGCGCTACTTGGAGCAAGAGGATGCTTGGGTGCGAGGAGGACGCTTGGGTGCCAGGGGGGGCTCTGGCCATAAATCCCTCGCCTTCCGGGCCCTGCACAAGAGGCTAACGTGACTCGGGATTGGATTTCGAGGCCTGCATACTAGTCTACGGACAAAAACTTGGATTAGTGATCCCTATGGATTGCTGGATAGCCTTTGGGCGGATTGTGGATAAGCCTATGGGCTGGACTCTTTGTAGTTCAAAGCTAAATACGATAACCTGTTAATAAGAAACTTGTCTGATATTGCTTTTCTATGTCAAGTGATAAGATTACGTGAAGGAACCAGTGCGTAAGGGGTTAATTAAAGAAGCTGGTTGTAACATGTCCAACTAATGTGTTAGGTAATTAAATAACTAAAAAAACCTGAGGAAAGTGTAGAGGATGGGCCATAGGTCCATCCTACTATGGATGGGTGGTCCCGGTTGGCTGGGAATTTTTCTCAAATTCACGTTGGACAACAGGAGGATCGTCAAACAACACGAACAACACAAGCGTTGACCTAGAGTTATGATTAAACCCGATTTACATTGT
Source organism: Lygodium microphyllum (assembly GCF_053477565.2). Classification (NCBI taxonomy): domain Eukaryota; kingdom Viridiplantae; phylum Streptophyta; class Polypodiopsida; order Schizaeales; family Lygodiaceae; genus Lygodium; species Lygodium microphyllum. The sequence continues at coordinate 68,345,345 of NC_141152.1, forward strand.
TTTAGGGGAACTAAATGGGACTATGCCTTATGGAAAAGAGGTTGAGCTTTGCATCCATCTCGTTTCCCATTCTCCTTGAACCATGTGCAGCGTGAAACTGCTTCGAACCTGGCGTTTTTGCGTAAAGTAGTTTGCTTGGGTCCAATGCTAGTTGCTTTTAGGAAATGACCAATCACGAAAACCCTTATTCAGGTCGATCCTAAGTGGGAACGGCCAGAATACTTTCGCTACGTGGTAGACGCGGAAAGCCCTAGATCGCAAACCTCGTAACATTCCATGGGAGTGCCGGGCGGAGCTTTCTAGACATTCTTTTTGATGGACTGCTAAGATGTGTCCTGAAAATGCCAGTGGACACGTTACATAGCTAGTCCCGTAGTGAGAGCCTTGTCCCCCGCTAGTAGAAGCCCTTCGGATGTTGGTGGCTCAAATGAAAAGTATGTGGCTTAGCCCAATCATGGACGATATGATTGGGCTAAGCCCTTTCAATGTTGGTGGCCCAAATGGCAATTATGTGGCTCAGCCCAGTCATGGACAACATGGCATTAATGGATAACATGGAAATCATAAACAATATGGAATTAATGGCTAACATGGCATTCATGAGTAGCATGGCTTTAATGGGTAGCATGGTATAAATGCACAACATTGCTTTCATAGGCACCTTGGTATGTATGGGTAGCATGGCATTTATGAGAAGAAGGTTTCCATGGGCAATAAGGCCTCAATGTCCTCCATGATAAGATTATTCTCACCAAGTACAACGGGAAATCACCATCCTCGGGGAAGTTACTATATGTATATCCTCTACATCAAGTGTGTTCAAGGCCTATTTATAAATATCCTTATCAATGAAACTTTCTTAAATAAAACATAACCCTTTTCTATTCAATCCATAAATAATCCCTTTATATTATATCCTTATGTATGTAAAAAATGTTTAAAAATTATATTTTAAAAATACCTTATTTTGAACCCACGTGATGTACACATATATTCATGAGTAACTTGCCTGAGTCACCATCCCCATCTAACTTGGAAGAATGAACCTCTAGACTTGACTCATGTTTCAATATCTACCCGTACCTTAAGGATTTGAATATTTATCTTTGTCTCCCTCCATTGGAAGGGTTTGCCCACACATGGTAGTATTACATAAGTAGAGAGAATCAACAATCGTTGATTAGGAAGATTTTAGAATACACATGGTTCAAGTATTTGCGTCCCTTGTGAAAAAGGAGTGATTATTAAGGTGGTAGTACCAACTTGACCAATGAATTGCACTGAGGAACATACTTTCTCAATGGTCCCCATGAATAATTCCAACTCTACTTTAATCATATTGGCTATCTCCTTTCCTTTAGTCTTCACGGTGCCATTCTTTTCATCTACCTTCTTGATATGACAATCAACAATTGCATTTTCTTTCTTGTTGTAGTAGAAGCACTCTCCTTGAAAATTTTTCTCACCACCCTTCTTCTTTTTATCACCGTTGGTAGAGGAACCTCCTTTGTCTTTCGCATGGGCAAAGAATGCATCGTCTCCACTATTGCTACATTCTCGAGCTTTAAGCCCCACAGTTCCTCTTCAATTAGTAGTGCACAAAATTCCTCAAACATAAAAGCTTGGGGTCTCACTTGAGTATTTAGGGAAGTTACCAATCCATCAAACTTTGGTGGAAAATTTTAAAGACAGCTAGTGTTTCGTATCCTAGCTCCTTCCATCTCATCGCACATATTCTTGATCGAAGTGATGAATCCTTCAGTTGTTGCTTCTTCAAAAAACTTTATTGCTACTAGTTGGTTCTCCAAATTTTGAAACCTTGTTTTATTTTGTGTTTTATACTAACTCCTCACTACATTCCAAGCCTATGATGCCTTGGTTGCATACTGAATCAAGGTCAAGAGACTATTAGAATAGCTTTTAACTAAGTCCCACAATGCATTTGCATTTCTTGGTTTTCAAGCTTGTAGAAGATTTGCATTTGGAGTCATAATACTCAAATTTGATTGGTTAAGGGTGGGTTGCAGTTCTTGGTCAGTCTCCAACATCGTCTCTAAAAGCTCATAAGAATCAAGGATAGTTGTGATTCTTAACTTTCACAAAGTGTAGTTTGTACCATCTAGGTTGCATGTGATGAAAGTTGGTAGATGAATTCTTAGTGTTTAAATTGATAATATAGTAGTATCTTGGGGAGATCAATCATAAATATCTGTATATATCACATGGGTTCAACATAAGGATTTTGAAAATACAATTTTTACACAGTGTTTACATACATAAGGGTCCCATATAAAGGGATTACTTACATATTGAAGAGAAAAGAGTTATGATTTATTATCAAAAAATTCACAAATAAGGATATTTATAAATTGGCCTTGAATGCACGTGATATAGAGGGTATAGATGTAGTGAATTTCCTCGAGAGCACTAGCACCACCTGATGCATCAACACCACTATCTATTGTAGCAAATGACATTTCTCCTCTTTGCTTTTGAAGTCCTTGCCTCTTGTATACTCTTCACTCCTTAGATCCCCATGGGCTTTGATACCATAATTAGATAACTAAAATAACCTCCGAGGAAAGCATGGTGGATGTGACCAATGGGTCTATCCTACAGAAGGGTGGTCTCGGTTAGCCAAGAGCTTTCCTCAAAGGAAACGTTAACGAGAAAAGTTAGGAAAAAGTCGGTCTATGACCTTCGACAATGTTGGCTAGGAACCTAGACTTTAGGGTCGATCCGAGTGGGAACGGCCGGATAAGTTCCATTGTGGGGCAGACTCGAGAGACCCTAGTTGGCAAACCCCGTGACATTCCTTGAAAGTGTGGGGCGGCGTCTTCTAGATATATCTCTCGATGGACTGCTAAGACGTGTCCTGCCATTTGAGGAGCGGGCATGCTACATATGACAAGGTACACATTCTCCATATTGGTTATTGTGACATTCACCTTTAGTCTCTTTTTATCTATGTCCTACTATTAAACCATTATTATTATCTTTAAAAAACTCTTAAACCAAAATCCAAGTATGTAGTTCATATTAATATTGTACATACATGCACAATATATGAAATGTATAAATTGAAAAAAAATACAAAATGCACATATATCATACTAGTCACTGCAACATGTACAAAAATGAATGTGACATAATAAACTTAATGAAGGTCTTTCTTGAATACATATGACACACTACCTACCACATTGGCTTATGAATATAGAGTATATTAGAATGACTTTTTTTTATCATCTTGCTAAACCTTTTAGCATTTTGATGCAATGCATCAATTTAACATGAAGCTTGATTTATTCAAATGAATGTAGATGCACTATACTAGCTTCATTTGCAAGATGAGATGACTTTTTCAAATTGATAAACTCCTAGTTAGTGAACATCATGAATTGATAGTGGAGATGACCATTTGTTGTATAACATGAATTGTGTTTAATACCCATGCATAGCATACATGGCAACTTGATGCACTACATCAAGATGCTATTAAGAGATACTAAGCATTTTATATCTAACTTTTAAAAGTATGTCAAGTTAGTTCCAAAACCTATATGCTTTACAAGGTAATGTGATACATTGCATCAAATTAGTTAAAATAACATATAATATTCTTGGGGAAGTTACTACATATACATCCTCTACATCATTGCGTTCAAGGCCTATATATATATATCATTCATTAAAACTATATAGGACCAAAACACATGCTTAAAGACATAGAGAATAAAAGCTCAAAGATTTCACAATTTAATAAGAGTACCATAAGAATATAATAATGTAGCATTCCTCCTATTTTGAGACATGGGCTTCTTCATCTTCTTTCTCAACTCTAGCATCAAGGTTCTCTTGCATTGAGGGCCATTTGCTTTTGGGTGGAGCCATGAAGATGTTGTGGGTAATTCTACCAATCTAGAAACTCTTCTTTTACTTAGCGATTTTTCAACAGAAGGATTAGCTCGTTGTATGGTATTTCCAAATCCATCATTAGTGGGCACAAAAGCTTGTGTACTACACATATCTTCTCTACGAGCTTTCAGAGCTCGAAGTTGGCTCAACATCTTCTTCATAGAAGAACACGCCTCAGAAATAAGCTCCATGTCATCCCCCACCAAATCAAATACATCGTGGCATAGATGTTGCAATGTTGTGGATGGGTGGGTGTCTTCATGGGAGATATTAATCATACTTGTATCCATGTCTCAGAGATTATCCACATCTAGCGTGGTTGGCGTGTAAGGATCATGTACAGCCTCATCCTGTATCACATGAGAGTTACTTATAAGTCCTTTATATTTTACTCTTGGTTCCATGCCTTTATATAAGTCCATACATTGTGCCACCACTCTAGTATTCGATACCCCTATAAGAAGTAGCACCTTGATTTGGTGCTTATATATGTTCCCCAAGTCTGCCGACTTGCATGTACAACATGCCCATTCACAATCCACATTATAAACTGTGTATTCAATAGTGTCTTTGGACATGCTTCTTACATATGCACATGAAGCCCTTGTACCATTCATTTCAAATCTAACATACTTGACTAGAATCTTCAAAGCCCTCTCATATGAGTTAGCCACTATCTTGTCAATGTTATTGTTTCTCACAAATCCACTTTCTTTCATAGCTTGCACATACCAATAATATGGAAGAGCTGAACTTGTCAATTCATGAAGGAGCCAATCCACCCGTCTCCCAGTCAACCTCTTTGAGCTACCTAAGAATTTGTACTTCAAGGTGCCATGGTATGCCTCTATAGCACCGTTGGCATCTTGACCAGAATGCGGAAGTGTACATGTTACAGGTATCCACATAGCTTACAACACAAAGATAATACAAATATTTAAAAGATGTATAAAAATGAAAATATAGCAAATGTTGCACTTCCTAAGGGGGGTGTCTACCTCACCATGCTCTGACTTTTGTGCACGCTGATGCAACTAGGAGATGAGTTGAGGAACCTCAAGCAAGCTTGGAATATTGTCTCACACTCGAGGACCCAATTGATGCTTAGAGAGGTGTGATGCAAGGCTTAGGGTGACATGTCTACCAATGTTCTTGAGATGTCCTGCCCTTGAAGCTCGGGGGGTTCACTATATATATATATTCTCCATATAACCTGCGTTCATGGCCTATTTATAAATATCCTAATCTATGAAATTTTCTTCAATAAAAGACATCCCTTTTCTATTCAATCTGTAAGTAACCCCTTTATATGACACCATTCTGTATGTAAAAAATGTATAAAAATGGTGTTTTAAAAACCCCTTATTTTGAACTCACGTTGTCGTGCTGCTGCGCATCCGAGCCGTAAACACCTCCATTTTTGTTTTGCATTTGTGTTATTTTTTTGCGTGTGATTCATTGTGTGTGATTGATGCATTACGATAATCCGTCCTTTCAGTACCCGTATCCAATGTATATATTCCACTAGTGTGTGTGTGTGTGTTTCTGTTTGTATGCATGATGTGTGTGTGTTAGAAAAATATGAAAAACTGATGCCAAAGGACATTATAAAGCTGTTAATTTCAATGATGATCTCCAAGAAAAGTGCAAGAAATCGTGGAATCAAAGGAGGCGAAGTAGAAGCTGACATTTAAGCTATGAAGATAAAGGTTGCATGTGAACATGGTCAACGTAATATGCGGGATAAAGCAGTTTACTATCTACCATGGAGGAGAAGGGTTCATATGCCTTTGCCGAAGACTTTTTGAATGGAGGAATAAAGATTGATTCTTCCCTCCTTGTGTATTCCCTTGAATATGTTAGAATTTGCCATGTCAATGAAGTCAAGACTGCAATGAAAGGAGGGGACTCTTGGATGTCTACAAGAAGACTCTTAGAAAGTTTTTATAAATTTGGGTATGATATGGTATTGACACCCACAGAGAATCTTTAGATTATTGACTTAAAGGTGCCCGTTTTGCATCCTCAAAATAGCTTTATTAATGTTAAATTGAGATGGGGGGGCACTCAAAATTCAAAAAGGAAAAGCTAAGAAAAGGGAGGAAAAAAAAAAGCTATGTCTGTAATAGAGGAGCGTGCTTCAAATTGGTGAATAGGTGGAGACGAACGAAGAAAAGTGGAAGATAGACGGAAGATGACAAAGAAGCCGTAGGAGAGGAGTGACAATGCCAGAATCTGGCGAGGATGAGGCAGTGGTGAAGTTGACGACAGCAAGCTGAGATGAAGAAAACGCTGCAAAAGTGGAATGAGAAGACGCTGCAAAGGAAGAACAAGATGAAGTCGATGAACGTGCTGAAGATGAAGTCGATGACAGTGCAAAAGACAAAGATGACAAGAAGGACTGACCTACAAAAGACAAAGTGAAGATGAAGGAACGGGAAGGAACAGCATGAATAAAAGGGTGAACACCACTGCGCAGAGAAATTAAAGGAAGCTCTACAAATGACCATGGAAGGGCATGCTCAGCTGCGAAATCTATATGCAGAACTGCAAGAGAAGGACAATTCTCTCTTGGCTTAATATAGGAAGATAAGAGACGGTATGAGAGATGCCAAGAAGAGGACTAGAAAGCCGGGTCGATCCATTGTGAAAGGTACGTGAACGAGAGAGAGAGGGGGTTAATCATTTTATCAATCTCAAGAGTCCCTGCAGACTCTCCTTTTCCTACACACAGAGTCGTCTTCGGCGAACCTTCTAGGCCGCTTTCGCCTCCATCAAGCCCCTTTTCTGCATCTGGATACCTCCAGATTCCTGCCATAAAGCTTCTCTTATGGTGCTCTCAAATGCAATTGGCAATACATAACACGCTAAGAATTGGATAACAGATTTCTGATGGGCTCCAGAATTTCTCGCTCAGTTTCATTTTCATCCCAAGAATGGACTCATTGAGACTCTCCACAAGTTACAAAAAGTTTTAATAGGCAGTTTTCACGCATTGATGACGAGTACAACAGTCTTGAACAGGTGACACATGCTCTGAGAGTAGCTGGCCTTGAATCATCAAATCTGATTGTAGGTGTTGACTTTACCAAGAGCAATGAATGGACAAGAAAAAAGTCTTTAAATGGAAGAAGCCTATATGCTATGGTTCCCAATATTCAGAATCCTTATGAGCAGGCGATATCTATTATTGGTAGAACACTCTCACCTTATGATGATGACAATTTAATACCTTGCTCTGGCTTTGGAGATGTGACAACACATGATCGCAACATTTTCAGCTTTTACCTAGACCAGCAACCTTGTCAAGGGTTTGAACAAGCTCTTGCACGATACAAACAGATTGCAACAACAAGCTTAGTTTGCCCAAATCTATCTAATTATGACATACTCCACACTTGCTAAGCATGAAGTCTTGTGAGCTCTCATAGAGACATGCCTTTTTCTTTTGCCCCACTACAACCACAAAGCTAATGCAAGGTATCTAGATTTCAAGCACAAAGTGATAGCAAATGCCTTGTGGTTGGATTGCCGATACATATATATATCTGAACTGATCAAAGCAGTTCACAACAAAAAGGAGTTGTCTTTCCAAAGAAGACTACTTAGTCTTCATGTTGTGGGACTAGCGAAGGCTTGTGCAAAGCAAAGGGATCTATTGAAGGGCACAAGGCTACATGAGGACATTTGCGAATGGGGATTACATGAAAGGATCCCCTATGTAATGTCTTGACATGCTAGTTGTTTGGTGTTGCTTGATGGGATGGGCATATAGGTCATACACTCGACCATAAAGTGTCCTCACGTGCGTTCATATTTAAAACTCTAGCAATCTTTTTGTGTATCTATGCTTTCATGACAAAACAACTTGATGCAATCTATGTTGCATCTTCATTGTTCAATGTCTAAATGATATCATTCAATTTTAACTCAATTGAAGTCTATATACAACATTAGTATAACCCAAGATTGATATCATGTAATTTTTTAAAAAATCAAGGATTGTATATCAAATGTTTATATTCAAGTGATGCAATGTAACTTACGATTGGGAGGCAAGGTCTTGGGTGCCATGCTTATACGCTTTTTTTTACTTTGCCACAGATTGGGGGGAATGGGCCTTGTCGAGATGACTCTTAACATTGCCAAAGCACTTTGCATTTGCTTGATAGAGGCCATATTCTCCAATACAACCCAAGCACTATTTCGTTTAAGGTTGGTATATCTTTATGTCTCTAGAAAGCAAGTTCGAGGATGGATTGTTAGAAGAAAACTTGTAAAGATGGAAACTTTTAATAATGTGGTGGAGAATGTTAAAATCACATTAGCAAAAGTTGCACAGTCAGTGTCACAAGAAATAAGAGAACGGTTTCCAAGAGATGAACTATCAAAGGCAATGTCAATAGTTTATCCACAATTTTAGAACCATTAGTAAGACATGCATGCTCTTCAAGTAGATTTCAAGAAAAGATTTCATGTTCCTAAAGATCAATTTGGGAAAATGTTACAATTGCAAGGGTTTGATGCAACCTTCTCGGTAATAGATGGAGATGCACTTTTTCAACAATCACAATGCTTTGGAGAGACCATGTGGCATCAATTTACAGAACTTGTAGAGCCTATAAAATTAGGTGCAATTACTTGATTAGGGAACATGTTGAAAATTCTTCAAGATCGTGTGCCTGAATATTTTTGACTTGTTGACTTGGCTCAAACAATGATTTGAGAATCTATGGAGGATGAAAGAGTGTTTTAATATTATGGTGTTTTTAAAAAACAAGTTAAGTACAAACTTGGATACTTGCATGAGATTGTATTTTTCCATCAGTACTTAGTAAATAACTTTTCCTATGATCGAGCTTTGGCATATTGGATATCAGTCAATACTTGGCAAAACCAATTGGATATCAACACAGGGTCAACATTAGTAACATCATCATCATCAACAAAACTACATGAAAATGATGAAGTTCCTAGTACTAATGGATGGCAAGCCTAAGATAATCATGTTTCCCTTTGTGTAATCAACCTGAATGGTGAAGCTTTTGTATAGACAATTCAATTGAATGTCGCACTGTGGCTCATCAATACATTATTTATATAAATTTTCTCACAAGAAAGTTGAGCTTTAATCAATGTGTGCTGACTTGATTTACCTTGCTTTAGTTGTATTATTTTCTTTGCAATAACATAGTCATTGGTTGAATTATCTTTTATTCAATGTTTTTTCTACGTTATTATTAAGAAAAATTTACATATTGAGTTCAAAATTAACAATTTAAATCTTTTATTATTTTATTATTTTAGTAAAAAACATTCGCCAATCGATTATAGGATATCTTTGGTTTACAGAACAAATCGCCACACTTTTGAAAGTCTAAAATACAAGTTTCATCACATATTCTATAACATGAAAGTATACATTGGCTCTTAAAATCATCTATGCCCATCACTTTTTGCCAAGATTTGGCCCCAGTAGGAGAAGCTACACACATCATTTTTGGCTAAGATTTCACTGGTGGACTATGAGGGGCCCCACGCACCCTACCGTCAAGTTTCGTCGCATAAAAATATATGGTAGTTAGAAATCTCACCTTCTCGAGATCATCTTGTATCTTCATTTCCTCATGTGTCTATGCGAGGCACATCTTTGGGCAAAGGGATCTACAAACTCCTTAGTAGGAAGTTGGGGCCTTGGTCCGAACAGATCATGCTGTAGTGCTTCAAATTCTGTAACGTGTCCACTTGTATCTTCACGACACGTCTTAGCAGTCCATCGGAAAGGATGTCTAGAAAGCTCCGCCCGGCACTCCCATGGAATGTTATGGGGTTTGCGATCTAGGGCTTTCCACGTCTGCCATGTAGTGCAAGTATGCCGACCGTTCCCACTTAGGATCGACCTAAATTATGGTTTTTCTTATTGGTCATTTTCTAACGGCATCTAGCGTCAGACCCAAGCGAACTACTTTACGCAGAAACGCCAGGACCGAAGTGGATTCACACTGCACTTGGTTCAAGGAGAATGGGAAACGAGAGGGACGCAAAGCTCAACCTCACTGCCATAAGGCATAGTCCCATTCCGTTCCCCTAAAGCATCGTAAATCGGGATCAATCATAACTCTAGGTCAATGCTTTTGTTGTTTGTGTTTTTTTGACAATCTTCCTGCTGTCCATCGTGATTTGAGAAAAGTTCCCAGCCAACTGGGACCACCCATCCATAGGACAGACCTATGGCCCATCCTCCGCACTTTCCTCACGTTGTTTTAGTTCTTTCATTACCTAACACATTAGTTGGACATTGGACATATAACAATTAGCTTCTTTAATTAACCCATTAGGCACTGGTTCTTTCACGTAATCTTATCAATTGACATAGAAAAACAATGTCAGACAAGTTCCTTATTAATAGGTTATCATATTTATCTTTGAAATACAAAGAGTCCAGCCCGTAGGCTTATCCACAATCCGCCCGAAGGCTATCCAGCAATCCATAGGGATTACCAATCCAAGTTTCCGCCCGTAGACTAGTATGCGGGCCTCGAGATCCAATCCTGAGTCGGTCCACTTTCTCGGCGCGGTTAACAACCCCCTTGGTTAGGGTCAGGCAGGCAGTCGGGGGTAACTGAAGCTGCCTTTCCCTTCAGGCCTTCAACCTGAAGTATAGATATCCATTTATCTTTTAATTCATTGATCAAACAAAGCCAAACAGTGCTCTAAAATCTGTAGCAAGCACAAACATTTCCATTGATCGTTTTTGTTGGCAAACTGCTAAAGGAATGAATCCTTCCTTTCGAATGCGTCTAGCACTCGATCCGGGATGACTTGCAACTTGGCAAGATCCCCTATATCATGGGTTAGGGTGTATCTATTAACGCGACTTGGTCAAATCTTAAGTTCATCGGTTATTTCAGTTTATCGCGTAACCTACCTCTCTAGGGGTAGGTGTCCTATCAATGATGGTAGTCTGCAAAACATTTAGAGATATACAAACAATTAGACATCACAATATATTAGACTAAAATATATAAAGAGTTTAAAGAAATATAAATTTAAAAAAACTAGAAATCAAAATATACTTACAAACTCTGCCTCCCACGACTCTCTGTCGCCCGATCCGTAATGCGACAATCCCATTGTTTCCATTTGGATTCGTCATGCCTCTACGTGCTGGCGACTCTTCACTTTCTCAGCTGCTTTCTTCTTGGCTTTCTTCCACTCTATGTGGTGACACATAGGTGGTTGGTTGTAGGCTCCACGCCTCCCTCCAGCCTCCGTAGTGAGTCCTTGGCCGGTGTCATGAGGTGGGATCTTTTGTTGTGAAGCATATCCCTCACTTTTGTACGTCCCCAATCATTCGAGAATCGCTGACCCTCAGGATTTGGGTACCTCCTATGGACTGCCCTCAACACCTCCTGCCACAAGCTGCTTTTCTGATTTTTGAAGGCAATGAAATAATCTTTATACGTCGCATGCAAGACGCTCCTCATGTATGCCATTACATCCCTTCCCTCATCATCATGAAAGATGCCACTAGCATCTGTAACTCTATAGTAATGGTGTACAACCTCCTCTACATGATCTAGTGGTGAGGGTGATCGCTCGCCACCTCCTAGGCAACCCCCACACAACCCTCGTCCTCCCCCTCGACTCTCCCTCCTCCCTCTTTGTCGACTGCCCTCTGCCTCGCTCGACGCACGAGCTTCTGCAGATGCACGTGCTTCTGTAGATGCTTGTGCTTCAGCCGATACACGTGGAGCAAGTGGAGTATCTGCATATGGAGTACCTGCATATGGAGTACCTACATGTGGAGTCTGGGAAGTAGTGCCAGGCAAAGACACCAGAGGCATCCCAAACATGACATTGAACACCTCGTCTGCTATGGGAGAGCGGCCAAGGTGTCTGGTCATCTCTCTCATGAAGTCTTCCCTACTAGGGCCCCCCTGCCAAAGGAGGCCAATGTATCATTCATGCGTTCCACATCTGGGTCATTGCTAGATGAACCAGGATACGACATCTGCAAAGAAAACATAGGAAAAAGATAAATTTATTTGCATACAAAAAATCATATATTGCCTACATTTTCAGAGAGCTTTATTTAGACATTGAGCAGAACACTTAAGTGCTAATGCTTCTCTTAAACAAGAAAATTGATAAACACAAACATGGGAGTGGTCACATTCATCATGGCAAAAATATATTGTTTAATATTAGAACTGGGAGACCTGGCGCGTGTATCCCCGCGTCTACATTGCAGGTTAGACGTGCTCTAGAGTTCCCATCTTCTGTCCAGCGCATCTATTTGCGCATCTAACATTGCAGAGTATAGACTGCAGGTCAACCTTCTGTGCAGCGCGTGTATCATCGCGTGTACATTGCAGAGCACACGCGCCAACACACGCGCTCTCAAACACTCTGAGAGGAAACATTTTTTCGCGTCTATGTCCGCATCTACACTGAGACATAGATGCGCTAGCAGACGCGCTTGGTCGACCGATTTTAGGCCGACGACAACTATTGACGATTTACATAATGCAATACATAATGGAATCACAAATCCTAAATACACAGACAGAGCAGAGAGAGGAAGAGATAAACAAAGAGAGAGAGGGAGAGAGAGAGACTCACCTTGGGTGTTTGGTGTGGCGGGTAGTGGCGCTTCTCCTTCTTCTTCTTCCTCTCCTTGGTAAGTTACCCTCCCTTGATGCTTGTTTGCTTACTTGCTGCTTCTTCTTGTTCTCCTTTTTCTTGTTCTCTCTTTCTTCCTCTCCTTGGCTTTTCTTTTTCCCTTCTTGTGTGTTTAAAATGAAAGAAGAGGTGAGTCATGAGGAGGTGAGGCATGAAGAGACTAGGTGAGGCATGAAGAGACTGCATGTCGGCTAAACTCAAGCTTCAGAACCGCAAAAAATGCAGGAAAGGAAAGGTGCAGTTTGAAAAGAAATGATTTAAGTATGGTTTGAATTTTGACATGTGCGTCTATTTTTGCGTGTATATGTGCGTCTATTGTTCAGATAAATGCGAGTATAGATACGTAGATAGACGCGGATGTAGACGCGCATTTGGGATTTATTATAATTTTTTATTTTTAAGATAAGTTTTGATAGTGGATTTTTGTTAAGTTTTGATAAGTTAAGATAAGTTTTAAGATGATGATTTTTGTGTATTTAAAATTAAGATCTTATGTAAACATATGAATGACAAATATTTTGATGATGTCATGAATTAGGTTTAATCATGTCGATGTCATCATCACCTAGTGCGGTGCAAGCTAGTGAGTCAATGAGCACATCCTCAAGGATGAAACATTGCGTCTTCATAATCGAGATGCATGGCTACGATGAAAAATTAAATGCATGTGTGATCGTTGTCGAGGGTGTATTTTTTGAGCACGTCGAATTGCAATGTCACACCTCAACTTGTATGGAGAATGGGACCAAGAAAAATCACCGATATTCATTGTTTTTTTTTACCACTAAGATTGCTAGTCTATGTTACGGGAATTATATATCAGCGTACATGAAACTCCCTTTTGTGGTTGAGCAGGATGCGGTGCCACATCCTCAGATGCTCCCTCCCAGGCATCGAGAGGCTGCAAAATGTCGACGCAAGGAGGCAGAGTCTTCAAGAAGAGTAGAGACTGACGACCATGATAGTAGCCCTCATGAAATGCCCCATCAAGTCATAGAGGATGAGATTTTGGACAACATGGTACACCATCTTTTTTCACAACCGCTTCAGGGAGAAGGTCACTCTATGAAGCCAGATGATCCACTATATGTAGCATCATCTACTCCGTTGTATGAAGGTTGTACGTACTCCGTTCTTCGTGCATTCCTCGAGATACTTAACTTGCAAACAATTTATGGATGGAGTAATGTCAGTTTGGATGCGTTATTGAAGTAGGTATCAATTCAGTTTGGCTTATACATGAATCATAATATTAATTATTAATTCTATTTTGAAATCAGATAGAAATATATGTTGGTGGTTTTTTAACTCACTTTTAAAATATATGTAGGTTATTATCACAAATGCTTCCAAAAGGAAACAAATTGCCAACTAAGAGAGAGCAAGCAAGACATTACTTGACATCTCTGGGAGGCCTCGATTATGTCAAGATCCATGCATGTGTCAATGATTGTGTCTTATTTCGTGGGATTCATGAGTTCGCATGAGAGTGTCCTGCTTATGGCGAATCAAGATACGAAGTGGAGATGAAGTCAATGGATGTGCCTCATAAGGTTTTGCGACATTTTCCGATTGTTCCACATATAAAACTTATGTTCAAGTGTAAGTCTATTGGAAAGCTCATATCATGGCATGCTAGTCATCGTTCAAGTGATGGAAAATTGAGGATCCCTGCAGACACCCACATGGCAACATATAGATAATTTGTTGCCTGTTTTCAAAGAAGAGCCAAGAAATTTGAGATTTGGTTTAGGTATGGATGGAATCAATCCATTTGGCATCAAAAGCACATCATACAGTGTATGGCCAGTGGTATTGGTGAACTATAATATTCCTCCATCCATGGCAATTAAAAAGGGACATGTGATGTTGTCCCTTCTGATTCCTGGAAAGCACAAGGTAAAAAACATGGACATTTACTTAGAGCCTTTGATTGAAGAGTTAGAAATGTTATGGGAAGGTATTGAGGTAGAAGATACAAGTGCATCTGCATCCTCTAGAGATTTCACATTGAAGGCCATGTTGTTGTGGACCATGCACGACTTTTCAGGATACGGAGAGTGTTCAGGTATATGTATATAACTCTATATTTGAAATTCAAGACTTGAATCAATTGCATTTTATTAATTCACTTATTTTTTCAGGTTTAACCATGTCAGGATATCATGCATGTCCTATTTGCGGTCCCTCTCTAGTTTCCTCTAGGCCGGCACGTTTAAAGAAGGTTATCTACCACAATCATCATCGATTTCTTCCTATTAACCATCCCAAATATGTTCTCCCTACTAATGGAATGACTCCACAATCTCTAACCATTCAAGATTGGTAGGAGAGATGGATTAATGCCGACAGCCACCCTCCATATGGCATGAGTCGGTAAGAAGTGCATTTCTCTCGATTGACTTTAAAGTATTTAGCATGATGAATTGTTTACATAATATATTGTTTGTTTGTTAGGTTCTCTATATTCTTTCGTCTTCTGTACTAGACTGAACTCAAGATCAATTACCTGTTGGACCCCATGCACATATTCAAAAATGTTGTATCTACATTATGGGATCACTTGATAGGGGCTCACGATTCAGTTAATGTAAGGGAGGATTTATGTAACATTGGTCGCATGAGACGAGCTTGGCCACGCATTGGACCCAGAGGAAAGATTGAGCTACCCCATGCACCTTGGATATTGTCAAATAACGAGAAAAAAATAGTGAAGGAACAAATATATAGCTTTCGAACACCCACAGGATGTATGAGATGTCTCAAGGGAGCCTTCATGAAGAAAAATAAAAGAGGTGTGGAGCAACTATCTGGTTTGAAGTCCCACGATTGGCACAAAATGATTCAAGTAAGGGTATCTCTAACCATGAATATAGTAATTAGTGGCGTAACTATGTGTAAACTTTGGGGTATGATGACTTTTTCCTCAACTAATTATTTGCATCTATGAATATTATTTACATTCAGTTCATACTTCCTACTAGCATATCCCATTGTGCCTCCAAAGATGTACGTGATATCATTTACAAGATGGGAGAGCTTGTGAGGTGTGTATACATTGTATTTTTTCATTATATATCTTTGAATTTCTACACAAAAATAAACAATTCTCAAATACATCTTGACAGTTACATGAGCTTGAAGGAAATTGATCCAAACACATTGCAAGATGCTCGAGTATTATCTATTGAGGTGGTTTGTTTGGTGAAGGAAATTTTTCCTCGATCCATTTTGACTACTCAATCACATTTACTTGTACATTTGATTGATGAGATCGCACTTTGTGGGGCAGTTCATGTAAGGTGGATGTTTTTTCTTGAGCACTCCATGAAAACCTTGAAAGATTTTGTGAGGCAAAAAGCACGGCCTGAGGGAAGCATGGCTGAGGGTTGGTTAGTGCAATCATCCCTTATTTATATCTCTGAATATCTTGCTGAAGTGGATCCCTCTCAACCACAACTATGGAAAGATGATGAAGACTTGAGGATGACCTCTGTAGTACCTCAAGGAAAATGAATGAGTAAAGTGCTAACAAAAGAAGAACTTCGTAAGTTAAATAGTTTTTGTGTGCTCAATAGTGATGTTATGAGCGAATGGGTGACACTATATAATGAAGCAAGGGCAAGAAGAAAAAGTGAAAGACAAGAATTTCGCGCTAGATATGGACGTAATGTCTCATTTCCAGATCATCTAAATGCGCTCCCACATCATATTGACATAGATTGGTTACATGAGGAAATGGAGAGAATGGAAAAAGAGGAGGAAATTAATATATCTCAAGAAGAGTGGGAATACACACGATGTTGCTTATCAAAGGTGAGACATACTATCAATTAATTTATTTCTATAAGTTTTATTTTATATAAATAATTGACATGTTTGATCTTTTATCTTTTACTACTAGTGCACATTATTCAATGTACTTTGATGTAAGAGGGTAAACATCTTCGAACTCAACGTATAGATGAAAAGAGAAATACCCAAGATTGTGGTGTCCTTGCTCACTTCGAGGCTGCCAATGGTACCATGGAAGGTTATTGTGGCTTGATCCAAGATATTCTGAAGCTTGACTTCAGACGATTCTTTATATATGTACTGGATGTGAAGTGGTTTAAAGAAGTGGTAACAAATGGTGAGCATTGCACAATCAGACGTCATCCAAGTGGTTTTGTAATCATTGACTCTACAAAATTTCACCAAAACAAGAATGACACATTAGTACTACCTCAACAATATGAGCAGGTATATATGCAAAGACTAATTTTTTTATATGTATACATGTGATACATATACACAATATAATAAGTACTTAAGTTTTTTGCTTTTGTTTTTCAAATACAGGTTGTGTATCATTCAATGGTAAACAATAACGGATGGTGGTATGTCATCCCTATATCTAATCATTCAAAACCAATATATGGTAATATTACCGACATGGAGATAGCAGATGACAATCCAACAAATAATGATGATGTGCATGATGACACCATAATGGATGATATGCGTGATA
Organism: Lygodium microphyllum; assembly: GCF_053477565.2. NCBI lineage: Eukaryota > Viridiplantae > Streptophyta > Polypodiopsida > Schizaeales > Lygodiaceae > Lygodium > Lygodium microphyllum. The sequence goes on from NC_141152.1 coordinate 68,362,458, forward strand.
TAGTACAAGATGAACCTTGCGATGATGTTCAAGGAAACGCAGAAGAAGACAATAATGTGATTGTCGATGATATTGATGAAGTTATTTAGCAATATAGCAACACATCTGATAGTGGGATAGACTTATTTGTTTCGTTACCTCTTGGTAACATAGACCTAGAAGTAGATAGTTTAGCAAGGGCTAATCTCATTGAAGATGAGATGGATCATTCATTGTAACATACTTAATTTTCTTATTGATTCAATATATGTGTATTCCTAATTCTATGCTTTTTATCATGTGCACACGTGCATACTCAAGAATCAATAGTCAATTTTAAAGCAAGCATTGAATTTTCCATAATAAAAAGGAAGTATCTTTTATCATCTTCAAGTACATAGAGAAATTACAAGATACATATTGCAATGCTTGCTATTAATTGTAAGGTTTCTGTCGCTTGCCGCTAATTACTTATATCAGGCTTGTCAATAGGAGGAACTGCCATTCATTAGAGAGCAATGAAAAAGAAATTATTAACTCTATTTTTTAAATTCAATGATTCAATGTGTATTCTTAATTCTATGGTTTTTATCATGCGCACATGTGCATGCTCAAGAATCAATTTCAGGTGGTTAAATAATTATTAACTTTGGTTTTTCAATTATGTGAATTGCTAATTTTAGGTGGTTAAATAATTGTGCGTCTGCTAGTGCGTCTATATTAGCGTCTATTTGCGCGGATATATAGACGCAAAATTCGCGTCTATTTACACAGGTTTACACGCATTTATAGATGCTCTGATAGACGCGCCCGACTTTGCGCGTCTATGCCTCATTTCTATTGTAGTGTTGGACTTTCTTAGGAGGCATTGCAATTGTAGTCTTTCGGACGTGGAAGCTGCTTTACAACTCCTTTTTGAAATTCCATCGTGGCTCCCTTTTGCAATAACTTGCACCGTCCGTCATAAGCAGTTTTAGAAGGCTTCCTCCTTGAAGTAGGGAATTCGAAAGGGGTGTTTCATAATCTTTCACGACTAAGATCAATTAAGCCATGGGGAATGCTTAATGGCCTTTGTAAAGACTCGCACGAACGGGGAAAAAGATGTGGAATCCCTTACGAGGCTTTTGAGTGGGAAAGGAAGGTGTCAAATGACCCTGAACATTCTTCTTTCTTTTACATGTGGGAAAAGAAACAAGGTGCGGGAGAGTTCCAAGGGGTATTTTTTTTGCATGGGGCAAGGAAAGGGCTAAGGTAAAATTTTCTTGGGGGAAAATGGGCCCTATAGAATCTTAAGGGAAAACTCCAAGGGGAAAAAGTGGCCTTAAAGGCTATGGGCCTAAGTGGGTTTTTTTAGAAAACACGAGGTGAAAAGGAAAGGTCATTTAGAGTAACCTTTTATGGGGGAAAACCCTAAGGGAGCCTTAGAGAGAGATTTTTTTATAAAGGGGAAAAAGTAGCCTTTAAAGGCTATACCTTTTGGAAGGAGGGAAAAGGCCTAAGGGCCCTTAAAGGCAACCTTGGAGGGGGGGAGGGGGTAATCCTAAAAGCCATAGGAAGGATGGCTAAGAGAATTAAAACACGGCGGGGGGGGGGGGGGGGTTTCCCAAAGCCAAGGAAGGGGGCTTAAGGGGGAAAGGGGGGCTTAAGAGGCCCCTTAGAAGCTTCCCCCTAGGAATCTTCTAAAGCCTCTACGCCATGTGGGGGGGAAAGGAAACGATGCCGATCAACGGCGTTCTGATGGTCGGGGGCGTAGTCGTGACAGCAGAGGGCATCGATGGCTTGGTATACAACAGCAGCAGCGGCAACTTCCCTCTATTGAGAGAGAGAGAGAGTATGAGAGAGATACAGAAGACATGCTCCCAAAGAATGATTCATATTGATGTAGAGTTAGTATATATAGGTGAGACCCAAGTCAAGTGAGAGATGATATATATAGTTGTAACATCCCCACTCAAACAAAGGTCTCTGGTTGTGAGTGAAAAAACCCTTGGGGAGAACAAGGGAAAAACCCGAGCCCCTACACATACCTACGATACAAAAATGATTTAATATAAAGTTTTCTTGAATACAATGATACATGCCTCAATCAATGAGACAAGAACTTGGAACAATACCAAGTGCATATCTTAATGAACTAAAGCGAGCTTCACTAAGAGCTTTTGTGAAGATGTCTGCAACCATTTGATCACTGGGACAATGATCCACCATAATGGAACCTTTCTTGACTTCATGTCGAACATAATGATAATGAATAGCAATATGCTTTGATTTACTATGTTGTATATAGTCTTTGGTAAGACTAATAGCACTTTGGTTATCGCATCAAAGAGGTGTACTAGATGATGAAGGATGTCCCAAATCTGCAAGTAGTTGTCGAAGCCAAACTAGCTCGCGAGCTACTAATGATGCAGCAACATATTCGGCCTCAGTTGTAGAAACCGCAACACATCGTTGTTTCTTGCTGGACCAAGAAACCAAACATTCATTTACAAAGAAACAATTCCCACTTGTAGATCGCATGGATACGTGTAAACTTGCCCAATCAGCATCTGTATATCCAATAAGGTCAAGAGAAGTTGAAGACGATAAAGAAGAATTCTCTTGACGACGATAAATAAGACCAAATTCCTTAGTATCCTTGAGATACTTAAGAATAGGTTTTGCAGCACTCCAATGAATAGTGGAAGGGGAAGAAATATACTGTCCCAAAAATTTAGTTGCAAATAAAATATCCGGTCTTGTGTTTAAACCAATAAATTGAAGACAACCAACAAGATTAGCAAAAGGTTGATGAATGGCTGATTCTTCATTGCGTGTTGTAGATGTACCCTTGATAGAGCTCGAAAGAATGGGAGTGTTGGCAGAGTGCGCATTTGTCAACCCAAACTTCTTAACAATATCATTAATAAACTTTTTCTGGTGAAGAAGAAGAATGCCTTGTTGTCAGTGTCGTTGAACTTGAATACCCAAACAAGAATGTATCTCACCAAGATCCACCATTTCAAATGCAGTCGATAAAGCTTCTTCATAGCATCCAAGAAAGCAATATTATTTGACACAAGAATAGTATCATCAACATATAGAGCAAGAATAATAAAACATTTGTCCTCCCTTTTGATGTAAAGATTTGGGTCAGCAAAACATGCAACAAAACCTTTAAATGTGAGGAACTGATCAATCTTAATATACCAAGCACGAGAGGCTTGCTTCAATCCATATAATGCACAATGAAGATGGCATACAAGATGCTCCTTTCTTGCAATCATAAAACCTTTAGGTTGCTCCATATAGATTTTTCCTTCAATATCTCCATTGAGAAAAGCCGTTTTAACATCCATTTGGTGAATTTCTAGATCAAATAGTATTGCAAAAGCCAAAATCATACGAACAGTTGTGGAGCGCACAACGGGAGAAAATGTTTCTTGATAATCTGCTCTTGCAATCTGCGAGTAACCTTTTGCAACAAGTCGTGCTTTGAACTTATCAAACGAGCCATCAGCTTTGGTCTTGGTTTTATAAAACCATTTACATTTGATAGGAACATGATTTGGGGGGAGTTCAGTAAGAATCCATGTACCTTTGGAGATTAAAGAATTGTACTCAGCTTGCATAGCTTCTTGCCATTGATCCCTTTGAGACAAATTGATAGCTTCCATATACGATATTGGATCCTCTTGGATAGACATAGCATCATCAAAGACATCATATTCAATAGAATAGAATCCATGCTCTATCTCAATAGGAAGATTGACATAGATCTCCAAATTTTCATCAATCTTCTTTGGAGGTGAAGGAGGTTTATGATCATCAGAATTAGTAGACTCACAAAGCAAGTAAGGAAATGCACTAAGCAAAGACTGTGTATCATCTGAAACATCTGACGACCATGTGCCACCCATAGTATTCTCATCAAATATAGCATCATGACTAATGATAACCTTTTGAGTAGAAGGATCATAAAATTTGTAACCTTTGGAATGATCTGAATAACCAAGAAAAATAACCTTCAAACCTGGAGGATCCAACTTATGTCGAGTGTCCTTGGGCACATGAATATAAGCAATGCATCCAAATGTGCGAAAGTGAGAGACTGAACGTGTCTTCCCTGTCTAGATTGTTATAGGAATTTTACCAGCAGGTGACTGTTAGAAGTGCTTCAGTCCAAAATTTTGAGACAAACCAGAGTGTATAAGCATGCAACGTATAGCATTAAGAATAGTGCAATTTTTGCGCTCAGCAACACCATTTTGTTGAGGAGAATAAGGAACTGTAAACTCATGATGATCCTTACAGAAGTCATCAAATATATCGGATACATATTCACCACCATTGTCACTGCGAAGTGACTTTATAGAGAATCCAGTTTGAAGCTCCACACTTATCTTGTATTGTTTAAATATAGATAAAGTCTCAGACTTATGTCGAAGAAGATAGACATGTGTGTACCGTGAGAAATCATCAATGAAAGTTATAAAATATCGATATTGAGACTTTGAGGCAGGAAAAGGACCACAAATATTGGTATGAACCAAATCCAAGAGAGCATAGGAATGTGATGAAGTAGAAGTGTGGAAAGGCAAACGATGGTGTTTTCCAAGTGCATAGTACTCACATATTCCCATATGTGGATGAGATTTAAGATCCATACCTTGCACAAGACCATGACGATGAAGATCCAGAATTTTGGTAAAATCGGAGTGTGCAAATCGTTGATGCCATAATTTGCAATCTGTATCTCCAAGGGTGGTAACAACATTTGCAACTGTATCGTTCAATGATAGCTCAAATAGATTACCATGTCAAGGAGCCACTGCTATAGTATGCCTGTCTTTCTCTATACGACATTGATTATGATCAAAGCCAACAAACAAACCAAGATCAACTAGACGAGCAACAGAAAGAAGATTTCTTTGCAAATCTGGAACATGAAGAACTCCTCTTAATATTCTAGTGGATGAAACAATCCCCAGATATAAATCACCCACTCCTTTGACTTGACAAGTCGTATCATCCGCAAGGTAAACAAACTTCTTGACAGGAAGAGAATGATAATTGTGAAGCCACTGCGATTGGTATGTCATGTTTCCAGTGGCACCTGAATCAACGATGAATAGAGAACCATCATGAACATGAAGTACCTTTTCTGGAGAGATATCATGATGGACGAAATTGAGCTCCTGATGAGTATGATCATTATCAGTTGTAGTTTGTTGAACAATATAAGCTCGAGAATGTTCTTCATCATATCTATGTTTATAAAAATGACGAGTTAGATAATCTGTATGTGCACAATAATCACAAGGAGGAAAACTTTTGGACGAGTGAGGTTCCTTTGTAGTAACTCCATGCTCCTCATCATATTGACATGCCCAGCAATCAGAAGCCACATGGCCTTTCTTATCACAATAAGAACAATGTTTGTTAGGATAATCAAGATGAGAAGATTTACTACCTTGATTAGGGCGTCCACCCTACTGAAAACGTGAAGCGGAACGCTTGCGAGCAACAAAAGTAGCATCAAAATCCCTTTGTTCGTGAGTGACCAAAACAGCATTAGATTTTTCCAAATGATGCTTATGACGTTGAGAATATTCAATAAGAGATATACATGCTTTGTCAAAGTGGATATCATCCTTGTTAGACAAAATAGTGATGATATTGTCATATAAAGGATCTTTGATGGTATGAAGAAGTTGAGTAACAATCTGATTTTTAGCAACAGGAGCGCCGAGAGCACCAAGCTGATTGATAATTTCTTTAAAAGCCTCGATATGAGAGTGCATAGGAGTACCAACCTTCTATTGAAGATTCTTCAAACAAGTTTGGAGATATAAAATTTCAGTGACCGATTTCTTCTCAAACGTTGAGATAAGATACTCCCAAACAGCATGAGAGGTTTCCAAATGAAAGACATCCAACATAAGTGAGTCAGGAAGTGCAGAAAATATATAACGACGAGCCACTTTGTCATGACGAATCCAATCAGTATGATCAATTTTCCATTGTTCAAATAATGGGCCATCAGTAATCACAGAATTGTTATTCATCACATCAATAGGTTGAACTGGGCAAGACAGGTCGCCCAAAACAATATCAAATAATTCGTCACCTTCAAGAATTAGCATCATCTTTGCTTTCCACCCAGGAAAGCCTTGTCCTTGGAAGAAGGGAACCGAACGTTGGCCAGATGGATATCCATTAACATTTACGCAATTGGCCATGCCTGTATGTCAAGAGAAAACAAATAAGATGAGATCACAGAATCTGAAAACCATGATCAAGACGAGTGTAGTTGAGATGCATGACAATCAAAATAGGGAGATGCACGTAAGAACGACAAAAAGCATTGAGTGACTAAAAAGAAAGTCCAAAATAGAGAGACGTAACGTGCAAGATGAGATGACGCATATAATAAAAGTGCTATTTTGGTCGAGCAAAGAACGTGAACGATAATAAAACATTGCTAAAAATAGCAAGATATTTGCTTGTCGTAATCAACGTCATTAATGAAGACAAGCGATTAACGAACTGTAATTGGGGATTAAGGAATTGTAATTAGAATTATAGTTTTAAATAAAGAATCGCAGATTCGAGCAGAATTGTTGTCTTGAATCCTAAACTGTCATAACTTTTGATCCAGAACTCCGATTGACAAGCAGGTCGAGAGCACGATGAGAGCTCATGTAATACTTCTAATTAACTAATACTTCTAAGTTGAACAAGTTCATGTATCAAATCATCACTTGTGCAAAGAATTCAATCAAGTATAAACAATAAAACAACTTATCTTCCTTGTTGTTGCTACGCATCCATAGCCATGTTGAGAGAGAGAGAGAGAGTATGAGAGAGATACACAAGACATGCTCCCAAATAATGATTCATATTGATGTAGAGTTAGTGTATATAGGTGAGACCCAAGTCAAGTGAGAGATGATATAAATAGTTGTAACACCCTCCCTCACGAGTTGAACAGAGAGATTCTCTCTCTCCTCGCAGATCAGTCAACGGCAGCACTCTCCCTCCTCATGATGCCCATCAGTGATTTAAATAGAGGGAGGGAGGGGTTCCTCCCTCCCCTATGCGGCAGCACGCATGGCTATGTCTCCTACATGAGCTCCAGCATGCTGCTTCATTGTGGCTTCCCTCCCTCCCCTCCAGTGCCACGTCGACTGGGGGAGAAGGAGGGGATAAAAAATTTTAAATTTTTTTTTTACCCTTATCCAAATCAAATAACCTTTGTAGAGGTGGTTTACGCGTGGAACTCGAGATGTTACAAATTCAGCATTTGGCACAAGATAATCTTCATCAAGGAAGGTAATCTGGTCCTGTGTTGTTATGATGGCACTGACTTTATCTAAGCTTGTGCCATCATATCTTCGAATCTCTACCATCGTTAGATGTACATCCATGTAATCATAATCGATCAAGTCTTCCATCAATTCCTTGACTAAGACCGAAAAACAACTCTTCTTCCTTCATTTCCAAGTATTGCAACACATCCGACAAAAGCAAGTATTGTACACTATCTATGTCAATTGTCATCAAGGACGTAAGGTTGGGTTTGTTGACTTGTGGTTGTTTTGAAAAAGATGGCACCCTGAGAGCCAACCCTTGCTTTGCCACAACTCAATGTTCCTCTTCAACATTTATGAGCTCTTCAATCGGCTCTTCTCCCATGTGCATCATAGCAACAACCTATGGAGTTGTATCTTCATCTCTCTCCTTCTCTAGGGGTGTATCCAATATGAAAGGAGGTAAATTGTCAATGCATAATCACACTCCACGAGATCCCAGTGTTGTACCTAGTGCACTGCCCATGGGAACAGTGCATACTTTGTGCAAAGGATCCAGGTGGGCCACACACCTATTCACCACTTTTTGGTAATTCTTCCTCACCTGAAACACCATGAACTATTCCAAAGGCACCCAAGTCATGTCGGATCCCTCAATGGAGTATGTGCAGGTAGCAACGGTGCTCACAAAGTCTTCCAAAACCTAAAGGGGGGGATCCAGCGATGAGAGCAAGCTTTCAAGGTTGAAGTTCTTAGAGAAAACCTGAAATATATCATCATCCTAGCTGGCAAAGATAGTCTTGTGGATCCACTCTCATCAAAGTGTACATGAGCATCCATTGTAGCAGGTAGGAGAGATGTGGTGGATATAAAGAGATGAAGAGAGAAAGTGTGAAATGAAACAAGAACTAAACTAGTTTTACGAACCTTAAGTTTTAAACCATTAAGGGTTTTTCACACACGATATTTTGTTGTGGCTTTACTTAACATCTTGGTAAAGTTCACGTGCATATGTAAATATGTCGATGTGGAAAGTGTATAGCAAGTGTATGATTTTGCATAAATACCAACATTTTTAAATATTGCAAGTTTGCAAGTGACAATATTCTATTGGCCAAAAATATCCAAAATTTTACAAGTGTTAGATATTACAACTTGTGGTGTTGGGAATTTTAGGGAGACTACAATTTCTAAAATATGTGGAGCATCTCAGCTTCGAATTTTCTTGTCGTCTAGTTTAAAGTAGAAGCTAGCAGGTGGATTCTAAATTAACATTGTAATTTTTTGGCGCATTATACTTAAGGGCCAATCATCCTCCATTTGCAACACTTGGGGCTTGCGCCCTTCACAAATGATAGTAACATCCACAGTTGCACTTTCACACATGTCTTGCTCAATGCACAACCATTTACCCTTGAGCATCCTCCATCTACGATACTTGAATACTAGGTATAAAGTTTGTCGTGTGACAAAGTACCCATAATTGGAAAGGAAAGTTAGCTGATCCATCCCAAATTAAGATAGTAGTCAACCAAGAGAGAAAAATTTTACATGAAAGTCGTGTCCCTTGTTGTGACTCGACACTACATTGTGTCAAGATTGTGAGTCATTTATGATGTCCAAGATGTTTTATAAGGTACTACTAAGCACTCTTGCCAATACAAAGTTAGATCAATCACAAGAAGTCCTAGTTCAAGATGATCAAGCTTCAAAAGAACTAATAGTGACCAAGGCTCAAAAACCCATGAGTGTTGTAATTGATATGGTGAGATGGCACAAAAGTACTATGAGTGTAGCTTACACAACTCAATGTGCCTCTTTGATCATGAATCCCATGTCTTGTTGAGGCATTTTCTCCTTGAACTTTGTCCACATAAGCCAATCGCATTGTGATCCACATTATCTTATTTGCCTCTAGCAAGTCATTGAACAAGTCCTTCCATTCACTAATATTTTAAAGTTTTGTATACATCACTATTAGAGTTAGCTAAGTTGGATTGGAGCTACAAATAGAGTTGTGATCCCAACCTTTCTAAATATTGAGAGTACAACATGCCACATTGTTGACTCATGGAGCATTGTTATATGGGCTACAATGGATGTTAGAACCTATAGTATTAGTTACTATGTCAAGGTAACCTTAATTTATGAATTCAATCTTAGTGTAATGCCTATTAAACTTCTAGTTTACATCTTAATCATATGAAAATGATCAAAATGATTAGTGTAGCCATGAGAATGAATGTTTGATCCAATATAAATCAAGTTTTACTCCACCATATAGCTCATGGAAGCATGCATTTTACTTTTTCCATAAGAACATCTACTTTTAAATGTAAACATTGTTATGCATTCTATACACATTTGTTTTCATGCTATAGAATATTATTTTATAATGTAGGCAATGGCATTGAGTGCCATTTAGATTAGCATCAACCATAGCTCTTTGCAATAATAACATAAAATCATCAAAGTTACCTTTATGTATTTGTGATCCTAATTAAGATATTATAAGCTAATAGAAAAACCCTAGAGCACTCTTTGAGAATGAATTAAGGGCCCTTGTTAGATTGACAAATTTTCTTAGTAACTCAATCTATTTTATAAAATTGCATTGAATAAATTATATTTTAATTTATTAAGTTTCGTTTTATTTATCTCAACTGTATAAATTAATATACTATATCAAATTTCTAGAAATATACAATAGTTGTACAATAACTTGATATAATGCATCAAGTTTCCTTCAGAATCTTACCAATTGAATAAAAACTTGCACTAATGCATCAAGTGGATGGATATATTCAACTATTCTATTTGGACAATAGACAGCAAAATACAACAACTTCAAATAATGAACAAGGCTAGATCAACAATATGGATTGTAAAAGTACAATGCTTAATTACTAAATTCCATCATTGTCTTTGTCAAATGGATACACTCTAATATCATGGATAGCCATTACCTCTAGTAGTACTACATTAATGCCTAATAATAAGCTTTACTAAACTAAGAGAAAGCAAAAGAACATGACTTGCAACAAGTATGATCTACATTTAGATGTGATAACCCCAAAATTTGTGCAAGAAAAAGGCACAATATGTGGTCTATATCGGTAAATATTCAAGCATTTTGGCTTTGTAATTCTTTTATATGTGTGATATCATTGACAATATTCTTTGTAAATGCTCTCGACAATTTTAGTGGGTCCACATTGTAAAGCCATGAGCACCAGAAATGATGTGTGTGTTTTGCAAAAGTTGAAAGGTTATAATATTTCAATGCTCTTCGGCCTTCTTTCTAAGGTCTAAGGATGCTCATGTTAAACAAACCCTTCAAGAAATATGAAAAGGTGGAGTTGAGAGTCGTGTGATTTTGGGGGAAAAGTGGTTCAGAGAGGTGGTTGCAACCTCCTTTTCTGTCTTCTTTTTCTTCCTCTTGCATGTGTCTGATCTTCTCTCTCTTGCATTAGCACAACTCTTGCTCTCTTTCCTTTCATGTGCTTTCTTAACTCTGTTAATCCGTGGAAGAAGGAGAGAGTGAGGATGAAGATGATGGTCATATTTTTTGTGTGCCAAAATCTTGTGTGTGTGACCATGGCTTCTTCTTGAGAGAAACGGTGTTTCTTCAAGGTTTTTGAGGGCATCGGCATTGTAGATGTCACCATGAGGATTGCTCTTTTGGTAGATTCTGTGATGTCCTTGGGCTCATCATTTTTGGCGATGTTGCTAGAGGACATTGGCATTGTAGATGTCACCATGAGGATTTCTCTTTTGGTAGATTCTATGATGTCCTTGGGCTCATCATTTTTGGTAGATTCTGTGATGTCCTTGGGCTCATCATTTTTGGCGATGTTGCTAGAGGGATACTCATGGATGCTCTCGAGATTTACAAGAAACAAATGAGAAAGAAGAATAGATTTGATGTGGTTCATGTTCACTGCAATGCTATCCAGATGCTAGTGCTCTCGATGCATTCCTTCTATCCATTGCAATGCCATTCTCTGTGACAAATTAGGGCACCCCAACCTATCATGTTGGCCCTTTTCTCCTCTGCTTCAAGAACACATGCATTCATCATCATAGTGTGCACACACATCACGATTATAATGGCTCCGGATACACAATAAAGTGCCTATCTTCTATAGTGCTAAAGCTCCACGAGCCTCTTAATGTATTCCTTAGTGGTCTCTAGCTGAAGAAGAGGAAGAACAGCCATTCCTTGCACCAATACCATGACATCCGAGAGAAAATGATGATGGCATTTGACATTGGGCACAACAATGGCCGATAAGACGAAGTTGATAATGAGCATGTTGTTGATTCAGAAGCTAACCATAAAATAGAAGAAGAAAAAGAAATATTATGGTGTTACTTAAGACATAGAAGAAGAAGAAGAAGAAGAAGAAGAAGAAGAAGAAGAAGAAGATGGAGGCACATGCACATGAGATGGAGGCAAGGCTAGGGGTGGTGGGACAAATAGAGGTTGCTTGATGGGGGTGAGGGGGAGAGCCAGACGATGCATGCGTATGATAGGGTGTTTCATGGGTTTGTGGCCAAGCTAAGAGAGGAGGAGGGCACGACCTTGTGATTGCGAGCTCCATTGTCTGTTTGGGGAGGTAAGAAGAAATAAGAAACAACACATCATCAGTCTTCAAGGGTATCCCATTCACATAACATATCTAGTCACATGAAAGAAGGAGGGGTTTTTCGACAAAGCATGCCATCCTATCTCCATCACCATATTCACTTCCAAAAGGTCTCGTCTCTCACCTAACTCGCAGTTTTCCTAAGTTTCCTTATCTTTTCACCATGTGCTCTACAATAGTTTGATGCTTATCCACATGATCATATCTGATGACATTTGGTGCCCCCTATTTTTAAAAATTTGATTATCAAAGTATAATCATGTAAACACTTTTAAAAAAAACCGCAATCCTTCTATAGTGTGATAGCATGTTGTTCTCAATTATTCTTCTTGCACTTCAAGAGCCTTACTAACTCACACAAGAATTAAAATAGCATTAGGATAGTTTGTTTTTTCTCAAAGAAAACCACCCTTCTTCCCTTTTTGTACCAAACATAGACTAATTTTTCTGGGTGGAGCTCTTTCAGTTCAATCTTATGCAAGGGCATGCTACAAGATTCATTTTTTGTGTGGAAATTAATCCATGATCTTTCCCATGGATTGGTGGACAATGTTCTTTAAGTTGGTGGTTCGAATGACTTTCTTTGCAAAGATTGTGGGCAGAATTGTGTTCCTTTCGAGGGTGTTTTGCCTTGCTCTTTTCAAAGTGAAAGTGAAAGTGGAAAACTTTATAAGTGTTGGTGAAAAGAAGAAGTTGGAGATGTATAGTGAAGTGTGTGAAGAAGCATGGTATTTTTGGACAAGGTGGTCCAATGTCAAGCCAAGTGAACTATAGTTGCGGGTCTTCATCAACATGAGATGCTTATTGCAAGGCAAAAGTGTCTTCTCAAAGTGTTCGCAAGGACCCTCACAAGATTGGAAGAGGAGGAATGATAACCCCAAAATTTGTGCAAGAAAAAGGCACAATATGTGGTCTACATTGGCAAATATTCAATCATTCTAGCTTTGTAATTCTTTTATATGTGTGCTATCATTGACAATATTCTTTGTAAATGCTCTCGACACTTTTTGCGGGTCCACATTGTAAAGCTATGAGCACCAGAAATGGTGTGTGTGTTTTGCAAAAGTTGAAAGGTTTTAATATTTCAATGCTCATAGGCCTTCTTTCTGAGGTCTAAGGATGCTCATGTAAAACAAACCCTTCAAGAAATATGAAAAGGTGGAGTTGAGAGTCGTGTGATTTTGGGGGAAAAGTGGTTGAGAGAGGTGGTTGCAACCTCCTTTTCTGTCTTACTTATCTTCCTCTTGCATGTATCTTCTCTTCTCTCTCTTGCATTGGCACAAATCTTGCTCTATTTCCTTTCTTGTGATTTCTTGACTCTTTTCATCCATGGAAGAAGGAGCGAGGATGAAGATGATGGTCATATTTTTTGTGTGCCAAATTCTTGTGTGTGTGAGCATGGATTCTTGTTGAGAGAAAGGGTGTTTCTTGCAAGTCTTCTAGGGCATTGGCATTGTAGATGTCACCATGAGGTCTGCTCTTTTGGTAGATTCGGTGCTGTCCTTGGGCTCATCATTTTTGGCGATCCTGCTAGGGGGCTACTCATGGATGCTCTCAAGTTTTACAAGAAACAAACAAGAAAGAAGGATAGATTTGATGTGGTTCATGTTCATTGCAACGCTATCGAGATGCTACTGCTCTCGATGCAGTCCTTCTATCCATTGCAATGCCATTCTCTGTGATGAATTAGCACACCCCAACTTGCCATGTTGACCTTTTCTCCTCTGCTTCAAGAAGACTTGCATTCCATATCATAGTGTGCACATCACAATTATAATGGCTTTGGATACACAATAAAGTACCAATCTGCTATATTGCTAAAGCTCCATGGGCCTCTTAATGTATTCGTCAGTTGTCTTTGGTTGAAGAAGAGGAGGAAGGGCCATTCCTTGCACCAATACTATGACATCAAAGACAACGGTAATGGCATTTGACATTTCGCACAGCAACGACCGAGAGGACGAAGTCGATAATGAGCCTGCTATTGATTCACAAGCTAACCACAAAACAGAAGAAGAAAAAGAAAATTATGGTGTGACTGAAGACATACAAGAAGAAGAAGAAAATTATGGTGTGACTGAAGACATAAAAGAAGAAGAAGAAGAAAACGGAAGAAGACGCGTGTGAGATGGAGGCGAGGCCGGGGTGCTGGGTCTAATCTCGAACAGATGGAGGCAGCTCAGTGGGGGTGAGGGGGAGAGCCAGATGATGCATGTGTATAATAGGGAGTTTCATGGGTTTGCGGCCAACCTGACGGAGGAGGAGGGAACGACCTTGTGATTGCGAGCTCGGTTGTCTGTCAAGGGAGGTGACCAGGAACAAGAAACAACACATCATTAGGCTTCGAGGGTATCCCCTTCACATATAACATATCTGCTCACATGAAAGAAGGAAGAAGAAGGCACAATATGTGGTCTACATCAGCAAATATTCAAGCATTCTGGCTTTGTAATTCTTCTATGTGTGTGCAATCATTGACAACTTTCTTTGTAAATGCTCTTGGCAATTTTAGTTGGTCCACATTGTAAAGTCATGAGCACCAAAAACGGTGTGTGTGTTTTGCAAAAGTTGAAAGGTTTTAATATTTCAATGCTCATAAGCCTTCTTTTTGAGGTCTAATGATGCTCATGTAAAACAAACCCTTCAAGAAATATGAAAAGGTGGAGTTGAGAGTCGCGTGATTTTGGGGGAAAAGTGGTTGAGAGAGGTGGTTGCAACCTCCTTTTCTCTCTTCTTTATCTTCCTCTTACACGTATATTCTCTTTTCTCTCTTGCATTGGCACAACTCTTGCTCTCTTTCCTTTCTTGTGCTTTCTTGACTCTTTTCATCCATGGAAGAAGGAGAGAGTGAGGTTGAAGGTGATGGTCATATTTTTTGTGTGCCAGATTCTTGTGTGTGTGAGCATGTCTTCTTGTTGAGAGGAAGGGTGTTTCTTGCAGGTTTTCGAGGGCACAGGCATTGTCCATGGATTGGTGTTGTCCTTGGGCTCCTTAAGATGCAAAAAATGATATCAAGGGGATAGTACTAAGGAGAAGATAGCATCATTAAGTGTGTAGTTGATCTCTAGAGAAACACCATATAAAGTGGATTGTTGTTCAAGAAATAAGTGTTTATTATATTTTTAAGTTTCCATATGCTAAAAAATAAGTGTTTGTTATTTTTGAACTTCCCACATGCTAAAAAATGAATGGGTTTTTAAATTACTAACCATTTATCAACAATTTAAAACTTATATAGTGATGATTAAATTCACAATACTTTGCATATTTTGCATCATTTAGAAAAATCATAGTCTTTTGTCATGGTTTGTTTTCTTTCATAATAGAAAATTAGACCATTTTTCAAAAATACAAATATATAAAATCTTAGAAATTTGTAGATTTTCACACTATTTTTTGAAAACATTGATGCCAAAACATGCAATTTTGAAAAATCCTATGAAAAACAAGCAATTTTAAAGGAAATCTTTCAAAAGATTCCAAATTATTCTCCTAAGATGAAATATGACCCAAAAGGTTTGCAACTGTGTTAGATAATGAGGTTAGAATGGGTGTTGGCCTAAAGCTAAATCAAAGGTGCCATAGAAGGAGGCCACCATAGAATCTTAAGGAGCATCATTGACATTTATCACAATGATTGAGTGCCAATTGAGGCATATAGCAGCTAAGAAGGTTTAAAGCAGAAAGTTAGCCTATTTAAGAATAGGAAGCAAAGTAGATAGTTTGTGCTCCACTTTTTCTACAACTATCTAGTTAGAACAAGGTGCAATTCATTTGGGTGTTCTAGATATTTCCAGTAGTACAGAAGAAAATGTTCAGTCTAAAGGCTTTGATGTAGGCTTTTATGCATAATAAAAGTTAACATCAAATGACCTTATTGCTCAATGACTTATGTGGTTAGTTGTGCAGTCACATTGAAAAGAGTATATATTGTGAATTTGAGAGGAAATTTTGATGAATTTAATTACATTCTTTTTTTAAAAACTGTTGTATCTCTTTTTAGGCTAACATTGTTATATTTTAGTTAGGATCTTGACATATTTATCAGCATAGTTGTATTGACTAGGTATTATTCTTAATGAAAAATGGTGTGGTTGAGACTCTAACAATAGATTTTCTCTAGCCAAAGAGGCCATAGACTTTCTTTCTTCATGATCCTCCTCTTCCAAGCTCGTCGCTTTTGTTTTATGAAACCATCTCCTTCAAAATGCACAAAGTTGCTACATGTGACTCCGAGTGTTCCTCTAAAAGTATTTTCTTCTCCTTTAGTCAAATTTGCCAAAAGGCATAGCCATGTGAATTAACTATACTGTCCTAATATAGTTTGCTTGAAATGGATCAATCATCTCTAGTTCTTTGTCTAAAAATAGTGACATATAAGTAGGTTTCTTAGTGGTAAGTTGTATAGCCTAAGCTAGACATCCACATAGATTTATGGTATGAACACATATGTACACCAATACATGTAGGATATCTTTCTATTTCAAAGCATACGAAGGAGAAATACATTTTTGGGGGAGCCAAAAAAAGGACTTTTGTGAGAAGTACTAGTTGCATAGAAGTTGGATTACAAACAATAATGCAAATGAGTTAATATCATGGAGAAGGCACTAGGATTGCAAAAGGAAAATAGCCAACATAGCCTGTCTTCTAGTCTTTCTTTCTATTCTTCTTGCTCTCTTTCTTTCTCTTCATCTCATTCCCCTCCCTCCTCTCAGCTTCTTTCATTACATAAGGCTATTGTTACAAGTTTTGCAGGGTGATTGCAATTTCTATATGAGGCTATGACCAATCTTGGTTTAGGGATTGTGGCTATAAGAGCAAAAAAAACTTCACTTTTTGGTGTGGCTAGAGCTCCATGATTGAAATGCTAAAATAACATTGAAGAGTAGAAAGCACTAAAGTTTCTTAGATTAAAGAGAAAGTTGAAGTATAAAAGGACCTTGAGCTAAGGTGTCTGACTTGCTACAAGATTTCACCTTCAATAAGGGCCTATAAAGCATTTGCATGTGAGTGGAATGTTACGACACCATTAAATCTTTATTACAGGATGAAAAGAGCATGTGAGTGTCTATGAAGGGAAATAACTTTTCAATTGTATCAACAATGAAATACCACACAATGTTTTAAGGTTCAATGGGACAAGTTTTTACACATGGATAAAAGATGGTTACATGAAAGGATGGTACTATGCTTATAAAATTCATTAAGTAGAGCACCTTCATGTTGTTGTGATAGCAATTGGAATTAGTCATAGCACTACCCTACTTGAGGATTGTATTACACTACAAGATATAGACCTTATACCGACGTTTAAAGCAACGAAAATAGAAACAACAAAATTTGCCCCCATCGTCGCAAAAAGCGTCGTTATTGACGACGCCATAGAAACGTTGCTATATGCGTCGCTATTTGCGTCGCTACGCAACCAGTAAAGTTGCGATGCTCCTAGCGAGGCCAATAGCGACGCAAGTAGTAAATTTGTGATGCAAATAGCGACGGTAACAGGGAAAAAAAAAATTTGTGGCAGGGACACATATAGCACTGTGTGCTGTATGAGAGACATACAAAATAATTTCTGCACTACTGCATACAAAGCATTTGCAAACAAAAAGAATGTATACTGAAATCATAAAGCTGATACATGAAATAAATACATGATCGCATAAAATGCGATTGGTACAATCATGAAAGGATATCACTAATACATAGAAAATGTCTACATAGATCAGGCGACTAAAAACTAAAGGTGTGTGAGCTCCAAGGATCCAAGGGCGAGCTAGAAATCCTTGTCCGCCGAAAGCTCGTCCTGCTGCAAAGGAGCATCGAACAGATTCTGCAAAAAAAGAAATAAGATATCAATCCACCATACAACAATGCATTCAAATATCTCATGGTAACTACGAACAAGAAAGATGAGTGACTTAGAGGGCCGCCGCGTCTATAAAATCGGTCGATCAATGCATTGAGACCGTGCCTCTCTGCATATCGAGTCTCAAGGCCTTGCGGATCACGATTTGTAATGGAGTGCTGCAAAGAAAACAAAATGCTAACTATTAGAAACATGATAGTCAGTACAAAGAATATTTCAAAAAAACAAATATGCAAAACAAAAGAGAAACTTACAAAGTCCTCCAAATATGACCTGTGGCTGCCACTCCCAAGATGATGCACCACTCCGGCCTTGAGTCATGCCCTCACCACCTCCCGCGCTGACTCCAACGTCCTAGCGAATCTGTAGCCTCCTCCCTCAGTCGGCGCCAGTCGTCTGCATCTAACCACTCGGGCTTTGCAACCCCACTCTTGATTGCCTTGCGTGCGTCAGATCATCTATGTGACATGTATGCACGCATGCAATCCATTATCCAGCTCATAGAGAATCTATCTACTGCAGCTGGCACCGGAAACTCCTCGTGCAAGGATGCTGCTATGTAGTCCTTGCTCCCCTCCGGTATGTTCTTCCAATGATCCGGGACGTTGTGCCGAAAAACTTATTGGCACAACTCCCTCATGTGAGCCATCACCCTCCTCCCCTCATCATTCATGATGATGGCTCTTGACCTACTATCAACTAGGTATCCATAACCCCTAGGAGTCTGCCTAAGATGGGTCCTCTCCCATCCCCGTCCACACTCCTGGGCATATCTAGGAGACCCCTGTACATCCGGTGTACCGACGGGGGTACCCTCTCTCGGAGTGCCACTCAAAGGGGTGTCACCAAAGGGGGTGCCACCAAAAGGAGTGCCACCAAAAGGCGTGCCACCTGCTGCTAACGACTGTGCAAAAGCCCAAGTAACTGGAGTAGGCGTCCCCACAGGTGTGACAAATCCTGGAGGTGACATAGCTCAAGCTGAACGATGAGACGGAGACACCACGTCCGTATCTCCACATCAGCACCCCCCTGATCCCGATGCAGTCCCTCCCTTTGGCCCAAATCGTGAGTGTCGAGATCGTCTGCTCGAAGCTGAAGCATTTGATCACGCTGAAGCAGATCTAGCAGAGCGCCCTGATGAAGAACGAGACAGCTCCTGGTCTGCCATCTCTCTGAATCTCGCGAGCTGATTTCGAGACATGCGTACCATCATGTCCTGAAACTCCTCATCGCTCATCCCTTGACTCATCCTGAAAATTTCACCTGCACAGATAAAAAACGATGTTAGAATAATCAATTTAAACTATACAAAGCATAGTAATATAAATTATTTTTGAAAAATCCCTCTTAAAATGCATATCTTATGTACCTTTATGGAAGATCTAAACAACGAATTGAGTATTACAATTCTCCAAGAATGAAGTATTCTATGGTCCCATGTTAATCTCCTGACACAACTCTGCATACACTGGAAGATCGATAGACATGTCACCACAAAAGACCGAGTCTGCCTCGTTCTCAAAAAATTCTTGGACTTCTATATTTCCATCATTGTAAGCCGATGCGGGCTCCAAGCTTGCGGTGGCCTCCACCCCTTGTAATATCGACCCCTCTATTTGCATATTTCCTTCATCTATGCCTGAAACATCGCTTTGATCATATACTCTCGCACTTCAAGGAGATGAAGGTACAACATACCACCATCGAGGTTGTCGGGGGTTTGGATAGAAGATTACCTGTTCACAAACACTTACAAAGCGAGTTCAAACCATTGTGACATAAACCATGTCGTATTATAATTAGCAAGAAAATGACTCTTTGCACCTGTTCACAATGGGCCGGCAATACAAAAGTGTCGCGCAAATCCGTCCATTTTTTTTCGGAATCTATTTCGAGAAATCCAGATGGACCTCATCGAACTGTTGCTCCAGCTCCTCCAAGTACCACTTTGAACCACTGCACATCGAATAGTATCATGGAGAAGCTACCGTAATCCACCGTAATAATACTTTGTAAGTTCCCAAAATACTCCATCTCATCCACAACCGTGTTCGGATCCATTGCTCGTTGCTGGCTCTCTTGCTCAAACCTTGCCATGACACCACAGTCCATTGTGGAGCGCATTTTGTCAATACGCTCCACGCGAAAATGCCGTCCGCGCGACCATGCTGCACTATATATTTTATACTATACATTGAAACACTCAAATTAGATGTAGCAAGCAAATTTAGATACGACACATTTTAAACCCCTCATTACCTTTGGACTACATCCCCTCGAGAACTCCCACTCCTCCATTGAGACCTCTGTCCCTTTGCTGGATGCTGCGGTCAAGGCTCCATGCAACCATCGTGTTGACATAAACCGCGGCATCTCCTCCATGCCTTCGGGATATCGAATCGGTCGGTGACGTGTACTGCATCGGAACTCAGCTCGCGCTTCCTCTCGATCTTGCCTTGCAATCTGGTACTTGGCAAGCCGCGTCTCCATGGAGGCATGGTGCAACATACAAAAGCGATTCACCTTCTCTTCCATTGAGGCATCCATTCTTTTTTCTACCCCATTTCCAACCACCACATCTCCAGTCAGCCTATCATCGTCCTTGAGCGTCCATAGCATTTCATTGTCTGGTTCCACTGTTGGTAGCCATTGTGAGATATGCACTAACGCCTCTGACACCAACCAACCTTCCGCCATGCTATCTCCTGGACGAGCTCGTTGTCGCACAAAGCCTTTCAGGGTTTTCATGAAGTGCTCCAGGAAGAACATCCATCGCATATGGACAGGTCCAGCAATCTCCACTTCGTCCACAAGATGCACAAGAAGGTGAACTTGTATCGTGAGCATGCTAGTGGGCAGGTATTTCTCAAAGAGACAGACCATCTCAACTGCTCCCCGCCTTGCGGATTCAATAGAGGACGTCTTAATCTCTTTCTGTGAGATCCATTGCACCAAATTCAACAACTTGTAAATGGCCCCGTGAATTTCTAGAGTAAGGCATCCTACGATCGCGATCGGTAGGACAAACTGCCACAAATGAGAAAGAATTATAAATAATGGTCACTTTTCAAATTGCAAAATGCCCACGCTAGTTACAATCCATTCTGTTCACAAACCTGACATATCTTATGCCAATCATGGGATTTTAGCCCCAAAAATTGGTCATCTTTAGAAAATGCGGACTTGAGAGAACGCATCATACCCGTTGGAGTGCAGATAGACTTGATTACTTGCTTCACAATGCGCTCTTCTTTGGTAGACAAAACCCAGGGAGCGCGAGGAAGCTGCACTCCCCCTTCAGCACTCGACTGTGGCCAAAGCGCCTCCATCTTACCTACCTCCTTCAAATCCATTCGTGACCCTATAGTGTCTCTCTTTCCTGTGATGTGGTCCCATAGCAAGCTGCCCACATTCTTGAAAATATGCATGGGATCCAACAAGTGGTTGACCTGTAAGTGGGTCCAATATGGCAACTCGTAGAAAACTGAGAATCGTCGCATTCCATTTGGATGTGATTCCGAGTTTACCATTTTCAACTCATACCAGCTTGCAGTATTCATATGTGTTGGAGGTCGTCCAAGAAAACCTTCCCTGAGTTCATGATCCTCCGGCAAGAAAGCTGCGTGTCCTTGATATATCATCTTCTTCATGATTCGTGACCTTCGGGAGTCTAAATGTGGCCCACACAATGGACATGCATGATAACCTGAGGTAACTAGACCTGTAAGGCGAGCCACGACCTAGTGAATACTTGATTGAATGAAATAAAATATAGATATTACCAGCGAGAACGGAGGTCTGCTCACCTGCGCACTCTCCCAATCCCGGAAAGTCATGCATCGTCCACATGAGAATGGCTCGCATGTTGACTGACCGCCGACCATCGCGCCTGCTCATATCTTGCATAGTGACCCCCTTCTCCCACAAAATTTTAAGCTCATCGACTAATGGACGAAGATACACGTCCATATTTTTTACTTTGTAGCAGCCCAGGACGAGCAAGCTAAGGATGAGATGTCCTTTCTTCGTAGAAAGCCATGGAGGGATGTTGTAGTTGACAAGCAATATAGGCCACACACTATAAGAAGTCGAGCGTAGACCGAATGGGTTCACACCATCCATGGTGAGACCAAGCCGAAGATTCCTTGGCTCTCGCGCAATAGAGTCAATGTGGCTCCATGCGCGCGAATCCACTGATATTCGTTGAACTCCATCTATGGACCTATTCTGCAC
The DNA here is from genome assembly GCF_053477565.2 of Lygodium microphyllum. NCBI lineage: Eukaryota > Viridiplantae > Streptophyta > Polypodiopsida > Schizaeales > Lygodiaceae > Lygodium > Lygodium microphyllum. The sequence continues at coordinate 68,384,483 of NC_141152.1, forward strand.
ATGCCACGTTGTCAAGCTTGCCATGCCAGACGTGCGAAACATGTGGTTTATGCCGGGAATGAGCGGAAAGTGTCTGAGAACTTTTTGAGGGATGGTTTTCCCTTGCAAGTCCTGTCGATACCTGTGAGCACCACACTTTGGACATGTCTCCATAGTCTCGTATTCATCTTGAAACAATATGCAGTCGTTGATACATGCATGGATGTTATTGTAGTCCATGCCAAGCTTCCGTAAAACATGTCGTGCATCATCACGAGACTCAGGCATGGTATTTGTAGGTGTTTTTGATCCATACCTTTGTTGTTCTTAGAGGGGGAACTTGTGTATGATTCAAATTATATTTAACTACCTTCTTAGTTGTAAATCCTTCAAACCCAAAGTGGTAGAAATTGCAACTCCTAACAAACATACTATTATTCTAATTGATGTTAGAAAAGTGTTCATGTAGGGTTCCTAGCATGGACAAAAGGAACGATAGGACAAACGAATGATTGAATGGCAGCTAGGCTACTTATGAATAGCAAATGCAAAGGTGGTTCAAGCAATGGAGAAGTCCACTTGTTTAAAGGATTCCTCTCATTTAAGCAATAGCCTTGTCACAAAAATAAAATAAAAATGACTAGTTTATCATGGGTAGTTTGTGGAGTCATGTTATGCCTTGGGTCTGTTGAGAGAGAGAGAGAGTACGAGAGAGATACACAAGACATGCTCCCAAAGAATGATTCATATTGATGTAGAGTTAGTATATATAGGCGAGACCCAAGTTAAGTGAGAGATGATATATATAGTTGTAACATCCCCACTCAAACAAAGGTCTCTAGCTACGAGTGAAAAAACCCTTGGGGAGAACAAGGGAAAAACCCAAGCCCCTACACATACCTACGATACAAAAATGATTTACTATAAAGTTTTCTTGAATACAATGATACATGCCTCAATCAGTGAGACAAGAACTTGGAACAATACCAACTTCATGTCTTAATGAACTAAAGCGAGCTTCACTAAGAGCTTTTGTGAAGATGTGTGCAAACATTTGATCACTGGGACAATGCTCCACCATAATGGAACCTTTCTTGACTTCATGTGGAACATAATGATAATGAATAGCAATATGCTTTGATTTACTATGTTGTACATAGTCTTTGGTAAGACTAATAGCACTTCGGTTATCGCATCGAAGAGGTGTAATAGATGATGAAGGATGTCCCAAATCTGCAAGTAGTTGTCGAAGCCAAACTAGCTCGCGAGCTGCTAATGATGCAGCAACATATTCGGCCTCAGTTGTAGAAACCGCAACACATCGTTGTTTCTTGCTGGACCAAGAAACCAAACATCCATTTACAAAGAAACAATTCCCACTTGTAGATCCCATGGATAAGTGTGAACTTGCCCAATCAGCATCTGTATATCCAATAAGGTCAAGAGAAGTTAAAGAAGATAAAGAAGAATCCTCTCGACGACAATAAATAAGACCAAATTCCTTAGTACGCTTGAGGTACTTAAGAATACGTTTTGCAGCACTCCAATGAATAGTGGAAGGGGAAGAAAGATACTGTCCCAAAAAATTAGCTGCAAATAAAATATCTGGTCTTGTGTTTAAACCAATAAATTGAAGACAACCAACAAGATTAGCAAAAGGTTGATGAATGGCTGATTCTTCATTGCGTGTTGTAGATGTACCCTTGGTAGAGCTTGAAAGAATGGGAGTGTTGGCAGAGTGCACATTTGTCAACCCAAACTTCTTAACAATATCATTAATAAACTTTGTCTGGCGAAGAAGAAGAATGCCTTGTTGTCGGTGTCATTGAATTTAAATACCCAAACAAGAATGTATCTCACCAAGATCCACCATTTCAAATGCAGTCGATAAAAGCCTCTTCATAGTATCCAAGAAAGCAATATTATTTGACACAAGAATAGTATCATCAACATATAGAGCAAGAATAATAAAATATTTGTCCTCCCTTTTGATGTAAAGATTTGGGTCAACAAAACATGCAGCAAAACCTTTAGATGTGAGGAACTGATCAATCTTAATATACCAAGCACGAGAGGCTTGCTTCAATCCATATAATGCACGATGAAGCTGGCATACAAGATACTCCTTTCCTGCAATCATAAAACCTTCAGGTTGCTCCATATAGATTTCTTCTTCAAGATCTCCATTGAGAAAAGCCGTTTTAACATCCATTTGGTGAATTTCTAGATCAAATAGTGTTGCAAAAGCCAAAATCATACGAACGGTTGTGGAGTGCACAACGGGAGAAAATGTTTCTTGATAATCTACTCCTGCAATCTGTGAGTAACCTTTTGCAACGAGTCGTGCTTTGAACTTATCAAACGAGCCATCAGCTTTGGTCTTGGTTTTATAAACCCATTTACATTTGATAGGAACACGATTTGGGGGGAGTTCAGTAAGAATCCATGTACCTTTGGAGATTAAAGAATCGTACTCAGCTTGCATAGCTTCTTGCCATTGATCCCTTTGAGACGAATTGATAGCTTCCATATACGATATTGGATCCTCTTGTGGACAGTCATAGCATCATCAAAGACATCATATTCAATAGAATAGAATCCATGCTCTATCTCAATAGGAAGATCGACATAGATCTCCAAATTTTCATGAATCTTCTTTGGAGGTGAAGGAGGTTTATGATCATCAGAATTAGTAGTGATCCGGGTTTTTTACAACCCGGATTATTACCACAAAATTTGGCCAAGGCCCCTATCAAGAGCTTACCATATCACTTTAGGTTTACTCTTCAAGCACTAGGTATGCTACATTGCTTCTCGATTATGATAACTCTAGCAAATGGGGGGAACAAGTTCTTAGAAGGCATGTCAATGTAAAGGGTAAATGGGATGGTTATCTTAGTGAAGATGAAAATGGATTACACCTAGGATTTGAGTGAATGCATAGATTTTTCAAAGGACTAGCCTCCAACTACATATGGGCTCCGTTTGCATCACTAAGATTTGGAATCTATCACCATCATTAGAGGACACCTCACCCTTGCACACAAGTCAATATCCACATCATGGTGTCATTTGGATCTTGCACAAAAGCTTACAAGCATGGACCCCTTTTGTCACATGCTTATATGTATTTATATACATATGGGATACTAAAGTCAAAGCAGCTTTTGGAAGCCCTTTTTTATAATCTCAATAACTCCCAAGAAAAAGCGAATTTCAAGAAAACTCCCGTTTGGGCCGATCGTTTCGATCTGGTCTACAAAGTTGCAGAAGAAACTTTTTCCAAATTCCTCACGGATTTGAAGTTACGAAGGCGCAGACTGCTGGCTATATGCAATTTTCTTCTCTCTTTCACCACACCAACTTTCCACTCTATCCTTCTTGTAAATATATTATAATAATGTGCTTTGGGCACCCACCTCTTGTAATCTAGCTCCATTTCTCTATTTTGTCTACCACCACCCTTGGCTTCTTGCATGATGACCAAGGTGGGGACTTGTCCCATCCACTACTCTCCATATTTTCAAAGATGCCATACATCATCTAGGATTATGTTAATCAAGAAGATTAGCTTAATCTAATCCCTCATGAAGGCTATATAAAGAGCCCATGGAGAATGAAGAAAAAGGAGGAGGGAGAATGACAAGTCCATGAGAGCATTCTAGAATACCCTCATCTCTTTGAGGGAAGCTATGAGTGAGTTCTTTTATTATGTAGCATAATGGCAAGCTTCCTCTACCTCTTCTCCTATTATCTCCCTCTCTTCTCATCTTCTCATTCCATGTAGCATAATGGCAAGCTTCTTCTACCTCTTCTCCTCTTGTCTCCTTCTCCTCTCATCTCTCTCTCTTATATTCCAATATGGTGTCTAGCACATATATTCTCTCTTGTAAATTTGTGTCTTGGCTTTCTTGATTCTCTTTGAGAATAGGGATGTCCTAGCCCATCCTCCCTTTGGCTAGGTGGTGCCCCTCTTTAGTTCTCTTAGTGAGGATTGGAGGTTGGATGGGTAAGAGGCAACCCGTTCATCATTTCAGCCCTCAGTAGAATCACGAAACAAGTAAGGAAATGCACTAAGCAAAGACTGTGTATCATCTGAAACATCTGACGACCATGTGCCACCCCATAGTCTTCTCATCAAATATAGCATCACGACTAATGATAACCTTTTGAGTAGAAGGATCATAAAATTTGTAACCTTTGGAATGATCTGAATAGCCAAGAAAAATAACCTTCAAACCTGGAGGATCCAACTTATGTTGAGTGTCCTTGGGCACATGAATATAAGCAATGCAGCCACATGTGCGAAAGTGAGAGACTGAAGGTGTCTTCCCTATCCAAATTATTATAGGAATTTTACCAGCAGGTGCAGTAGTTGGAAGATGATTTTGAATAAAAACAACTGTTAGAAGTGCTTCAGTCCAAAACTTTCGAGACAAACCAGAGTGTATAAGCATGCAACATATAGCATTAAGAATCGTGCGATTTTTGCACTCAACAACACCATTTTGCTGAGGAGAATAAGGAACTGTAAACTCATGATGAATACCTTGATCCTTACAGAAGTCATCAAATAGATTGGATACATTTTCAACCGCCGTTGTCACTGCGAAGCGTCTTTATAGAGAATCCAGTTTGAAGCTCCACACTTATCTTGTATTGTTTAAATATAGATAAAGCCTCAGACTTATGTCGAAGAAGAAAGACATGTGTGTACCGTGAGAAATCATCAATGAAAGTTATAAAATATCGATATTGAGACTTTGAGGCAGGAAAAGGACTGCAAATATCGGTATGAACCAAATCCAAGAGAGCACAGGAATGTGATGAAGTAGAATTGTGGAAAGGCGAACGATGGTGTTTTCCAAGTGCACAGTACTCACATATTCCCATACGTGGATGAGATTTAAGATCCATACCTTGCACAAGACCATGACGATGAAGATCAAGAATTTTGGCAAAATCGGAGTGTGCAAATCGTTGATGCCATAATTTGCAATCTGCATCTCCAGGGGCGGTAACAACATTTTCAACTGTATCATTCACTGATAGCTCAAATAGATTACCATGTCGAGGAGCCACTGCTATAGTATGCCCGTATTTCTCTATACGACATTGATTATGATCAAAGCCAACAAACAAACCAAGATCAACTAGACGAGCAACAGAAAGAAGATTTCTTTGCAAATCTGGAACATGAAGAACTCCTCTTAATATTCTAGTGGATGAAATAGTCCCCAGATATAAATCACCCACTCATTTGACTTGACAAGTCGTATCATCCACAAGGTAAACAAACTTCTTGACAGGAAGAGAATGATAATTGTGAAGCCACTGCGATTGGTATGTCATGTTTCCAGTGACACCTAAATCAGTGATGAATAGAGAACCATCATGAACATGAAGTACCTTTCCTGGAGAGATATCATAATGGACGAAATTGAGCTCTTGATGAGTATGATCATCATCAGTTGTAGTTTGTTGAACAATATAAGCTCGAGAACGTTCTTTATCATATCTGCGTTTATAACAACGATTAGATGGATGATCTGTATGTGCACAATAATCACGAGGAAAACTTTTGGACGAGCGAGGTTGCTTTGTAGTAACTCCATGCTCCTCATCATATTGACGTGCCTAGTAATTAGAAGCCACATGACCTTTCTTATCACAATAAGAACAATGTTTGTTAGGATAAGCAAGACGAGAAGATTTACTACCTGGATTAGGGCGTCCACCCTGCTAAAAACGTGAACCAGGATGCTTGCGAACAACAAAAGCAGCATCAAAATCCCTTTGTTCCCGAGTGACCAAAATAGCATGAGATTTTTCCAAATGATGCTCATGACGTTGAGAATATTCAATAAGAGATATACATGCTTTGTCAAAGTGGATATCATCCTTGTTAGACAAAATAGTGATGATATTGTCATATAAAGGATCTTTGATGGTATGAAGAAGTTGTCAAGATTGTGGGAGAGAAGGAAGGAGTCTCACTTGTAGCTTTCTTGCTTGCACAATGGGGGAATACACACAGAGGTGGAGGCTGAAAACAGTTTTTCTCTTCTTAGTTGTGTAAGCCAAAAAGAACTCTCATACAAAGAAATAGAAGAACCCTATATATAGGTCTCAAACCAAACTCAACTAACTAAGGTGGCATACTAACTGAGCCACGAACTAAAGTAGATAAGGATAGTTGTGATGTAGCTATTATTCATGGGCGGTGTACCAACCGCGTCTGCAACTGACAAGTCGGTGACATAAATACACAACGGTCACCCTGGCATATCACGAGTGGAGCTCGATATCTCAACACTCCCCCTCGAGCTCAATCCCAATTCCTGCACACCAAGCAGGTCTCTGAACTTGCGCAGCTTCTCTGCGCCCAATGCCTTCGTAAATATGTCAGCTACCTGATCCTCGATGCTGACATAAACTAGATCAATAAGACCTAGTAAAACCCTCTCCCGCACATAGTGATAATGCACCTCAATGTGCTTTGTTCTAGCATGATAGACTGGGTTATTTGCCAAGTGTATACTACTCATGTTGTCACAATAAATGACAACTGGCCCATCTGTAGACTGATGCATATCATAAAGTAGCTTATGCAACCAAGCTACCTCACATGCAGCCATTGCTGCACCCCTGTACTCAGCCTCTGTGCTCAACGAGGCAACTGTAGACTGTTTCTTGCTGCTCCAAGTGATTGCAGCACTACCAAAAGAGAACACATATCCACTGGTAGATCGTCTATCAGAAATGCTACCAGCCCAATCAGCATCAGTGTATCCATGCAACTGTATATGAACCCCAGTCTCATAAAATAGTCCATACTGCAATGTGGACTTCACATACCTAAGTATGCGTCTAGCCGCATCCAAATGCAGTTTCCTTGGAGCCTGCATAAACTAACTTACCAACCCAACAGCGTAGCTCAAATCTGGCCTGGTAATAGTCATATAAATCAAGCTTTCTACTATGCGTCTGTACATAGTAGGGTCTTCCAGAAGCTCACCTGCATCTATGCTCAGCTTCACATTCTGCTCCAAAGGAACTGAAATAGCCTTACAGCCTGTCATCCCATATTTGGACAGCATGTCCAATCCATACTGCCTCTGCAAGAGCTGTATCCCACTTGGTGATCTAATCACCTCAATGCCCAAGAAATAACGCAGCTCTCCCAAATCCTTCATCTCAAACTTCTGCTTCAATAGCATTTTCACATGAAGGATATCTTCATCACTGTCACCTGTCATAATCAAATCATCAACGTAAATGACAAGTAGCATAATACCTTTCTCTGTTTTTCTCACATAAAGTGAGAAATCTGCCTTGGAAATCTGAAATCCAATAGTGACAAGATACTGTCCTATCTTGTCAGACCATGCTCTAGGTGCTTGCTTCAAGCCATACAAGGCTTTCTTCAACCTGCAAACAAACTCAGGATGAACAGCATGCACATAACCTGGTGGCTGCTCCATATAGACCTCTTCTTGCAAATCACCATGCAAGAAGGCATTCTTTACATCCATCTGATGTAAAGACCATCCCTTTGATGCAGCCATAGCAATGACTACTCTTACGGTTGCCATCCTTGCAACCGGACTAAATGTTTCTTCATAGTCAATGCCATATGTTTGTGCATACCCCTTGACTACTAATCTTGCCTTATATCTGTTCACAGAACCATCTGCATTGTGCTTCACCTTATAAACCCACTTACAGCCAATTGCATTCTTACCTTTAGGCAAAGGTACCAATTCCCATGTAGCATTTGCTTCCAAGGTATCCATTTCTTCATCCATGGCTTTCTCCCATTTTTCTTTTCCCATGGCTTGCTCAAAAGAAGTGGGTTCTGGTTCCTGTATCACTTTGACCATATATGCATAGTGAATGGCTGTAAATCCATCATATTTCAGCCTATCCATAGGATACCTAGCTCTGGTAGACCTGCGCAAAGTAGGTTCACTCCCAGGTGCTCTCAAAACATCCCTGGTCTTCCTTACTCCAGGTGTAACAATAGAAGGAATACCCAACTCATCATCAATGCTCTGTTCTGAGCCACTGGATTCACCATCCACATAAGAGTGACCTGCATTCACATCAAACATGGACTGATCAACCTTCTCTTTTCCTTTTCGTGATACCTGCATACCACTATCTGCATTACTTTGAGAAGATTCTCCTGATCTCAATCTGCCTGTCCATGGCGAAGAAAGTGAACCACTGCTAGAGGACGCTCCAGGTCCACTAATATTTTGTGACTGCTGCTGTGAATTCTGTGCAGCATTACCATTTTGTGCATCTACATCATCAATCACATTTACTAGTTTATACCAGCTACTCATCTCATCAAAAACAACATCTCTGCTCACTGTAAACTTACGAGTAGAAGGGTTATAGCATCTATACCCTTTTTGCTATAGAGAGTAACCAATAAAGATGCACTTCTCAGCTTTTGGATCCAACTTTGATCTCAACTCATCTGGCACATGTACATAGGCAATGCAACCAAAAATTTTCAAATGAGAGATATCTGGTTTCCTACCAGTATACCTCTCCTCTGGAGTCATTCCATGTATTGCTGCAGTGGGAGTCCTGTTCATTATGTAGACTGCTGTAGCAACTGCTTCAGCCCAATAAAAATCTGGCAAGTCTTTTTCATTGAGCATGGCACGAGATACCTCTCCAATATGCCTGTTTTTTCTTTCTGCAATTCCATTTTGCTGTGGTATATGATTGCATGAATATTGCTGCTTTATGCCATGCTCCTGCAGGAACCTTGCAAACTCATTTGAGAGGTACTCTTCCCCTCCATCTGACCTTAGGCATTTTATATGCAGGCCTGTTTCTTTTTCAACCATAGCTTTAAGAGTTTTGAAATGCCCAAAAACTTCACTTTTCTTTTTCATAAAATACACCCAAAATTTTCTGCTATAGTCATCAATAAAACTGACAAAATAATGACAGCCTCCAAGAGATGCAGCTTTAGTAGTCCACACATCAGAGTGGATTAATTCCAATGGCTTCTTGCTCTCTTGAACATGTCTAGGAAATGGTTTCCTTGCCTATTTTCCAAACTGACAGGCTTCACATACCTTATGCATTTTTGCAACCTTGAATCTAGGCAATCCTGCAACAATATTTTGGGCCTGCATTGATTTAAGTCGCTGTACATTAACATGACCAATGCGTTTATGCCAGATATCAATATCTGCAACTACACCGGTCCCATGTGCAAACATTGCTGCACTCAATTCAGACACGTCTGCATCCAACGTAAACATTCTGCCCTTCTTCTTTCCTTTTGCTATCAAGAGACCTTTATTTTTCATATCCTCAACAAAGCATCCATGAGGATTAAATCTGACCTGCAAGCCCTGTTCAACCATTTGACCAACAGAAACCAGATTCTTGGTGATATTCGGGACATGAAATACATCGGACAGGTATTTCTTTTTCCCATCCTACATAGACAAATGAATTTTTCCAATCTGCACAATCGGATGTGCAGTATCATCACCAGTCTCCACAAATCTTGGTTTTTCCATTTTCCTTGCATCCTCCATCCATTCTACATGACCTGTCATGTGGTTTGATGCACCTAAGTCAACATACCATACATCGTTGCTTTCTTCTGCACTTGTCACAGAATTGTTCATGTGCTGCACCATGAACAAATGCTCATTTCTGTCATCACCCTGTCTACTAGAAGATGCATAATTCCCTTGTTGCAGTTTTCCATTCATGATGTCATTCTGCTTTTTATAGCAGTCTTTAGCCATATTACCCATTTTACCACAGTAGTAGCATTCAACATTACTGTTTGCATTTTGACCTCTTTGACATCCACCACGACCTCTTTGGCTCCCCCTGCCTCTAGAGTTACCACGTCCTCCTCCATAGGACTGGTTTTCTTGAGTTTGCTGCATATTCTGATTTCTACCACGGCCTCCAAATCGGCCTCCTCTACCTCTGCCTCTACCTCTTCCAGCATTTGAGTAGAAGACAGCTTCTTTTGAAGTTCCTCCTGAAGAAGATGCACCACCATTTCTCTGCTCCTCAGAAATTAGAAGAGCAATCAACTCCTCAAAATCAGGAAATCTTTCACGGACGGAAATGGATGTTCGGAACTGTGCATAATCCTTTCCTAGACCATTCAAGGTCACAGAAACTAAATCATCATCTTCCACTGGCGACCCAATGGAAGCAAGTGCATCTGCAATCTTCTTCATCTTCATGTGGTAGTCATTGATGCTCATACTTTCTCTTTGCACACTATGCAACTCTTGCTTGAGCTGCATTTTCCTGGCTTGCGTATTTGTGCTATACATTTTTGACAAAGTATCCCATGCCTCCTTTGGCGTACTTGCATCCTGAATATGCACAATCATAGAGTCTGAAATACTGATAGACAGCTAGTACATAACTTTCCTGGCTCTCTCATGCCATGCTTTGAATGCCTGCATTTGCTGCTGATTGGGAACATCAGGAAGAACTGGTTCTTCTTCATTTCCTGCAACAAATTCCCAATATCCTTTTCCCATAAGAAAATTCGTCATTCTGAACTTCCATGCTTGGAAGTTGTTCTTGTCAAGCTTTTCAGTGACAATCTGTGAAAGAGAATCAGACGCCATTACAGAATACTGCAAAAAATTCTGTCACTCCAAAAAACACAACTTCACCCTCACAAGGGCAAATTTGCAAAACTGGCGAAAGTGGTATTTGACCACACAGTCACTTCCTAGTGACGATTTTGCATAAACAGGAACCAAGGATGATTCTGAAACTCCCAATGTCTCTGCGCACAAGCATACGATGCAATTTCTACAGTAACTTTTCACCGACCTGTAAAATAGTTGCTACACAGCATAAAACTGAGCCTTTTCCTAAGTGCGTGCAGAAAACTTCCGCCTCCAAAACAAGCCCCGAAATGGCCTCAAATAAAAAAAACAAGGTCGCGAAGGGCGTCTCAACCTGAGACAATGCACTCCTGCACTTTTCGGCTGTGCTACCTGTAGAGATCTACTCCCAAAACAGAAAATGAAAGCAACACTGCTCCTCTTACCAGAACACCGCGAGCTTGGCTTGCTTTCTTGAGCTCCTTACCATGAACAAGGCTCTGATACCATGTCAAGATTGTGGGAGAGAAGGAAGGAGTCTCACTTGTAGCTTTCTTGCTTGCACAATGGGGGAATATACACAGAGGTGGAGGCTGAAAACAGTTTTTCTCTTCTTAGTTGTGTAAGCCAAAAAGAACTCTCATACAAAGAAATAGAAGAACCCTATATATGGGTCTCAAACCAAACTCAACTAACTAAGGTGGCATACTAACTGAGCCACGAACTAAAGTAGATAAGGATAGCTGTCATGTAGCTATTATTCATGGGCGGTGTACCAACCGCGTCTGCAACTGACAAGTCGGTGACATAAATACACAACGGTCACCCTGGCATATCACGAGTGGAGCTCGATATCTCAACAGAAGTTGAGTAACAATCTGATTTTTAGCAACAGGAGCGCCGGCAGCACCAAGCTGATTGATAATGTCTTTAAAAGCCTCGATATGAGAGTGCATAGAGGTACCAACCTTATATTGAAGATTCTTCAAACAGGTTTGGAGATATAAAATTTCAGTGACCGATTTCTTCTCAAACGTTGAGATAAGATACTCCCAAATAGCATGAGAGGTTTCCAGATCAAAGACATCCAACATAAGTGAGTCAGGAAGTGCAGACAATATATAACGACGAGTCGCTTTGTCACGACGAATCCAATTAGTATGATCAATTTTCCATTGTTCAAATAATGGATCATCAATAATCACAGAATTGTTATTCATCACATCAATAGGTTGAACTGGGCAAGACAGGGCGCCCAAAACAATATCAAATAATTCGTCACCTTCAAGAATTAGCATCATCTTTGCTTTCCACCCAGGAAAGCCTTGTCCTTGGAAGAAGGGAACCGAACGTTGGCCAGATGGATATCCATTAACAATTACGCAATTGGCCATGCCTGTATGTCGAGAGAAAACAAATAAGATGAGATCGTAGAATCTGCAAACCATGATCAAGACGAGCGTAGTTGAGACGCATGACAATCAAAACAGGGATATGCATGTAAGAACGACGAAAAGTATTGAGTGACTAAAAAGAAAGCCCGAAATAGAGAGGCGTAATGTGCAAGACGAGATGACGCATATAAGAAAAGTGCTATTTCAATCGAGCAAAGAACGTGAACGATAATAAAACATCGCTAAAAATAGCAAGATGTTTGCTTGTCGTAATCAACATCATTAACGAAGACGAGCAATTAATAAACTGTAATTGGGGATTAACGAACTGTAATTAGAAATACAGTTTTAAATAAAGAATCGCAGATCTGAGCAGAATTGCTGTCTTGAATCCTGAACTGTCATAACTTTTGATCCAGAACTCCGATTGACAAGCGGTTTTGACAGGATTCAAGAGCACGACGAGAGCTACGCATCTGGACCTGGTTTTTGTTTTTAAAGACAAAATTAACAAATACTTCTAATTTGAACAAGTTCATGTATCAAATCATCACTTGTGCAAAGAATTCAATCAAGTTTAAACAATGAAACAACTTATCTTCCTTGTTGTTGCTACGCATCCATAGCTTTGATACCATGTTGAGAGAGAGAAAGAGTACGAGAGAGATACACAAGACATGCTCCCAAAGAATGATTCATATTGATGGAGAGTTAGTATATATAGGTGAGACCCAAGTCAAGTGAGAGATGATATATATAGTTATAACATATATAACATGCCTTCCAATTTTTGCTACCATTAGATTAAAATCAAATTTCCATTCATTTGTCATTATATATGATCATATAGTAAATATAGACTCTACATAATATTACCTATATCTCTAGGTATTAAGACATTACTTGTATCATAAAATTTTTCCTAAATTTGTTTGAATAAGAAAATATTGCCTATATCCCTAAAATTCCCTATATAATTTCCTAGTTTGGAATTGACATATGTACACATATGCACAAATTGCTAGGAAAATTCGTATATTTCCTACCTACACATAACTAGGAATCATCAGGAAACTTTTTTTCTATATAGAAAATATTTCCTACGTAAAGAATTTGTTCCACATAGGAAACTTCCTACGTGATTTCCTAGTTTGTCTAACTAGGAAATGTTCAATTTTCCCTATTTTTTATATTCTCTACTTATGTATATTTCCAACTAGACAATTTCATGGGAAATTCTCCATTTTTTCTATCTAGGGAATGATTAAAAGTTGCTTGTGCATGGTTTTCCATCATTTATTATGGAATAGTGATTTACATAACTTATTTGTATTCATATCATATGTCTAATTACAAAGACAATGGAAATGTCAATCTAAATACAAGGTTTTGCGTATCAAGAAGTTTCCTGTAGTTTGTTATAGTTGCTACTGAGAATTATATGTGCCAAATCTTGACATTTTGACATCATCACCACTTCAAAAACATACTAAATCCCTCAAAAAGAATGTGAAAGCTCTAAATTCTGGGTCAAATGAGGGAGAAACAATAAAACTAAGTGTTTATTATGTTCTCCTATTTTCCATGCGATCCTATTGCTTTTATAAAGAAAGTTAGGATATCTTTCTTAAAATGAACCATGTAAAGAAAACAACAAGGCATTCCATAAAGAAAACTTATTTTGATAAAATCATATCATAAATATAACACTCTAATATTATTTGTGTTAAAGATATTAAATTGAATTAATTTATAATACTAAAGACAAATTATGTAGTTTAAATTACTATTAAAAATTCTAAATTTGTAATTCATAAATAAACAACCAATTTTATTAATATAATATTATGTAAATTCATATTATTATACATTCTTCTCACTATATAGATTCATTAAAAAATGATTTATTCTTGCTAATTATCCAAAAATAATAATTTATCTAATTTCACTTGGTGATAATCTACTGGCCATAACATTATTAGTTCATTTTTATCTATCTAGTAAGTGCAATGCAAATAGTCTCATATGCAACATTGTCAATGTATTTATTCTCTATTACACCTAAAACCACTAGGGCTCTGAGCAAGAAGAGTTTACAAAAGAGAGATAAGAAATATGATAGAAGATGAAGGTGAAATCCAACAGATTCATAAGAAATAGAAGAAACCCAATTTTAAATTATATTTTTCATAAAGAAACTTTGGTGTAATCCCTGTATAACACATATATTCCCTTCTGAATGATATTTATGAGACTATGACAAATTACTAAAACTACAGCTTAGTGAAATCCCAATTATTGAGACTATCACTCAATGAAATCCCAATTTTTGAGAGTATGGCTCAAAAAAAATCCAATTTAAATCATCCCAAAAGATTTAGTATTTACTACTCAAATCTAAGCAAACAAACCTAATCAACAAGCCAATATAGGTAGACTAATAAAAATCCTCTCAAGATAGTCATAAATTTTCTTTTTGAAAAATGCATCAGCTTTTAATATTTTTAGGCTTGGATAACTTGTAGCACTCAATATAATTCCTTGCATATGTCTAAATCTACTCAAATTTACCATTACATTATTAGAACCTAATAATGGAAACTTAGACTATTTTGGTGGATTAGTTTTGATCCTAGAAAAATTTGTTAGGATTATTAGTAAATATCTTGTAAGCATATATCTAAAAGACTTGTATAAATATTTTTCCCTTACTTTTCCTTCATTGAATATGTAGCCACACAATGTCAATTCAAAACGAACAAGAGGAGAGAGAGGTGAAGTGTCGAGATTTAAGCTCACGAGTTAGTCACCAACATTGACTCTATATAGATGGCTATAGACCTAGCTATCATCATCCATGTGTGTTGTAATAATTGAGCAAGTCAAACTCAACCACAATTAGTGATGGTTAATTAGTGACCTAGTTCATTCAGTCATGTGTGACTTAGACTTTTGTCCATTAATTGAGTTATGTTGGAGGAATAATCGAAACAATGAGATTACATTGCTCTCTTTGTTGGCAGTCCTATACCTTTGTTTGTCTCTTTCTCTCTCTTTGAATATGGTATCAAAGTAAAACTTGGCTTTGTAGTGCATAGGAGCTTGGATTTGAAGGAGTTGGAAGCTAGAGAGTCACTCAAGTCTACAATCTATGGAGAAGATTGACTTATAGCATTGGAATCCATAGCTTGAACTTGGCATGGTATGTATCAGTGTTTTGAAGCCTACATTTTATAGAGCCTATTGAGACTTGTAAGGAGGGATCATTGGCTTGCATTGGAGCCTATGAATGATCCCATAAAGACCAACACATTCATCAGCCTTCAACATGGGTTTCCTTGAACTCTGCTTGTTCGGAAAGAAGGGGGTAGCACTAAGCTATCAAGAAAAGCATACTATGGCTTAGTGGTTGTGGGTATTCTTACTGATGTATGCTACATGTATTGATGAGATCGATTGAATTGGATACAAAGCAACTACAAATACAGTTGCGTTGCTTGAATGTTATGCAAGTACTTTATCAGTGAAAAGAAATCTTAGACTATAGGAAGTTAGGCATTAACAAGTTGAATACTACATTGGATGTCTTGAGTTGTGTATATATGGCAAATGATACATGAGGTATCAATAATGTGACTCAAATTGTGAAAGAGGTTGATGACAAGAACTTTGCTCTATGGAAGTTCAAGATGCAAACTTTATTGATTGACAAAGGCTATTCGGATGTACAGGAGCTAAAGCTGAACTCAAAGTGCCTAAAAGAAATTTTGATCCCTAATCAATGGAGGGCTCACCAATAGCAGTAAAAAATAGTGAGCAAATTGCTACATTGGTTTTCTTTATGCATTATAGATGCAATGGCTATGAAAATTACTACTTGTCAGTCCCCAAAGGCTACTTGGGAAATTCTCATGAAGCATTATGGCAAAGTTACTCATGCACGAAGGATACAACTAAAGTAGTAGTTCAATAATATAATTAGAAATGGATTATATGATGGAGATTAAAACCATCATAGATCAACTAGCTACTATTGGTTCTAAAGTTTCAGAGGATGACATAATTGCTATTACATTGAATGGCTTGGGTAAGGAGTACAAAGCCTTGACACATCCATTTCTATGACAGAAAACCCCCTAGTTGGGATGAATTACTAGCATTGTTGCTACATGAGGAAGTTAATATTGGCTTGAATATAGGTTGGAGTACCTCTCAGAGTAGAGATACTATCTTTTATACTAATCAGCAAGCTAGAGGTGGTAGAGCTCTTGGAGCTTTTTGAGGTCATAGTGACACTCAAAATATGTATGGAAAACAATAAGAGAATGCATGGTTGAGCTCAAATGCATAAGGCTAGAGAGGATTTGGAGCCCTTAGAGGCAGGGGGAGATCACCTAGAGGCAGAGCGGTTCTTGGTAGTCACATGATCAATTGAAAATTTATAACAATTATCATTACTATGGTAGATATGGATATATAGCAAAGGACTATAATAAAAAGAAATTTGACATGAAAGTAAAAGGTAGACATCATGGAAAATATGCATCTAGTAATACTTATGATGATCAAATACATAAGCTCTTCACTATGACACACGTTTCAAGGGATATGTCTAAGAAAGGCATAGTTGATGAGAAGTGGTTCATAGACTTGTGTGCATTCAATCATATGCCTCCGCATGGTGAGTGTTTGATGAGATGATAGCAAGCTCTAATTGCTATGTATGTGTTGGCGATGACACACAGCATGATATTTAGTATACAAGGATGGTACCATTAGTCATGCATGATGGCAAAAAGAAGAGTCTGTCTGATGTATTGCATATGCCATCTATCACTAAGATTCTATTGTCTGTGTTGGTGGATAGATGGTAGAGAAAAATCAACAAGTCATATTCAATAGAGATGGCTATTTTATTAAAAAGTATGGAAATGGCTACAAATTGATTGCTACAGGTAAAAAAGATGGCATAATATGTTCACTTTGGATGCATCTATCCATGAGTTAAAGGCAGTCATGTTTGTACATGATAATGGAGTAGTTAGAGATGTGGAAATTTAACACAAACACATTTTTCATGTAAATATTCAAAAGCTAAAAAATATGCAGCAATAGGAGATTGTACTTGGGTTGCCAAAGTTTAAGTATATTGACTTAGGACATGTCTGTTTTGCTTATCGTTTTGGAAAACAAGCAAGGTTTTTGTTATTCAAACATGTCAAAAATAGTTCTTGACCATTGCAATTGATACATTCAGATGTATGAGGTCCTACCATAATTCATATTTTGGTGGTGCCAGATATTATGTGTCATTTATTGATTATTTGAGGAGGTACACATGGCTCTATACCCTCAAGTACAAAGATGAGTTGTTTGATATTGTCAAGGATCTCAAGGCGCATGCCGAAAAAGAGTTTGGATGTTATATCTCAGGTTTAAGATCGTATGGAGGTCATGACTATGTGTCCCGGGAGTTTGATAGGTACTTGGCAAAGTATGATATTAAAAGGAAACTCATATAGTTACACACTACAACAGAATAGTGTGGTAGGAAAAAATCAAATGATTCTTGAAGCTACGAGGGTAATGCTTAATGAAAAGAACTTACCAAGTGGTTATTGGATTGAAGTAGTAGTTATTGCAATTTATGTATTGAATGAAACACTTATAGCTTGAATTTATGATCTCACATCGTATGATAAATTGTATGGTCACAAGCTTGATATCAACCACCTTAAAGTACTTTGTTGCTATTGAGAATAGCAAATGATGTTTGCCCATAAGTAGCTTTGTATGGAAAATATGAGAAAAGATGTACACTCTAGCAGCTCTAGGAAGAGATATTCAAAATCCCATATGCACAGTTAGGAGAGTGGTACTTTCCAGAAACTATAAAGGCATATACTTAGTTGACACTAAAACGGGGCAATGGAACTATCAGTTTGAGTTACTCAAGATTGTGTTTATGAGTCCAAGCTAATCTATCTTGGAACCTAATTCACTTGAGTTACAATTTCTCATTATGATAATTTATCATGTGTTTGATTTGCATCCACTATAACCGATATAGTTCTAGGTCTGTGTTTCTCAACATGGTATTAGAGCCATGGCTGAGCTAGGTAGCTAGTGGTGTGACTTCTTCTTTGCAAGCCCTACTATTTGTCCCTTTTTAAATCTTCTCCTTTTGAACCTTGAACTTCTCAACCTTAAAGCATAGGAGATGGAGCTTGGTCTATGATGCAAAGGCAACCTCCTTGACTTGGTTGAAATCATTGATGTGAGAATTCAAACTCTAAAGTGACTCGACTAGCAATTACAATAGCTACTTCTAGATCATCTTGATCTCCCAGGGGGTCCACTAGGGTTTACCACACGTGAGTGTAAGCGAGGGGGGTTATTTAAGGGAAGGAAGGTACATTTTATAAGGTAAGGTCCCATAAATAGGGACCCTGGTAGATAAGGGGTATTTTCATATATTTCTTGCATGCAAGTGATGTCTCCTTATTACTACTAGTGAATCCCCTGTGCCTGATCTACTCGATCTCTCTATTGTGTGGCATTCAAAGAGCTATCCTTGGAAGCCATAGCCAAGCGTTTATGCCAAAAACTACCAAAGCTCCAATACTACATTTCTTTAGGATTGACCTCTTCTCCACTTCTAAGCTTCGACCTTTCTTCTAGATCCCCACTCCAAAAATCATCTCCCCTTCCTGTTCTGTAGGGTTTTCCACCATCACGTCGTCTCCTAAAAGCTAAGTAACGAGAGCTTTGTTGGGTAGACTTCAATACCAAAGAGGAAATGTTGAAGCTTCCCTACAGGTGTTTGATGGCATTGATATAGGTGCAATTGTCTCCAAACTGAAGCTTCAGTTAGAAAAAAATGACATCAAAGAGAAAAATCACACAATCCCTTGTCTACGTATGCTGCTTGTTTGCTACTGGAGGCAATCTTTTTGAAAGAAAAGTCATTGCAAGAGCTTGATAGGCCAAGAGAGGCTACAGAAGAGTGCAAGAACTTGTTGAACGTGATCAAGTCCACATTAGCACATGAACTGCTAGAGAGGTTGGAGAGGGTAAGCTTCAAGAAACAATCAGCAAAGCTATGGAACTGCTACTAGAGCTTTGGAAGCAAGCCGGTTTATATCAAGAAGCCATAGCTACGTACATGAGAGGATTGCTCACCTATTAGAATCTTACTCTTGAGTGCTGTGCTCAAATTGAAAAATATTTTGTTGTCTTTTCGTTATACTCCGGTGTTGAGGAAAGTGCTCCCAGCCTTGCCTTCCACATAGAAGGGGCTTTCATTCCTACAAATAATGTAGAAGAGACCATTTTTCTGCTAATATTGTTGAGAAAGTCTGTCCTTAAAAAAAAGATGTGGGATCTTGATATCATGGCACATTTTACATATGCATTATTTGTAAACAAGTAACTAGAGGTACTAGCACATCAATTTGAGGAGGTTCTACCACGGACTTAGACTTGAGCAGAACATTGGTACAACATCGCACTTAACTTGCTATAAAAGTGTTTAAGTAACAATGAACACACTAATAACATCTTGGGACCCCTTTTGAAAAGTGGAAACACAACTACAGACCAGGTTCAGGGTTCATGCCAACAACTGGACTTTGAGGGAAGTAGCAATGAAGAGTTTGAGTCAAACAAGGATTCTAATTTAGAATGTGAAGCTGACATGTGTTTAGATGAAGAGAAGGGTAAAGGGAAGGCATCTCCAATAGAAAGAGTCTATCCAAAGATATCCAAAGAGAAATGTATTTTTCTTGCAAAGCCACATGGAATCCCCAAATCTATGTATCCCAAGATTTATATAATGGTTCAACAAGTCATTTCAAGTCACAAAAATATACCTATTTGTATCCATCTCAAACTCATTGAGAAAAAAAGAACCTTACAAACAAGACTAGAGCACAAGATAATGAAGAACAAGTCAAAGATGAAAAGCATGAATAAAAGACTAGGAAGATCAAAGACAACAATATGAAGACTAAGAAGATCGACGACATCACCAAAGGATGCAAAAGAAGCATGAAGAAGATAAAGTACTTTCCGCTGCTACAAACAAAATGTTTTGCAAAAAATTTCCCATAGTGGATCTTGTTTCCCATAGTGGATATAACAAACCCTACCAAAAATGTAAAGTTTCAAGCTTGACCTAACTAAGGCTACCAAAGAGCTAGTCTCTTAGTCCATGCCCGCATGTAGGGGGGGCAAATGCCAACAAGTGTACAAACTCATCATTTGAGGGGGGCTGTTGAGAATAGCAAATGATGTTTGCCCATAAGTGGCTTTGTATTGAAAATATGAGAAAAGATGTATGCTCTAGAAGCTCTAGGAAGAGTTATTCAGAATCCCATATGCACAGTGAGGAGAGTTGTACTTTCCAAAAGCTATAAAGGCATGTACTTGGTTGACACTAAATGGGGGCAATGGATCTATCAGTTTGAGTTACTTGAGATTGTGTTTATGAGTCCAAGCTAATCTATCTTGGAACCTTATTCACTTGAGTTACAATTCCTCATTATGATAATGTATTGCGTGTTTGATTTGCATCCACCATAGCCAATCTAGTTTTAGGTTCGTGTTTCTCAACAGTTGCATTGCTAATGTACACATGTCTAATGAGAAGAGTAAGATGTTGGATCCAAAGAGGTTGAAATATGTATTTTTCTTGGCTATTCACAAGATTGAGAAGCCTATAAGTGCTAATAATCTGTCTACTTATAAGACTTTTATCTAGTAGTAGCGGTATAACATTTGATGAGTTGGCACATGGTATGGTGGTCAGAGTGCAGTGGTTTCTAATGAACCATTGAGCCCTAATCCTACTAAAAATTACTCTTTTTCTAGTACTATAGTGAGTGGACCTACAAGTGATGGTTCCTCTACTATCAATTTCTAGATAGGACGGCTATGTAGTCATGGTTCTGTATCCACTAACATGGATATGTTAGTGAGGGAGGATATTAGATAATGGCAAAGAGAAGATGTTTGATAATGTAACTAGTCTACTTATATCTAGATATGATCCACCTAGAAGTGATAGTATTGATAGTTAATTCGACATACCACCAGCTATGGTGCCTTGGTGTAAGGCAAAGTAGGTATGTTTTGGATCATGAGAGACAATCACATAGTGAACTGCACTTAAGAAGGTCAGAAAGGGTCAAAAATCCTATTGATAGGCTGATATACAATGGATATCAAGCTTGATAGTTTGTCTACATGATTAAAGTGATGGGTCACAAAGATTCTACAAAGTTAATGAGGAAGTTGGAGATAAAAATTGGTGTGTTACCATGTATAAGAAATACGTGGAATTGCTAAAAACTCACACATGCAATTTGGTTACTGTACCAAAAGCCAAAACACCCATAGGTTGTAAATGGGTTTACAAAGTGAAATGCAAGGCAAATGGATCATTAGAAAGATATAAAGCTGAGTTGGTTGGAAAGGGTAATGTGCAACATTATGGTTTTGAGTATGACGGAGGAATAATGGAAACAATGAGAGTGCTCTCTCTATTGGCAACTCTATGCCTTTATCTATCTCTTTTCCTCTTTTTGAACATGAAGCACCCAAGAGCACACATATACAAAAGAAATGGGGACTTGAGAACAGAGAGAGATGGGCTAAAATATTATTCTTCTTCCACATAAGAACTAAGTCTACAACATAATAAAAGACTAATATGCAAGTACCACAATGTATATATATGCGGTCATTAAGTGTGTGAACCCGCTAAGGAAAGAAGAGGTAACACAATGAATGTGCCATAACCAAGGATAAAGTATGTGGGTGTAGTCTAGCTATAGAATGAGTGGCATATCCTCATGTTAGTCACCCAACATGGCAATGAATAATATCCTACCACACCACCAAGGGACGTAGTGGATGTCGGCTCATGTAGAGCTCGATATTTCAATACTCCCCATCAAGCTTAGTAGGAGCTTGTAAACTCTAAGCATAGTTCTGAAGTGTTGAAGCTTCTCATCTTGCAAGGCATTGTTGAAAATGTCAAAAGCTTTATACTCTCTGCTAACGTACACCAACTCAATATTACCTAGCAGAATCCACTCCCAAAGGAAATGGTAATGAGCCTCTATGTGTTTGGTCCATGGATGATGCACTAAGTTATTAGTCAATTGGATATTACTAAGGTTATCACAATAGATG
Organism: Lygodium microphyllum; assembly: GCF_053477565.2. Taxonomy (NCBI): domain Eukaryota; kingdom Viridiplantae; phylum Streptophyta; class Polypodiopsida; order Schizaeales; family Lygodiaceae; genus Lygodium; species Lygodium microphyllum. The sequence goes on from NC_141152.1 coordinate 68,406,678, forward strand.
TTAACTTTCTTATCCACTCGTATGCGTGAATCACCAAGTATCTCATGTAATTAAGCTATCTTACATGCTACAATTGCAGTAGCTCTATACTCTACCTTTGTATTATACAAGGTAGTTGTCAGTTGTTTCTTGATGCTCCAAGTAGTAGCATCACTACTAAAGGAAACTATAAAACCACTAATAGACCTCTTGTTTGAAATACTACTAGCCCAATCTGCATCTGTATAACCATACAAGTCCAATGGTATGCATGCACCATAGAATAAGACATAATCCAATGTGGACTTTACATAGTGCAATGTATACCACACTACATCCAAATGTGGCTTCTACGGAAGCTACATAAACTGACTCTCCAAATAAAGTGTGTAGTTTAGTCTAGCCTAGTGATCATCAAATAGATAAGAGTGCTCATGATTTTCTAATACATAGTGACATATTCAATCAAGTCACCCTCATGTGCACTAAGCTTGTCATTAATATTTAAAGGTATAGAAATAGTGTTGTAATCAGCCATACCATAGTTTTTCAACACATCCAATGCATACTATCTTTTACAACCATATACCTTATAGAGTCCTAATTATCTCTATGCTAAGAAAATAGTGTAGCTCTTTCGAATCCTTTATCTCAAATTTAATCTTAAAGGAGACCCTTCACATTGTCAATCTCTGTCTCCCTATCACCCATAATGATCAAATCATCCATATATGTAGTAATGATCATAATACTTGCATCACTCTCACATACATAGAGTGAGTGATCAACATGTGCTCTCCAAGATCCAATGCTAATAAGATATTTTACAATCCAATCATACCATGCCCTGGGTGCTTGCAATAGCCCATACAAGGCCTTAGGAAGCTTGCATATATAATGTGGATGATTCTCATCCGCATAACTAGGAGATTGCTCCATATAAACCTTCTCTTGCAATCCCCCCTATAAAAAGGTATTCTTAACATCCATTTGATACATGATCCACCCTTTGATGCATCCATTGCTATGAGAGCCCTTACAGTTGCCATTTTAGCCACCACTAGAGCAAAGATCTCCTCATAATCAATACCATGAGTCTGCACATATCCTTTGGCAATCAACTTGACCTTGTAAACCCATTTGTAGTCAATAGCTTTATTGCCTTCATGTAAAGGTACCAACTCCCATGTATTATTAGTAGCCATTTTTTTATCCATATCATGATCCCAATACTAATTGTCCACTACATCTTTAAAAGAAATGGATTCCACATCTTACACAACCTTAGCAGTGTATGCATAGTGATGAGCTACATAGGTATTATATATTAATTGCTACATTGGCTTTCTTGCTCAACCTGCATGGACCTAGATTACTACCAAATGCTTTAGCATCCTCTTGTGTCTTCCGCACACCAAGTGTTTTAATATATCAATAAAGGAAACATAATACTTGCACCCACTCAAAAGTTACAATCTTTGTGGGACTCCACTTATCACAATATATCAATTCAAGTGGCTTCTTACATACTTGCTTTTCACATGGAAACACATGACTTACTTCCTTTCCAAATTGACATGCTTCATATACTTTTGTATCCCGTAAACTCTAAAATTACGCAAACCATCAACAACCTGTTTTGACTACATGAATTTTAGTCACTATATATTCACATGACCAATTCTCTTATTCCAAATTCTCATCTCAACCACAACACTTAAACCTTATGCAAACATGGGAGCATCCATTTTAGGTAGACTTACATCAAGAGTAAATTATTTTCCAGCATGTTTCTCTTTTGCAATCAATCTACACTAATTTTTAAGATGTTTTTATATAACAAGCATCAAATGTGAACCGAACTTGCAATCCTTGTTCTACTATCGAACTAATGGAAACCAACTTTTTTGTAATATTTAGTACATGTAAGATATCATCTAGGTACTTAATTTACCATCATGTATACTCAAAGAACATTTTCAATATAAGTAATGGGATAAGTTATGCCATCATCTATCTTTACATAACTTAAAGACTCTAGATTGCACATCTCTCTAAACCATTCTAAGTGAGAAGTCATGTGGTTAGTGGCACCTAAGTCTACATACCATATATCATTCTTTGATGAACCATCAGCAATCATTGTATATTTAAAATTCTACACAACAAACAACTCCTTACTTCTAACATCATTATTTCTACTTCTGCATGCAAAATTTATTTACTTCTTTTTCACATTTCAAATTTCAACCTTCTTTTTGAAGTAGATTTGAGAATTGTGATGTGATTGACTACAATGCTAGCACTCTTTGCTATCACCAAAAATCTATTGTTTATTAGAATTTGCAACTTGGTCTCTTTGTGTAATATTCCTGAATCTAACCACACATTCTGCATACGAATCTCCTCTTAGGTTAGGATAATAGCAAAATTTCTTTTATAATCCCTTTCTCCTCTAGCCGACTGTCGTGCTGGAGGAGAAGGGTTTAGCAATGGCCACTAAGCTCCTTGCTGGAGCTTGAAGGGGGGAGTCTCATGCGTATTGACGCATGGGGGGGGGAGGATCCCCCTCCCCTCACCTATATAAAGAGTATGGGGCATAGCCAGGGGGGAAGGCGCTGCCATGAGAGCATGAAGAGGATGCTGTCAGATTGCATAGAGGGAGAGAGTGGAGACTTTGTGTGCAGTCGTGAAGGAGGGAGAGATTGACAGACACCGCCTAGTCACCATTGTAGCTGCCGCTGCAGTTCGACCCCCTGCCCGCATTCACGCCACCGACAACTACCGTGCAATCCGCCCTGTTCGTTGACACGTCACCATCTGCCACCTTTCTCCTGCCACGTGGGGCTTCCACGTTTCCTTCAAAAGATCAAAAGCTTCTTAGGAAGCTTCTAAAGGCTTCCTAAGAAGCTCCCCCTCATATGGACTACTTAAGCCCTTTCTCCCCCCACACACAAGATCTCTTCCTTAGGGCTCATTAAAGCTCCTTTTCCCCCATACAAAATTCCTTCCTAAGCCCCTTTCATACCCGTTTTCCCCACACAAAGAAAGTCTCCTCCCAAGCATCTTTTACACCTTTTTCCTTTTCCCCCCGGGATTCAAAGGTTTCATACACCCTTCCTTCCCCCTTTCTTTTCCACCAAGAGTTTTTTCCCCCGGGATTCAAAAGCCCTTTTTGTGAGCCTTCTTATTGCCCTCGCAAGTGGGGTTTAAAAGCCCAGTTACGTCGTGGAAATCAAGGCCTTTTGCCCACTTTAGGCCAGGGTTTAAAGACCCTTTCCGTAGGAAATTCCCACTCAAATTCAAGGAGGAAACCTTGTAAAAACCATTTCCAAAAGACGGTGCAAGCTATCACAAAGGGGAGCTATGCGTGCAAAGGGGACGGCCAAGGTCATAAATCTACATCCAGGACGGAAAGGCCGCATTCGCAATGGCTCCTAAGAAAGCACAAGGCACAGCCGTAGGAGGATCATCTCCTAATATCCATGTGGACATCTCGCCACAAGTCCAGGTTTTTCTTCCTAATTTTTGTTTTACGTTGTTATAATTCAATCATGCATGGATGACTTTTGGAGACAGGATGCATTTTTTGTCTTAAATGCTTTGGTTAATTTAAAAGAATTAGCTCATGACGGAAGAGTTCGGCCATTAGTATTTTCAATAAAATGAATAAAATAAAGTAAGCAGAAGATTTATATGCATTTCTAGCAAGTAGTTTTTGTGCATTACAATGAAATGAAATTAGATCAATGTCCATATTTACAAGATGGAATTATGAAAGTACACTCCGATTAAGCATGAAAGGAATTAACCGCATATTGCATTATTGAACATCTTTTTTGAAATAATTCCTAAAGAAAGTTGCTAGAAACCGTAGGAAATTGCCAGGGTTGCATGAAGAAGATTTTACTCCAGGCAAGTGGCCTAAAAAACTTAAATCAACAAAAGAGTGTGTAAGTTTTGCATATGACAAATTCATTCAGAAATGGAAGTAGTAAAAGACTGCATGTTTTAGCTTGAATCTTGTTCGCATATTATAGAATGATTAATTGGAGTTAGGCTATAACCTAACCTATGCTTGATCTTAAACCGAAAAGTTAGGATTTGAAAATCAACTAACATGTAGACAATGAGTCATGTGGTTATGGAAATGATAGCGTAATTATCTTCAAAAATAGATAGGTTAAATTGGCATAAACCTAAACACCTAAACCAGCAGAGTACTCGTTTAGAAAAGGGTTAATTCAATGCGATGTATCCCAAGGAACTGACTAGGGTTAGCCCGGTGAAGATATTTACCTAGTCGCACGTACTGCCAAAAACTGAAACTCCTATACCCTAGATACTTGCCCATATTCATGGAATGTAGGGATAGTAGGACATACTTGCGAGAAGTGCTAGGGTTTTCCTAAGAATCTCTTGCTAAAAAGATGAATCTCGAAGCCCTAGGACTGACAAGTCGGCCTAATGCCATCAGGAACAGATTATTTTGTGACTCCATTCGATGGGTAAATAGTCCCATAATTGATGCGACACTTGTGCAACAAGTTGTAGAGTCACATGGTCTTGTGATTTGATCACAAGGGAATGGCCAGTTCCTCGGAGTGAGATTGGCAGATTCTTATGCAAGTTATCTTGCAAGAGGATGAATAATTGTCCTAATATAGTATCTTTCTGGGGTATAGATAATTGCTTGGAAGTTAAAAGACCAATCGATAAATTGGAATAACATATGAACTTAAGGTATTGATCAAGTTGGGTTAATAGGGTATGGCCCTAACCCGGGATATAGGGGATCTTGCCAAGTCGCAATTGATCCCGGATCGAGTGCTCGATGCATTCGGAAAGAACGATTTGCTCCTTAGTAGTTGGCCAAAAATAACGACCAATGGAATTGTTTGTGCTTGTAACAATTTTAAGAGCACTGTTTTGCTTTGTTTGCTCAAAGAAGTAAAGGATAAATGTATATCTAATGCTTCAGGTTGAAGGTCTGAAGGGAGAGGTAGCTTCAGTTACCCCCGATTGCCTGCTTGACCCTAACCAAGGGGGTTGTTTACCGCACCGGGAAGGTGGACCGAACCCACCGCAAGAGGTCTCTTCGTTAAGCACTACTTGGAGCAGGAGGACGCTTGGGTGCCAAGGGGGGGCTCTCGCCAGAAATCCCTTGCCTTCTGGGCCCTGCACAAGAGGGTAACATGACTCGGGATTGGATCTCGAGGCCCACATACTAGTCTACGGGTGGAATCATGGATTAGTAATCCCTGTGGATTGCTGGATAGCCTTCGGGTGGATTGTGGATAAGCCTACGGGCTGGACTTTATGTATTTCAAAGATAAATATGATAACCTGTTAAAAAGGAACTTGTTTGACATTGCTTTTTTATGTCAAGTGATATGATTACATGAAGGAACTAGTGCCTAATGGGCTAATTAAGGAAGCTGATTGATACATGTCCAACTAAATGTTTTAGGTAACTAAATAACTAAAACAACTTGAGGAAAGTGTGATGGATGTGGCCATAGGTCTGTCCTACGGATGGGTGGTCCCGGTTGGTTGGAAACTTTTCTCAATCAAGATGGACAACAGGAAGATCGTTCAAAGAATACGAACAGCAAGAGCATTGACCTAGATTCTAAGTTATAGATAATCCCGATCTATGCTATTTTAGGGGAACAGAATGGGACTATGCCTTATGGCAGAGAGGTTGAGCTTTACATCCCTCTCATTTCCCATTCTCCTTGAACCAAGTGTAGCGTGAATCCGCTTCGAACCTGGCATTTCTGCGTAAAGTAGTTCACTCGAGTTCGACGCTAGTTGCCGTTAGGAAATGACCAATAGGGAAAACCCTAATTCAAGTCGGTCCTAAGTGGGAATGGCCGGAATACTTCTGCTATGTGGCAGACGCGGAAAGTCCTAGATCGCAAACCTTGTAACATTCCATGGGAGTGCCGAGCGGAGCGTTCTAGACATCCTTTCCAATGGACTGCTAAGACGTGTCCTGAAGATAACAAGTGGACATGTTACACTTTGTGAGAGTTGCATTTTAGGAGCCCACTTTAAGTCGATCTAGAAGAAGTTGGAGCTCGTTTTAAAGCAAAAACGTGGCGGGGACGAGTCAACAAGCCAATTTTCATGAGAAATCAAATAGTGTGGCAGATGGTTGAGCTGGAGTTTTCCTAGATGCATTTCGACATCAAGAATCCAACAAAAGTTTTGGCTCGTCAATCGGAGGTGGTTTGTGCCCCCCATTTAATCCCCAGAAGATTCGGCATTATAAAGCAGCTATCGGATTGGGAAGTTGTAAAGTGCGTGGGAGAGGCCAAATTGATGGATTTCAACACCATGAAGTTGCCTGTCTAGTCAAATTGCAAATCGGAGTTCATTTGCCCTCTCAAAACTAAAATATCCACTTGCGAGGCAATGCGAATACAAAAACATGAACTAGTTATTTTAATGTTTTAAACCTTATGCTTAATAAAAGCCTTGAAATGAATGCAAAAACTATCGGATAGAGGAAAGCATCAATGCGCCTTCTCATTTTTACTCGATACCTCTCCGATTCAAACCCGTTTGGAGAGAGAGAGGGAGATCCTCGATGAGGGCAAAGAAAGGAACAAGATGGTTGTAAACTTGCTAGTTTTAATAAAGGATTTAAAAAAATGAGAAAGTATTTCTCTCTCCTCCCTCTCTCTCCCCTCTATGGGATTTTCATGCGCATTATCTTGTGTAGAAACACGGTATGACTATTTTTTATGAAGAAAATGAAGGATTTTTGACATTTTATGATGGAAATAATGTTCTTATGTGATAAAAAAATTGTTTGAGTGTTGGTCGCATCATGTTTAATTGCTGTCGATTAGAAAATTCTGATTTCATAATGATTTACATGCACTATTTAAATTCTGTAAAACCCGAAATGCGGTTTTTAAGGATAAAATGATGGTTTTGTCATTTTGGGTGGGTGAAATGTGTTCTTATGGGAAAAAATGAAAAAAAAAATGAATTCTAGTATGCTGAAATGATTGGCATAAGGGAAATAAAAAAATAATGATGATTATTGTCAAATAAATGCAAAAAAAGAGAAAATAAAAAAAATAAAAATACACTTCATAAAAATAAGAAAAAATACAATGAGTGTTTGTGAATGTATGGTAGTGGCGGAGCATGAGGTTTAGCCTCAGTTTGCTCTATCTCTTTGTCAAAGTTTGTAATTTATCACTTTTCCTACATCAAAACATGACAAAATAAACCCCAATACCTATGCAATGGAAGCACTACCTAAAATTAGGGGGTGGGGTGTTTGAATGATGCGATTTGGAGATAGTTTATTGCTGATTTTACTTATGCATAGCATGATATAGGGTTTGTTGTATTTTAATTAAGAGGATAGTAGCATGAGCGTTGTCTCGATGATATCCTTACATCACCGCAACAAGTTAGTGAATGAGCATTGGAAAGTGTGGTTGTGCATGATACATTCCCGATTGAAATTTATTATTGAGCACATTAGGATCATCCAATTTTTTATGTGCATATCAACCATAGCATCAAAATATGAAGAACTGGATGCATAACACCAGTTTTCCATTATGATGACCTACACTTCTCTAGGCTAGTTGATCATTTTCTTAGGAAATTATTTGGTAAGGACACATGGTATCTCCTAAAATATGTTGAAAATGAAAGAGTGGAGGCTTGTCTCATGTGCATTTTATGTTGAAGTGATGCATCTTGGGGCCAATCCCCGAGGTGTAGGAGAGTTGGAGTGGAGCTGTGGCAATCAGCCGAGAGGTACCTTGTTATGTCTATGTTACGAGCCACTATGCCTATATGTTATATGATCTCCCTCTGAGCAGAAGGGATCGTAAATTTGGACTGTGACTTAATACAAAGACAGAATCGACATTAGCATTTAGTGTAGAGTGAGTCTTAGATGCTCCTAGCTCGCGAGGCCATGTGGTGGGGTTGTTTGTTGTGTGCATGAGGTCCGGCTAGTGCCATAGCTAATGTCAGCCCATTTTAGGTCCCATGAATGGTGCGTTTGTTGGGAGCTGCCTATAAGTGGTGGTTTTTGAACCTAGGTTGTAAAGAGACCAAACTTTATAATTTCCATTAGTAGTGTGCTAAGCTGCCCATAAAATGGGGTTTGTTCAAGGATGGAAAACCTTGGCTTTCCCTATACAAAACTTAATAATGGATTTAGTTAGTTATGTAGAGCATGAGTCCTCTACAGAAGATAATTTAGGTGATGAGAAGAGTAACTAGTTAGTGTATACCCCATCTTCTAATGTGATGGTGGTGCGCAGATCGGACACAGGTAGCTCACGTAGTGAATTCCCAAAGGTCCCCAAGAACAAAGCACTCTACTTTTTAGCACAAAAACCAATGTAAAAACAAGCACGACATGAGACAAGAGACAAATTGGGTTGAATCTCCCCCATGCCTTGTGTGAGCGCTTCACAAAGCATGTATTTAATATATATTTCCAATCTTTTTGCTCAAAAATAGCCCAATTACAAAAATATGACAAGCTTTTAGCTTTTGAGTTTGCTTTCTACCAAAAATAGGAAAATAAAGCTAATGGACGGTGCCCAAAGAGTCTGGCACGCCCAATCTCAATGTCCAAATAAAAATAACATATCCAGGCGCATAAGCGCATACAAAATAATAATAAATAATCGATGTCTCTATAGACATAATCAAAATATAGGCGTGACGCCTATCAAAATATAGTCCAAAGGTCGGAAACCCGCTAGACTCCAATGCTTTCCTCCGCCACTGCTGCTATCTCTACACATCAACTGAAGCATTCACAATCGTTAGTAAAATAACACAATTAAACCGACAAAAGTGAATACCTAGCAGTCTTCAGCTACATAAATAAATCAACTGGTTAGAAATAAATCCTAACCTTAATTTATTACGAGTGCGCACTCTAAACTCATAAACGTTTATTAATTTAATATGCATTTTGCGGAATCACCCGCTATGGAATCACCCATGTACACACTAAATTAATGAAACGCCCGAAAAGGACAGGCGTCCCCATCAACTTCTCGCACAAAGAATCCTCTTTGCGTATGAGCCCCGGTCATCTAAGTTTACGGAATCCACCGTAAAACCTCACGGAATCCACCGTGGAATATGCCTCCTGGCATCATACCCTCGGGGTGGGATAGCAATTGACCTCAATTGCTATTAGCTCAATGTGGAGCGAATAGAGTGGGAAAAGCATTTAAGTCTCTAGCGTGCATCCATTGTGCTTCCTCTACAGGATGGTTCTTAAATTTCACTAGATATCTAGAATACCTTCGGCCAGTTCTAGTGGTCATGTAGTCAGTGTCTATGATGGCTTCTGGTTCAAGGATTTCAGTCTCTTCTTCTAGTAAAGGTGGGTTTTCATAGACAGGGTGGATAGGTAATTGTCCTCTAAATGGTCTCAATAAACTAATATGAAATGTATTATGAATTTTCCAATGAGATGGTAGTTCTAACTTGAATGCATTGTCATTAATCTTATGAATGATTCTAAATGGTCCGTAGAATCTAGGGGCTAATTTGACAACTGGATGTCTATCTACACTTTGCAGTCTACGCTTTTCTATTCTAAGCCAAACATAATCATCAATTTTGAAATTCATGGCTTGTCTTTTCTTATTGGCTTGTTTGGTATATGATTGTTGGGCTTTAGCAATCATATCCTTTACCTCATCAAAAATAGTGTTATGCATAACAGCAATATCATCGGCACTTTGTATTCTATTAGACAAAGATGCAACAGGTGTAGATAATCTATGTCCATAAATAACTTCAAAAGGTGCTTTCTTTGTAGATGTGTGCGGTGTATTGTTGTATGCAAACTGTAATAAATGTAAGTGAGTATCCCATGTCTGAGGTTTAGAGATAGTGTATGCACGTAAAAGATCTAAAATAGTGCTATTTGTGGCTTCTGTTTGTCCATTTGTTTTTGGATGAAATGCAGATGAAAAATCAATCTTTGTGCCTAGATTTGCAAACAGTGTAATCCAGAAATTATTACAAAATCTAGAATCTCTATCTGAAATAATCACTTTCGGCAATCCATGGTTAGTAAAAACAGTTTTCAAAAATAACTGTGCTGCTTGTGATGCTGTTAAAGTTTTCTTACATGCAATGAAATATGCTTGCTTACTAAATCTATCTACAATTGTCCAAATCATGTCATGGTTAGATTTAGTATTTGGTAATCCAGTAATGAAATCCATAGATATATGTTCCCAAGGTTTAGATGGAATAGATAAAGGCATTAATAACCCATACTGTTTACCATGATGTCGTTTTATTCTTTGACAAATCAGACATTCGGAAACAAAATTAGACACATCTGCATCCATATGCGGCCAATAAAAATCTTCAGTTAACATGCGTAATGTAGAAATGATACCTCTATGACCTTGATATGGGGGACAATGAATTTCATGCAAAACAAAAGATCGGAATGGAATAGTAACACACAGTCTCTTTTCAAAGAACATGAATCCATCATTATATGACAATGAATCAACAGGAATGAAATTATTTTGAACTAATTTTTGCCAATCAGAATGAAAAGTAATATCCTGGTGATATGTGTCTTTCATAGCAATCAAAGAATCAAAAGATATGATAGAAATGTTATGAATTGCAGGTCTTCTACTCAATGCATCGGCAACTACATTTTCTTTTCCAGGTTGGTATTGAATGATAGGATGGAAACTTTGAATGAATGAAGCCCATTTGATATGACGGTCAGAAATTTGGGGTTGGCTAAGTAGATGTCTAATGCTTTGCTGGTCGGTTTTTATCATGAATTCTGAACCCATTAAATAATGCTTCCATTGTTTCAATGCTTGGACAACTGCTAAGAGTTCCTTGTCATAAGTGGAATATTTAAGCTCAGAGGGTTTCAGTTTAGAACTAGAATATGCTATTGGATGGTTGTCTTGCATAAGCACGGCTTCTATTCCTGATCCGCTAGCATCGGTCACAACTAAAAAGAATGGTCTATTAAAGTCAGGCAATTGTAGGACAGGGGCATTGGTCAATGCACGTTTAAGTAAATCAAAGGATTTCTGCTGGTTTTCAGTCCATTGATAAACAATGCCTTTCTTAAGAAGTTTGGTCAGTGGTAAAGCAAGTAATGAGAAATTACGTACAAACTTCCTATAGAAACTAGCAAGACCAAGGAATGAGCGTAATTCATGTACATTTTTAGGAATAGGCCAATGCAATATTGCGTCAATTTTCTTAGGATCAACTTTTATTCCTTCTTCTGATACAATATGACCTAGATATTCTATTTCTGTCTTAAAGAATTCACTCTTGTCAGGATTTGCAAACAATTGATTTTCTTTCAGTAATTGAAAAACTAATGATAAATGCTCATAATGCTCTTTTTCACTTTGACTGAATACTAAAATATCATCAAAGAAAACAATCACACAATATTGATATTTTAGAAAAATACGATTCATCATTCTACTGAAAGTGGCAGGTGCATTAGTTAATCCGAATGGCATAACTAAGAATTCGTAATGGCCAAACTGTGTCCTGAATGCAGTCTTAAATATGTCGGATCTATCTAGCCTCACCTGATGATATCCAGACTTAAGGTCAATTTTACTAAATATAGAAGATCCTTGCAGTTTGTCCATAAGGTCATCAACTCTAGGTATAGGATACCTATTCTTTACAGTGATCTTGTTTAATGCTCGGTAGTCAATACACATCCGATAAGTATTATTCTTTTTCTTGACTAGGAGCACAGGTGCACCGAATGGGGAACTGCTAGGTCGAATTAAACCTCTATTTAGTAATTCTTCTACTTGACTCTGGATTTCTTTTTGATCTATTTGGTTGTGCCTATATGGGGCTTTGCAAGGTGGTTGTGTGCCAGGTATTAGGTCAATCTTATGGTCTTCTGGACGTGATGGAGGTAAACCTGGTGGTAGGTCTTCTGCAAAACAGTCCTTAAAATATGCAAGAAATTCCTTATGCCTAGGGTGCATATGAGTTTCTTTTGCGTGCAATTCATTCACCCAAATGAGATATGATTTAGTATTCTTGCGTAGTGCATGTTTTGCTTGAGTATGCGAAAGCAGTGGAAACATATGAGATGCATGCATACCAAATAATGTAATAGATTTTCCTTGAAAATTAATATTCATTGTGTGTGTGGAATAATCTATATTGGGATTATGTTGGTGTCTCCATGGCATTCCTAGAATAATGTCGCTAGATTGTAATGGGACAACTAAGAAATTTCTTCTTTCAATATATGGACCAATTTGAATTTCTAAATTTTGAACTTCTTGTGTGCCATTGTACCTAGTGCCTAAAAATGCAGCTTTTATGCGATAGTGCGTAGGTACTGTATGCAATTTCAATTCCTTTACCAATTTTGCTGAAATAAAGTCATGCGTACTACCGTCATCATGCAATATAATTCTTTCTTTTCCATGCACCATACATTTCATAGTCAACAATGAATGTAAAGTATGCATACCTGGTAAAGTGTCGGAAGTAGTAGTAGGATCATCTTCTTCTTCAGTGAAATCCGGCATATCCTCATGCTCGTCTTCGTCCATAGCTCCAAGGTAGTTGATATGTGCTGATGGCTTCTTTGAATGACAATTTGCTGCGAGATGGCTTGGCTGGTGACACTTGTAGCATATGATAGGCTTGGCTTTGGTCACATTATTTGCAATGGCTGGGAGTCTGGGTATATTTGGATTTGCTTGTTGGATAGGCTTAGGATTTGGATTGACAGTGGATGGTAATGCAGGTGGTTTAGGCCAATTCTTGCGGAAAGATGGTGATGAAAAACGACCTGGATTAAACCTTCTGAAATTTGAATTGAATTGTTTAGATCCATAATTACCGTTTGCTTGGAATGGCTGTGGTCGTCGATCTCTTCCACGTAACTTATCTTCAGTGTCGTGAGCTAAGGAGATGGCATCTTCAAGGGTAGCAGGCTTGAACATATTCACCTCAGCGTAGTAATGTCCAAGAAGTCCAGACATGTACTTCCGCTTATGGGTCGTCTCTGGTACGTCTTCAAGCATGCGTAGCTGTAAGAGTGCATTCCAAAAACGCTCTGTATACTGTGGAATAGGCTCACGGTCGCGTTGTTGAAGTAAATCCCATTGATTGATAGCCTTCTCATGAAATTGCGGTGGAAGAAAATTTTGCATGAACTTCTTCTTAAAATCTTCCCATGTAGCAGGACATTCTATGCTCTTGCGGACGACAGTCCACCAAAGTGATGCTCTATCTATCACATGATTAGTAACACACTTGATTTTATCTTTCTCAGGATAAGTTTCCTCATGGAAATAGTCATCAAATTGGCTAATGAATGATAAAACAGTCTTTCCTTCTCTTATGCCATTGAAAGTGCGAAACTTGAAACTTCGTTTACTTATCTTGGATTCCTTGCGAATGGTTTGTGCTTCAAGAGTGGCGTCGATGGTACAGCGTATCAAATCTTCAGCTTGAGGTTCTTCTTTATCAGTGGACGCTCCTTGTAGCTTTGTCAATTGCGCTTGCAAGGCTTGCCTAGCTCTTCGCTCTTCGTCCAATTGCAACATGATAAGATCCAGCTTTTGCTCCATGGTAGGCTCGTGTAGGTCGTCTTCAGCCATAGGATCATCCATATGTGGGGTAGTCATCCTGTAAAACTCAACAAACCTTTCTCACTCAAAATCAGTTAGCGGGATGAGCGTAGCTCAAATTTGGGGTTACAAGGCTATGTATTTTTGGGTATTTTCTTCTTCAATTTTTAGAAATTCTGAAATATTTCTGTCTCCGTTTGCTGAAAGTACTTCAACGAACTTGTAGATAGGTAGAACAGCTTGCTGTGAACAACTTTCCAGTTCTGAGTTTTTGCAAACGAACAAGTCTTCTAGGAGTTTCGTGCATTAGTCAGTTCTGATTTAGTCTGACTTGCAGAGTTGCAGACTTAACAGACTTGCAGAGTTGTAGACTTGCTGGACTTAGCCGACTTGCAGAACTTGCGGGACTTGATTCCAAGTGACTTACGGAACTTGTCTTCTGGAGTGCGTGACCGAGAGTTTGCAGACTTGTCTGCCCAGTAGAACTTGCAGAGTATAGTATGGCTTAAGCTTAATTAGATAAGCTTAAGCTAATAAGCTTAAGAAAGAGGACAGCACGTCGTGATTTCGTGGAAGGGGGGGGGCCGTTTTCACTGCGCGCAATTTTCGGGCCTCCCAGGATGCATCGATTTGTTGATTTGAAGCTTTTTAAGCTTCTTAAGCTTTGTATTAAGCTTTTACACTAAGCTTTTTGAAGATAGAGATATGGCTTCTTACTGTTTATCACGACTTGATGAAGAGAATTGATGAGTGGTCCTCCGCCGACAGAGAGTGGTCCTTCGCGATCTGACAGTAGAAATAGGGGTTCTTGATCGCCAGAAGTCTGCCTGTATCGACGGTTCGCGACGAGATTGACTGTAGAGACCGTTTGTTCCTGGAGCTCCGCCTTCGCCCGAGATTGGTAGCGATTGGAAGCCCTTGATCTCTGCTCCGTTCTGATACCACTGGTGCGCAGATCGGACGCAGGTAGCTCACGTAGTGAATTCCCAAAGGTCCCCAAGAACAAAGCACTCTACTTTTTAGCACAAAAACCAATGTAAAAACAAGCACGACATGAGACAAGAGACAAATTGGGTTGAATCTCCCCCATGCCTTGTGTGAGCGCTTCACAAAGCATGTATTTAATATATATTTCCAATCTTTTTGCTCAAAAATAGCCCAATTACAAAAATATGACAAGCTTTTAGCTTTTGAGTTTGCTTTCTACCAAAAATAGGAAAATAAAGCTAATGGACGGTGCCCAAAGAGTCTGGCACGCCCAATCTCAATGTCCAAATAAAAATAACATATCCAGGCGCATAAGCGCATACAAAATAATAATAAATAATCGATGTCTCTATAGACATAATCAAAATATAGGCGTGACGCCTATCAAAATATAGTCCAAAGGTCGGAAACCCGCTAGACTCCAATGCTTTCCTCCGCCACTGCTGCTATCTCTACACATCAACTGAAGCATTCACAATCGTTAGTAAAATAACACAATTAAACCGACAAAAGTGAATACCTAGCAGTCTTCAGCTACATAAATAAATCAACTGGTTAGAAATAAATCCTAACCTTAATTTATTACGAGTGCGCACTCTAAACTCATAAACGTTTATTAATTTAATATGCATTTTGCGGAATCACCCGCTATGGAATCACCCATGTACACACTAAATTAATGAAACGCCCGAAAAGGACAGGCGTCCCCATCAACTTCTCGCACAAAGAATCCTCTTTGCGTATGAGCCCCGGTCATCTAAGTTTACGGAATCCACCGTAAAACCTCACGGAATCCACCGTGGAATATGCCTCCTGGCATCAGATGGCATGGGCCGAGGTTTGCCTTGGTTACCCCATCATCTAATGCGATGGCATGGGCATCCTCTTACACAATGGCATGGGCTGAGATTTGCCTTGGTGTGGTCTCTACCCAAGGGAAATCATGTATAAACCATCCATCAACCTAGAGGGCATGGGACAGGTATGTTGGAAGCTATGGCGGTCATGGCATCAACAAGTGATTATGCTAAAGCCGTAGTGCCATGGGAAAAACTTGACATACAGTGGAGTGCAATTATGGCTGAAATATCCTATATGGTGGGGCATCATGCCAAAACTTTAGGTATCACAAGGATGCTAGAAGTCCTAGCTGTAAAGGGAAAATCGTTGCTTAAAAGGCACAGTCCCCAGGTCCTAAGTGCTAAGGATAAGTTTGCTTTTGATGAGGGGCAGAAGCTTCTAGATAAAGACATCATAGAACTGCCTAGAAAGGGGCGATATGAAGGATTCTCTAAGAAAGGATTGGAATGACATGCTAAGAGCTATAGGGATCCCTAGACCACTCTCTTAGTTGGCAGAAAGGGATGGCAAGGATAATATTAACCTCCCTACACCAGTAAAGGTGGAAATGAAAGAGGTTAGAGTCCCCAAGACACTAGAGTTAGGTCATGAATATGAAGCTTTTAATGTCCCAGTGCTATTCCCAAAGGAGAGGACTAAATGTCCTCCTCCTTATAGGCATCTCCCAGTATTTCATGGGTTGGTAAATGAGGACCCAATGTTGCACTTAAAAGAATATAGCCTAACTTGCCTTGTAAGTGGGTTCAATGATATTCATCGGATGCTTTTATTTTCTAGTACCCTCAAGAGAGTGGCTAGAAAATGGTACTGGAGCCTCCCAAGGGGTTCTATTAAATCCTTTGAGGAGTTGAGTGATCAATTTTTAGATGAATATGAGAAGAAGATGCCTATGACCAAAGTTTTAGGGCAGTTGATGTAGATTAGGCACGAGTCCTATCCTTTTGTTAAAGAATACGTTACAGCCTTTGATGATATTCTGAGGCTTTGGCCAAGAAGAGCTACTACATTGCCAGGTGATGTGCAATGTGAGCTCTTTTTGATTGGCTTAGAGATTAACATGCAAATCCAAGTGGGAATGTGGAATCCTAAGTCGTTATGGGAAGCAAAGATGCATGCCATTGATTATGAGAGGCATATTCAGAGATGTTGGGAAAACTTTTGGAGTTTTCCCCACTCAGTACAAGTGCATCCCCGCTTCCAACCATTTCTACACAGAGACAGCTCACTTGTTGATACCAAAGCAGTGAATCAAAAGATTCCAAGCCTAGTAAGTTCCATCAAGGCTTGCAATGCTTCCATGAGAGGTAGTTTTGACACTGACATTGATAGAACCATTGGGCCTATTAGTGTGGATAAGTATCCTATGGGAGGTTCTAGTTTTGCTAGTGGAAAGGCTCTAGAGTAACCTTTTCCATCTTTAAATGAGTCATGCTTTTGAGTAGATGTTGTTCCTATCAGTAAGAGCATGGTTCCTATAAAAAGGAAATTGCAAAGTGGCTAAAGGCAAGTAAAGACATCTTGCGTAGAGAAGATGCGGCATGCCAAAGGGCCACCTGTACTAAGTAGAACCTATAAGGCTATGAGGCTATTTGGTAATAGTGATAAATCCATAGTGAATCCATTGGACCAATGTGGGCAGTCAAGGTAGCCTAAGAATGAATGAAGGGATGTGAGATGGGGTTGGAAACCCAAGATCTCTCAAAATGTGGTTGGTGCATTAGATACAAGGTCAATAACACCATGTGGACATATTGTGATCAATTCCCACATAGGTGTGATAAAAGTCCATAATGATACATCTAACAATATGCACTGCTCTAGGATATAGTCATGTGATGGGTCTCGAATTGAAACCATACCTAGTTTGGGTTGCAACACTGACTTCCACCAAAACCCAAATAGGGAAGGTCCGAATGAGCACCAAGGTGATTCTTTCTATCGAAGAAGACTTTAAGCCACTTGAACGACCAATTTATTTGAATCACAATAAATATGGGACATGTGAACCCAATGATGTCATTCACCTAGCCAATGGTACCCAAGGAAGGATAGGTCATATCGAGGTTATATCAGTAGAAAGGCTTGGGCTAGTGGATTTACAAGAGCCCAAGATCAAACCTTGAGCTGCGTGGCATGAGTAGCATGGGGCTAGGCATCCTATTGTATGCTATCCTTGGTATCCTAGTTAGTTTGATAGGATGTGGTGTATATGCCGAGAAGACCATGTATTGCATCAATTAGAATGACCTATCCATTTTAGGCCAAGAGGACCATTTGTCTGTGTAGTGCAGGTGCATTTTATAGTTTTTTGTTTTAGTATTGTGCTAGACAGATTACGTGGAATCGAGGGGAGCCTTTGTTGTGCCAAAGCTTCTTGTGGCCCAATCTAAGTGATATCTTTCCTTTTACGAGTACCATTATTTTATGTTATATGTGTATGTGTACTTGTGAGGGATTTTTTTTTCTCGTTGTGGACTGACAATCAAGCCATGAAGTCCCAGGTATGGGTTAGTATGTCTATGGGAGGTCTGAGTAGTTGTTGCCTCCCGTAAAGGCATTGTTAGAGGCATTAAAAGACTTGTTTTACAAGGCAATCCTAGTGACCCTGTTCTGCTGACCTGCTAGGTGGCCATTCTAGGAATTTATGTTAGTTGTGAGGCAGTTAGAAAATCCTGCTAGACAAAATGATGATGCAAAAAAGCAAAATCTTGAATAATTGAAAATATATGAATATACAAAGGTGTGTAAAAAGGGGCTCTAACCCCTATAAAAATAGAAAAGGAAAGAAAGTAAAATCCTTGAGTAGTTGTTCATTGCCTTGCAAAGACCTAGTAGGTTCCTAGGGACAAGTACCTAGGGCCAATGCCTTGTCTACTTGGGGGTAGCAACTAGCTATAAAAATAAGAATAAGAATATGAGACGGTTGGAGCGAAAATAAAAGTGAGCGTTAGAAAAGGATTAAGTGTCGCCTTGCGAGGGCTTGGTAGGTTTTTAGGTACTGAGATAGGACCTGAGGCCAATGCCTTGTTCTCCTTGGGTCAATACTCTCAGCTCCCTCCTTTTTGCGTGCCCGAGTATGGAAAATAAAAGGCTAAATGGACAATGTGCGAAAAGACAATATTTCTTGATCAGGCTATAGGAGTCCTCGCCTAGTAGAAGCTCCTGGTTGAGTTGTCCTCAGTTCAGTAAGTAGTTCAGACCACCACTTAGGATGAGCTCTCTCATAGTTCTTTTTAGCTTGGCCATGTTAGAGCAGTTGGTTAGTGACTAGATTTGGCCTTCTGTTGGTCTACTCCTCATGGATTTCATGCCTTGCTTTTGTCAAGGGGTAGGATGAAAGCTGTGATGTGTTTTGTTGAGTATTTTTTGTATCAGCTTGATGCTCTTTGTGGTTGTATTGATGTGCAGATTTGTTCGTGGGGTTTGACAGGCTGAGTCTCCCTATCCCATCGTCACCAATGACCGAGATAAGTCAACAAGCCAATTTTCATGAAAAATAAAATGGTGGCAGATGGTTGAGCTCGAGTTTTCCTAGATTCATTTTGACATCAAGAATCCAACGCAAGTCTCGGTTTGTCAATCGGTGGTCGTTTGGTCCCCCCATTTAATCCCCGCAAGCTTCGGCGTTATAAAGAAGCTACTAGATTGGGAAGCCGTAAAGTGCGTGGGAGAAGCTAAGTTGATGGAGATTGACGCCACCATGAAGCTATTTGTCTTGTGGGATTGGAAATCAGAGTTCGTTTGCCCCCTCAATACCAGAATATCCACTTGCGAGACAGTATAAACACAAAAAGATAAACCTGTTTTTTTAATGTTTTAAACATTATGCTTAATCAAAGCCTTGAAACTAATGCAAAAACTATTGAACAGAGAGAAGCATCAATGCACCTCCTCATTTTTGCCCAATACCTCTCCAATTTAAACCCATTTGGAGAGAGAGAGAGGGAGATTCTTGATCAGATCAGAGAGAGGAACAAGATGGCTCTAAACTTACCTGTTTTAATGGAGGATTTAAAAATCTCATTTTTTAGTCTCTCTCTCCTCCCTCTCTCTGCCCTCTATGGGCTGTTCATGCGCATTATCTTGAAGGAGGCATCGGGAAGGAGATTGAAGCAAATGATAATGGAGATGCTGAAGCTTGATGTGTAGCATGGAATTGAGAGCAATGGAGGCTCTGTCCACTAGTCACACAGTCATTTAATGCATCTCGAGTTTCGTAGAAACACGGTATGACTATTTTTAATGAAGAAAATGAAGGGTTTTTGATATTTTATGATGAAAATGATGTTCTCATGTGATGAAAAATTGTTTGGGTACTAGTTGTATCATGTTTAATTGCTATCTATCTGAAAATTTTAATTTCATAATGATTTACATGCGCTATTTAAATCCCGTAGAACCCAAAATACGGTTTCTAAGGGTAAAATGATAGTTTTGTCGTTTTGGGTAGGTGAAATGTGTTCTTATGGGAAAATTTGGAAAATAAAATTAAATTATCGTATGATGAAATAATTGGTATAAGGAAAATCATAAAATAATGGTGATTATTGTTAAATAAATGCTAAGAAAAGAGAAAATAAGAAAAAAAAAGAATACACTTCATAAAAATAAGAAAAAATACAATGAGTATTTGTGAATGTATGGTAGTGGTGGAGCATAAGGTTTAGCCTCAATTTTTCCTATCTCTTTGTCAAATTTCGTGATTTATTACTTTTCCTACATCAAAACATGACAAAATGAACCCCTACACCTATGCAACGGAAGCACTACCTAAAAGTAGGGGATGGGGTCCTTGAATGATGTGATTTGGGGGCTGTTTATTGCTGATTTTGTTGATGCATAGCATGATATAGGGTTCATTGTATTTTAATTAAGAGGATAGTAGCATGAGTGTTGTCTCCGTGCTATCTTGACATTCCCACAACAAGTTAGTGAATGAGCATTGGAAAGCCTGGTTGTGCATGACACGTTCCCGATTGAAATTTATTTTTGAGCACATTAAGACCATCCACTTTTTCATGTGCATATCAACCATGCTATTGGAATATGAAGAGCTACATGTATATCATCTATTTTCTGTTATGATGACCTATGCTTGAGTGGAAAGATAATGTCGCACGGAAATCCGAGTGGAGAGTCTATGAATGTTGCTCACCGCCGCATAGACGCTAAACAAGATGGGAATAATGGATCAAGAGTACTCAATCTAGATAAATACATGGAGTGAAGGAATGGTTAGGATTCTCATTCGAACAATTTCATGTATCAACATGATACATAGATTTCAATTTTCTTGGTATGTTTCATACATAGATCTCTTGTTTGCTACTCACAAAAGAATTCCCAAGTTTAGTCACAAGAGAGTTTATGGATATGCATGAAAATAGAAGTGATTACTGCCTCTAAAGCCACTACAAGGAAACTAGGCCATAGTGACGCCGATTAGCGACGATAAATAGCGGTGTCATTATTTGCGTCACTATTAGCAGCGCATTTGCGACGCTAATAGCGATGCAAATAGCGACGCCCCACAGAGGAAAAAAATCGGGCCGAAACCCGAGCGCGTTTCATCTCGCGCATTCGTGAAAGTTTTTGAGAGGGAGAGCGAGAGAGAGAGAGAGAGAGAGAGAGAGAGAGAGAGAGAGAGAGAGAGAGCAACCGTTTTGCATAGAGGATGAGAGAGGGAGAGAAAGAAGGCTTCTCATCACAGCCGCTACCGTCGCCGCCGTCATTCGCGAAGAAGAGGAGGAACTGTCGTTGCGAAGAGGAGTCGCCAAACCCACCATCGAATCTTTACAGTGAGTCCATTCTCTCTCTCTTTTACTTGTTTAGGGTTTAATTTGTGTATATTGAGAGAGGGAGAGGAAATGAGAGAGAAAGAGAGGGAGAGGGAGAGGGAGGAGGAGAAAATCAAAGAGGGAGAGGGAGGGAGAGAAAGAGAAAGAGAGGGAGAGGGAAAGGGAGGAAATGAGAGAGGGAGAGGGAGGGAGAGTGCATTCTCTCTCTCTTTTACTTTTTTTTATATAATTTGTGTATATTGAGAGAGGGAAAGGAAATGAGAGAGAAAGAGAGGGAGAGGGAGAGGGAGGAAATGGGAAAGAGAGAGGGAGGAAATGAGAAAGGGAGAGGGAGGAGAGAGAGAGAAAGAGAGGGAGAGGGAGAGGGAGGGAAAGAGAGAGAAAGAGAGGAAGAGAGAGAGGGAGGAAATGGAAGAGGAAGGGGGATGAAATGAGAGAACGAGAGGGAGGGAGAGTGCATTCTCTCTCTCTTTTACTTTTTTTTGTATAATTTGTGTATATTGAGAGAGGGAGAGGAAATGAGAGAGAAAGAGAGGGAGAGGGAGAGGGAGGAAATGGGAGAGGGAGAGGGAGGAAATGAGAGAGGGAGAGGGAGGGAGAGAGAGAAAGAGAGGGAAAGAGAGGGAGAGGGAGGAAATGGGAGAGGGAGGGGGAGGAAATGAGAGAAGGAGAGGGAGGGAAAGAGAGAGAAAGAGAGGGAGAGGGGGAGGGGGAGGAAATGGGAAAGGAAGAGGGAGGGAGAGAGAAAGAGAGGGGGAGGGAGAGGAATGGAGAGGAAATGAGAGAGAGAGAGGGAGACATTAAACATAATAGGGAAATGAGAGAGGGAGAGAGACATTAAACATAATAGGGAAATGAGAGAGGGAGAGGGAGGGAGAAGAAATGAGAGAAGGAGAGCAAAAGGAAATGAGAGAGAGAGGAGAGAGAAAAAATGAGAGAATGAGAGGAGAGAGAAAAAGAGAGAAAAGATGTTAAATATAATAGGAAAAGAGAGAAAGAGAGGGGTCTAGGTGAGGGTGAGGGTGAGAGAGGGAGAGGAGATAGAAAAAGAAATGAGAGAGAGAGAGGAGAGAGAAAAATCATTAAACCTAATAGGAAAAGAGAGAAAGAGAGGGTTAGGGTGAGGGAGGGAGAGGAAATGAGAGAGGGAGAGAAAGAGAGAAAAGAAAATGAGAGAGGGAGAGGAGAGAGAAAAAGAGAAAAAATCATTAAACCTAATAGAGAAAGAGAGAAAGAGAGGGTGAGGGGGAGAGGAAATGAGAGAGGGAGAGAAAGAGAAAAGAAAATGAGAGAGGGAGAGGAGAGAAAAAAAAATGAGAGAGGGAGAGGAGAAAGAAAAAGAGAGAAAAATCATTAAACCTAATAGGAAAAGAGAGAAAGAGAGGGTGAGGGTGATGGAGGGAGAGGAAATGAGAGAGGGAGAGAAAGAGAGAAAAGTAAATAGGACCTTACAATAAGCTCATCCTAGGCTCGTAGGGGTTAGGCCGATCCTTAACAAACCTAAGGGATATATGGCTAGAGAGACCTAGCGTACTTGTGCATCCTAGCATAATGTTCTTCTCATGTTCTTCCTGCAAAGAGATCTCTCATACATGGGGCTTGTCCTAGCCTCCACCACACAAGTATACAACGAAGGCAATCAGCCTATCAGTATGGAAAACATTCATTTTTCATAACGTAAATCCAAAAATAACTTTGAATACTCCATAAAAATCAATATCTTCTTAAAAAGACAAATACAAAAAACTAAAACAGCATCATTTATATGCTTCGCAAAACTAAAATAGCATCACCACAAGATCTCTTAGGAAACTCATCTTCAACTATCAATTTTAATTAATAAATATAATATAAAATCACTTGCAAGGAAGGACACTCTTTTATCATTAACCCTCTTTCTTCCTTAGAATAGTCTTAAGAACAAATTTCTACTCTAACAAGCATATATTTGAGCATAATAACTATTTTAAGGTTTATTCCACGAAGTAGTAGTAGTATATATGCAACCGTCAAGCTAGAGATCATGCTTTGGTATATGTGGAGATCCCAATCTCATGCCCTCATAGAGATTGTAGTGTGCAATAGTGTGGAGAGAAGGTGGGTGAGTTGTAAATGGCAAAGGAGAATTTTATTGATGATGGAGGGAAGATGAGGTGAATCGCCAATCCTATTCTTAGCGAGTACAACCTACCCATAGTATGGCATCCATGACCGATTGAAATCAATAAGACTTTGAAATCCTACATTGAGTATTATAACTATTGTTTTGTGGTGGATTTTCTTGCCATAATTCAACGTCAATTTGTGCTTGTGTTTTCCACGGTGTGTTGACTATGGGTGTCAAATGCTCTAGTCGGATCTCTCTCTCTTTCTCCTCTCTCTTCTCTCAACTCTTGTCTCTCTCTTCATCTCTATATAAGTAGTCGTAGTCATAGTCGTGATCATGGTCGTGGTCGTGGTCATAGTCCTAGTTGTAGTCATGGTTGTTGTGGTCGTGGTCGTAGTCATGGTCATGGTTGTAGTCGTGGTCATGGTCATAGTCATAGTCGTGGTCGTGATCATGGTCGTCGTCATATTCATAGTCGTAGTCGTAGTCATGGTCATGGTGGTCGTGGTCATGGTCATGGTTGTGGTCGTGGTCCTGGTCCTGGTCATGTTCGTGGTTGTGGTCATGGTCGTGGTCGTCGTAGTCGTGGTCGTGCTTGTGGGTCATGGTCATGGTCGTTGTAGTCGTAGTTGTGGTTGTAGTCGTCGTAGTCATGGTCATGGTTGTGGGTCGTAGTCGTGGTCGTTGTAGTCGTAGTTGTGGTCGTGGTTGTAGCCGTGGTCGTAGTCGTAGTCATGGTCGTAGTCGTAGTCATAGTCATGGTCGTCGTGGTCGTGGTCGTGGTCATGGTTGTGGTCATGGTCATAGTCGTGGTCGTAGTCATGGTCTTGGTCGTAGTCGTAGTCGTGGTCGTGGTTGTAGTCGTAACGTAGAAAAAGAGAGAGAGATGGAAGGAGAGGATAACAATTTAATAAAGAAATAAAAATAGAGATGGAAGGAGAGGATAACAATTTAAGAAAAAAAAAAGATAACAAAAACAAATTGTTTGTCATAACTAGACAAAATGGAAAACAATGAAGGTCCTATTGTTCAAGATCGTGAGGGTATCTTAATTAGCGTGTCCCATGTCCTTGCTCTCAATGCAAGCTGGCAATTAGACGAAAACGTCGATTGTCTATAGAACACATATGAGGATTTGGTGAGTTTCAATCTGAGATCATTGATCAGGTGATTGTGGATTTTTAGCAAATGGTAAGAAAAGTTAATATCAATCATACATTGTACTCGCAAGCTAATTGAACACCATATACAATAAGATTGGGTCTGGCTGGTAAATTTTCTTTCCAGGGAGGTGATGTCTCATCCCAAGGAGGAGTGCACCCTTTGTGGCCAATTAGAAGAGTTCGTGGGCGTGCAATGGATGGAGTGCATGAGCCAATCTACCACTTGCAAGGCCAATCTATACCGTCAATGCCATAGGAGACAAGCAGCCTTCCAGACCTACCTAAAATCTTGGAGCCTGAGATGGAGGCAATGATCGATGCATTGATTCCCATGGATGTTGAAACTTCTGATCCGCTTAGAGAGGAAGCATCCATACCATTATATGATGGGTGCCGAGTATCACACCTGAAAACACTGCTTGCACTCTTAAGTGTGCAAGCAAAATACGGGTGGAGTGATGCAAGTGTGACCGAGTTATTCAGGTACCTTGTACATATGCTTCGTTGAATTTTTTTTGGCACTATTATTAAAAACATTTGTGCTTTTTCAAGGTGTTTAATGATTTTTCTCAAGTTATTGAAATATCATATATTACCACCTGCAAATACCATGCCTGAGTCTCGTGATAATGCACGACATGTTTTACGAAAGCTTTGCATGGACTACAACAACATCCATGCATGTATCAATGATTGCATACTATTTCGAGTAGAATACAAGACTATGGAGACATGTCCAAAGTGTTGTGCTCACAAGTATCGACAAGACTTGCAAGGGCAAACCATCCCTCAAAAATTTCTCAGACACTTTTTACTTATCCCCCGCATAAACTACATGTTTCGTGCGCCCGACATGGTGAGCTTGACAATGTGGCACGCATAGAATAGGTCCACGGATGGAGTTTAATGAATATCAGCGGATTCACGCGCATGGAGCCACATTGACTCTACCTTCTCAGGCTTTGCCCGAGAGCCAAGGAGTCTTTGGCTCGCTCTTGCAATGGATGGCGTGAACCCATTCGGTCTGTGCTCAACTTCTTACAGTGTGGCCTATAGTCCTTGTCAACTACAATATCCCTCCATGACTTTCTACGAAGAAAGTGTTGAGAGAGAGAGAGAGAGAGAGTACGAGAGAGATACACAAGACATGCTCCCAAAAGAATGATTCATATTGATGTAGAGTTAGTATATATAGGTGAGACCCAAGTCAAGTGAGAGATGATATATATAGTTGTAACATCCCCACTCAAACAAAGGTCTCTGGCTGCGAGTGAAAAAACCCATGGGGAGAACAAGGGAAAAACCCGAGCCCCTACACATACCTACAATACAAAAATGATTTACCATAAAGTTTTCTTGAATACAATGATACATGCCTCAATCAGTGAGACAAGAACTTGGAACAATACCAAGTGCATGTCTTAATGAACTAAAGCGAGCTTTTTACTATAAAGTTTTCTTGAATACAATGATACATGCCTCAATTAGTGAGACAAGAACTTGGAACAATACCAAGTGCATGTCTTAATGAACTAAAGCGAGCTTCACTATGAGATTTTGTGAAGATGTCTGCAACCATTTGATCATTGGGACAATGCTCCATCATAATGGAACCTTTCTTGACTTCATGTGGAACATAATGATAATGAATAGCAATATGCTTTGATTTACTATGTTGCATATAGTCTTTGGTAAGACTGATAGCACTTTGGTTGTCGCATCAAAGAGGTGTACTAGATGATGAAGGATGTCCCAAATTTGCAAGTAGTTGTCGAAGCCAAACTAGCTCGTGAGCTGCTAATGATGCAGCAACATATTCGGCCTCAGTCGCGTAGAAACTGCAACACATCGTTGTTTCTTGCTGGACCAAGAAACCAAACATCCATTTACAAAGAAACAATTCCCACTTGTAGATCGCATGGATAAATGTGAACTTTCCCAATCAGAATCTGTATATCCAATAAGGTCAAGAGAAGTTGAAGAAGATAAAGAAGAATCCTCTTGACAACAATAAATAAGACCAAACTCCTTAGTACCCTTGAGGTACTTAAGAATACGTTTTGCAGCACTCCAATGAATAGTGGAAGGGGAAGAAAGATACTATCCCAAAAAGTTAGCTGCAAATAAAATATCTGGTCTTGTGTTTAAACCAATAAATTGAAGACAACCAACAAGATTAGCAAAAGGTTTATGAATGGCTGATTCTTCATTGCGTATTGTAGATGTACCCTTGGTAGAGCTCAAAAGAATGGGAGTGTTGGCAGAGTGTGCATTTGTCAACCGAAACTTCTTAACAATATCATTAATAAACCTTGTCTAGCAAAGAAGAAGAATACCTTGTTGTCGGTGTCGTTAAACTTGAATACCCAAACAAGAATGTATCTCACCAAGATCCACCATTTCAAATCCAGTCGATAAAAGCTTCTTCATAGCATCCAAGAAAGCAATATTATTTGACACAAGAATAGTATCATCAACATATAGAGCAAGAATAATAAAACATTTAATGTCCTCCCTTTTGATGTAAATATTTGGGTCAGCAAAATATGCAACAAAACCTTTAGATGTGAGGAACTGATCAATCTTAATATACCAAGCACGAGAGGCTTACTTCAATCCATATAATGCACGATGAAGCTGGCATACAAGATGCTCCTTTCCTATAATCACAAAACCTTCAGGTTGCTCCATATAGATTTCTTCTTCAAGATCTCCATTGAGAAAAGCCGTTTTAACATCCATTTGGTGAATTTCTAGATCAAATAGTGTTGCAAAAGCCAAAAGAATACAAACAGTTGTGGAGCGCACAACGAGAGAAAATGTTTCTTGATAATCTACTCCTGCAATCTGCGAGTAACCTTTTGCAACAAGTCGTGCTTTGAACTTATCAAACGAGCCATCAGCTTTGGTCTTGGTTTTATAAACCCATTTACATTTGATAGGAATACGATTGGGGGGGGTTCAGTAAGAATCCATGTACCTTTGGAGATTAAAGAATCGTACTTAGCTTGCATAGCTTCTTGCCATTGATCCCTTTGAGACGAATTGATAGCTTCCTGTAATATTTCCAATTCCTCCCGCGTTCTTCATAAGAACCTCCTCTTGATAAGGACGTCATGAGGATAATAAATGAAATTATGATAAAAAAATTTAATTATCCCTCCTTCCCCCAATCGAGGGTAGTGCTTGAGGAAGGGGAGTAAAGAACGGGCACGTAAGCCTTGCTGGAGGTCTTGGATGAGCAAAGGCCGTTGAATCAGCACCGCGCTGGATGCCATGGAGGGGGGTGAATGCCATGCAAATGGCGCGTGGAGGGAGGGAGGTACCTCTCCCTCTCCCTATAAAAACCATGGCCAAGGGAGCTGGAGGGAGGAGTGAAAACGCTGACGGAGAAGGAGAGAGGAGGAGAAAAAGGCCGTGATAATCAACCGGTCACTGCCGTAAAGGAGAGGAGCTCACGAAGCTGCCATAGGACGCCGCCATCTGCCGCCAACATGCCACCAGAAGAAGTCAACTTCTCTCTTCCACGTGGGCCTCCATTTACCCCCAAAAGCTTTAGAAGCTTCTTGGGAAGCTTCTAAAGCCTCCTTGGAAGCCCCCCTTCTTGTGGGTCTCTATAAGGCCCCTTTTCAAAGTGGGTTTAATAACCCCCCCCCCCCTCACTCTCCCCCGTGATTTAAAACCCATTCCTATGGGATCCCCTCCAAGCTCTTTCCTATTGCCTCTTAGGTAGGTTTTTATAATCCCAAAACCCACCCCCGGATTAAAGCCTTTCCAAGCTTGTTTTATACCCCTTTCCCCCCCCCCTCCCCCCCCCACAAAATTCCTTAAAAGACATTAAAGCCCTTCCTATGAGGCTTTCATAAGGCCCTTTCCTTGTGTTTTTCTTTATATATAACCCCCTCGAGAATCAAGCCCTTTCCCCCCTTTTTCATTCCATTAGCCGGGTTTTAAACCCCCTTTCCGTGGACCCTTTTTTTAACCTCTACAAGCGGGTTTTACAAACCAGGGCCCAAAGCATCCTTTCACCTTGCATTCTCGGGAATTGAGAGGAAACCTATAAAGCCTTCTAAAGCCGATTCCGAAAGATGGTGCAAACGGCCACAAAGGGAGTTTCGCGATCAAAGGATACGGCCAAGATTATAAATCCGTGACCAAGGTGAGAAGGTCGAAGTCTCGATGGCTCCTAAGAAGGCACAAGGTGCAACCATAGGAGGATCATCTCCTAACATCCATGTGGATATTTCACCACAAGTCTAGGTTTTCTTCCTAATTTTGATTAACATCGAGATATTTCAATTATGCATGGATCATTTGAGGAATGAGGATGCATGTTTTTTCGATTGAAAATACTTTGGCTAATAGCTCACAATTGAGGGATTCGGTCATTAGTAT